>NC_056751.1:199776443-199906443 GCF_019279795.1 Protopterus annectens | reverse complement strand
CATGTGCACACATGTTCTCAGTATGTCCCATACTGCACAATATGATCCTGCAGAAACACCTGCAGCAGGAACATCCGAGGGAAGGAACATACAGCCCCCCACCAGTGCCAAGATTCCCACAGCCACAAGGGGACTCAGAGGAGGAGCTCCTTCAGCCTGTCCCTGTAGGCAAGACATATACATGCCCAGTATGCCCTGGACTTGGTCAAGAGAGAACGTGGAACACATGCACTGACAAACTAAGGCCCTAGGGACTTACACCTTACTCTGACTTGCATACATATTAGTAAAAATGATGCCAGCCAACCCACACAACCTGTACCTCATCATGCATTGGCTGTGGACTGCATGCATCAGACAGAGTCAGCCCCAAACTATAGGTCTAGCAACTGCTACATTTGTAAGATAAGTCACACAGTTAATCACCACTTGTAAGCGGTACTAGAATATGGTAGGATATGTATGGACCTGCTGCATATATGCAAATAAAATAGTGGGATACTGGGCTACTTGCAAAGATCTAACAACCACTTGGGGCAACAGGTACTCTGTCCAATAGTATGTGCCCCATAATATTCGCTAGGCCACGTGGCTGGAAACCCTACTACATTATTCAAGGGAGATGCCAAACAGTGGGGTCACAGAACAGTCGCACGACTGTGTATGCCAGCAGAGCATGGGTTGGTTGTTCCCCACCCCCTAACTCATCAGTGTACCCATTTAACTGATGTAGCAGTATATTTGCAATGATACATCAAAAGGCACCCCACTTCAGGGCTGTGATATAGAACATGGCCTCATGTTCTATGTCTCAAGTAATGCAGGGGTGACAATTTATGTCTGTATGTTGTTGATTATGTGATGAATGACACTTTCCTCTATGGAAGCCTGTGTGGCTTAGTAGGTTAAGGATTTTAGAATGGGTGATAGTGTTCATGGTTTGAATCTGGCAGTAGCCACATATGTTGCATATGAGGTAGTTGTATGGTGGTATTACCACACACTGTCATAATCCCTCAATCTTTTACTGCAAGAAAGCTGGACAAAGTCAGAGGGAATGGGGGGACAAAGAGCCAAACCTACAGGTAGACATTATACATGCTCTGAGTAACCTAGAAGGTGGTTAGTATAACAGCAGGTTGCAACAGGTCTGATTAGCTGAAGGATGTAAAGGCCACCTCTTAAATGTCTCAGTAGTTACAACAGTTCAGTGACTGCATTTTACAGTATATTACCAAAAATACACAAATGTATGAGGAACAGGCAGATATATGGGGAAAAATACTGGACATTCTGGAAAAACATGTACAGTGAGAGGTATGCAGACTGTCACACTGTGCGGTGTTACATCATGTACCCAGTCACATCATACCTCTCAACCTCTTAGAACAGGAAATCTGCCCAAAGTCATGGATAAACATGGGACAAAGGCCCACAAATAGGGACAAGTTTTAAATATTGCTCCTACAAATGTAGAATGTTGATAAAATAACAGGTCTTCCAGTAGCATGAATCTCCTGATGTGTATGGAGTCTGAAACTCAAATGTCTGTCATTATTCATTAACTTCAATCTTCAATGATCTGCCACTAATTTGCCAGAAAACCACAATGTTATGTAAAATGGACCAAAAATATGCGGCAAAATTCTGGATATTCTGTGAATCTCTGTACAGTTGAGAGGTATGAGTCACATATTACATTTAGTAAACAGTCAGTGAATGCCTTTGACAATATCAGGGAAGTGCAGTACTGTGGTAACAGGTGCAGCAGTCAGTGCCCTGCAGCACACATAATCATGGACTGGAGTAGAGGTAGCTCTGGCCTGGAGTCACCTTGTAAGTACTAACAGGCAGAGTGGGCATACTCCTACACTTAGCTAACTTGAGCCCAATCTGTTGCCTCTTCTGCCCAAAGACCTACGATGTGGAAATAGCTGAGTATACATATCTGTCTCTCCCTTACCCCCTCATGCTTGATGAGTGTATCTTTCAGAATGTGACATATATATATATATATATATATATATATATATATATATATATATATATATATATATATATATATATATATATATATATATATATATATATATAGACAAGATAACATATATATATATATATATATATATATATATATATATATATATATATAGCTATATAAAGTACAATGACACATAGACTCTCCACATATATCTACATAACACATTTACATAACGTACACGCACAAAACCAGTTAAGGAGACAATCTGTTTCACACAGTTATATAGATATGTGTGAGGATGTATGAATGTCCCCACATACCTCAGAATGCTGGGGTTATCTGCACTTACACATAACAGCAGTTGTTCGATGGAACCAGACCTAAACCGCAACAGTACATAATCTACTCACCCACAGACCCCTGTGTCTGCAGAATGTCACCCTGTTGATAGACACAGGTACGCAGGAGTTATAATGTGAAATGGTTGCAATGCATGCCTTGGACAGGCCATATTGCTCTTGGCCACGTGTCTGCCTATCAAACTGCAAGCAGCCACTTATGGCTATACTGGTGAGTGTACCCACATAACAATGATATTACCACATATCCCACTACTAGGACACTTGATGCAATAACAATACCAAGCAGTTTCACTCTGCAGGCCACACATGCTGTCAAACAGAAGGCCACTTTGTGTACTCCACAAGTACTGTGCCTGTATACACACATACAGCAGACATAATTTGTGGTGCATGGGATAAGTACTGTGAGCTGTAGTGTGTAATACTAGATAGGTAGGGATTCTAATCTCACATCATCCAACTAGTGCATGTATAAATATATCCCCTTACAGCACTGTAGACATGCCCATATGGGCTATCTCCATGCCATAGTATTCACTTTATCTCCCTGTGACTGGCTGCCAGCCTCAGTATTGCCCTCCTCTACAAAGCCTGCTGATCTCATCCACCTTAAGAACAATGTTTTACAGTCTAATGCCAGATAAGCTCCATGGCACATGCAATAAGTACTGTGAGCTGTAGTGTGTAACAGTAGATAGATAAGTCATCATCCAACTTGTGTGTGTGTGTGTGTGTGTGTGTGTGTGTGTGTGTGTGTGTGTGTGTGTGTGTGTGTGTGTGTGTGAATATATCCCCTTGCAGCACTACAGGCATGCCCATCTGGCATATCTCTGTGCAAAGATTATGCATTTTAAGGTCCTGTGACTAGCTGTTGGCCTCTTCATTGGACTCCTTTACAAGGTCTGCTGATGTCATCCTCCTTAATGGTGCTGGCTGACAATCTAATATCAGGTAAACTCTGTGGCGCATGTGATAAGTACTGTGAGCTATAATGTGTAATAGTATATAGGTACGGGTTCAAATCTTGCATCATCCAACTCTGTATGGGTGTATAAACATATCCCTTTACAACACTGCAGACATGCCAATATGTTTTTTTTTCCAAACGATGGTATGCATTTTATGGCTCTGTGACTGGCTGATGGTCTCAGTATCACCCTCCTCTACAAGGCCTGCTGATGTCATCCACCTTAAGAAAACTGGCTGACAGTGTAATATCAGATAAGCTCCATGGTACATGCAATAAGTATTGCAAGCTGAAGAGTGTAATAGTAGATGTGTAGGAGTTCATGCATACATCATTCAATGTGAATGCATGGACATGCCCATGTGGGCTGTCTCTGTGCAATGGTTATTAACTTTATGGGTATGTGACTAACTGCTGGCCTGTAAATTGCACTTCTCCACATAAGAATAACTGATGTCTATGACCTTTTAGATTTGTACATTCAGAAAACCCAGGTGACATGTATATTTGTATGTTCAGAAAACCCAGGTGGCATGTATTTACTGTAGAATACCTTGTCACAATGTATGAATGCATGATTATGCTGACTGCTCCCATTGTCCCTGATACACCATTATACAAATATGCATCTAGAGAGCAATGCACATTATACTGCCTTACCTAACTGACATCATATGTCTGCTGTGCCACCATGCCATCCTGTGCAACTGTATTGCCACCATGTGTCCATTGTTTAACCTTTCAGACACCTGGAATGGACACATACACAGGTCCGTGACACACCTGTCATTCTGTAACTCTACCACCAGTCTAACATCATGCAGCAAAGATACACAAAGTCTGATGTGCAGTCATGACACACACCAGCATACAGTACTTGTAGTGGCCTATTACAAGTACCATGGCAAAACAATATTACACTACACAAGGTCATGTAAAGTAATATAGTCACCCTGTGCATCAGACACTTATTTGCATTTCCCTGCATTGATGCCACAGATGGCAGGGATGTGGCACAGGTATCATCACATACACAGGGTGTGGTGTGGGAGTGCTACAGGCCGAGGCTGTGCCTAACAGGTGACAGCATGTGTGTGAGTCAGGAAGGGGTGCGGGTTAGATGGGCCATGGAGGGATGCCATCTGTGTGTCTGTTGGTGACCTACATGTGATAGTGGTGTTTGAGTGTGTGCATGCACACAGTCTAGCCCAGTGCTTGCCCTACACATGTGTATATTCGACAGCTGTGGACCATACATGGTGGAGTGGACAGTTCACCATCTCCAGCCATTAACATGTAAACTGGCCCTGTCAGGAGTAGCACTGGCACCACTATGCCCAAGGTCAGATGTGGTGCCAGTACCTGACGGTGACTCCAAAATGATGGGGCTGTGTCCCCCATGGGATCATCCAGGACCATGGGCCCATGGCCATCCATATCAAGGTGTGGACAGAACACTTTCCTCTGTAGTGCTGTAGGTACTACCAGTATGAGAGCGTGACTTTGCATGGTCATGTCGACTCCCACCAGATGGTGTTGCTGACCTTTGTCCATGTGTCCAATGCCCGACTCCAACCAAATGTTCCAGCACAGACATTGCACAGTCAAAGGCAGACACTGTTTCAATGCACTGTCTATCCATGACAGCAGAAAACCAATCAAGGGTGCCCCAGTGCAGTGGAGGCAGTAACAGATGTCAGACTGTGCTGCATCCACAATCATAAGTATCTGTCTGGTGTTGCATTTAGAATGTACCTGTGCCTCCATGACTGATCGAAACATGTGGCTAGTGAACTGTGATGTGACACCTGCAACAGGTGGTAGATGGACAGCAGTCCTCCTATGAGCACCTCTGTCAATCTACCTGTGTGGGACCTCACCAGGTCTCTGGCTATGGCCAGTGTCTACACTCACTGAAGCCATAGTTGTCACACTGCCCTGTTCAATGTTGCCACCCTCTGACTGTCCAATATTTGTGGCCTCTGGGGACTGGGTTATTGTGGGCATACTGACTGTGTGCAGTGACAATGTGGACAGATGAGAGATGCCAATCTCTGGGACTGATTCCGCCACCGACAGCCCTGCCTGTGCCTCACTGTGGCCACCATCATCATCAGCATCTGATGAGACACTGATATCAGATTGTGAGGGGGACAGATTCCAACCCCCTCGGTCACTTGTGAGAAGCAAAACAACAACAGCACATTATTACCTGTACTATTGTATATGGTAATTCACACAGACTCATACAGATGAGGATCCACAACTGCATTACAAGTCCCAAATCTTTACATCTCTGCTCACATGCACAACAGGCAAACTGACAACAGCATACACAAACAAGTCAGGCCCATTATAACATGCACTTCAGTTACATTCAGTTAACGTTGCCAGTGTAATACACCTGCAAGGTATGCAATATGACAGTGTTTGTGATAGAACTAAACATAACACCCAGTACACCTATATTGAGAATGATATACCAGTAGTAGTATCACTGCCTCAGGTATGTACCATGAGTTTGGGCCTTTGCCCCCTCCCCATTAATTATGGATTTGTCCTGAGTTCTTGCTGTAGGATGTTGCCAGTTATGTTAAGTATAGGTCTCAACCAAATAGGGACAAACTGCAACAGAAACAGGGACTTAGCCAGAGAACATTAGTGATATTCAGGGTCAGTTTTACAATGTTAGAACTAATTATGTGAGACACAGACAGAATGAGAGGAGGTGAATTACAGTACATCATTTTATGTTACAGGGGGTGTACACCCTCTCGTATTGTCACTATGTACTATGTTTAATCGACTACCTTTCTTACAACACCCAACCATTGTATGTAGGATTGACAGGAACAGAGCTGAGATGTGACTGAAATCAGGGACAATTGAGAGGCATGCGTGTAGGTGTAGGACAGCAGAGTATTAATGGCATGTCATCATCATAGATCTAAGACAAGCTTACTGCTGTAATCCCTATTCCTCATACCTCTATTCTCCCATCTGCATCCTGTTATATAGAGAAAACTATTGTATACCTGGTGGAGTGCAGTACTCCTTTGTTGAACTTTGCTTCCAATAATCTTTTGATAATACACTCTCTGTGTGTGTTAAGTCTCATACAGATATGTTCCCTATAACCAGCTGGTTGCCTTTGTAAGGTACTGTTCAGTAGCAGGTAATTGCCTCTGCACCACTCTTTGGCTCAGAATTAATTGCAGCCAAAACAGCAGTATTGCACTATCATTAACCAATGACTTGCCACCACAATGCACTATATAAGGCCTTCATGTAGGCCTTGGCCGCTGTCTTAGTTTTTAAGATGGACATTACTGAGATGAGACTACAGCATCACAGAAAGTAGGTACAAACATCATCCACTGTAGAGATGTATGCTGTATGTCCACAGGTTTGCCTCTTAAGTGTGGTCAGTGTTCCATACCATTGTGGTCATCTGGTAGTGCACTAGCAATTATTGTGGGCTGAGGTCAGTAAAGGAAGAGACGTGTGCATCACATTGTATACCTGTCAAATTATGCATGCTACTGCAATAGCTCTTATTCTATCAACTTACTATCTTTGCAGGGGCAAACTGTTAAGCATGTTCCTGTTTGTGGGTCTTTGCCCCACCCACCATTAAGTATGGTTGTGTCTGGATACCTTGATCTAGGGTTTGGGAGGTATGGTAGGTCTGTAGCAGCTACATTTACATACAACTGTGTATGCCACAGGCTGCAGCTACTGCTACAGCCTACAACACGTAGAGGGAGTGTGAACACTTTGGTGGACAGCAAGCTGTATGTGTAAATGTGTCAGCTGTGTCAGGCCTGTCATTACGGCAGAGCCAGGGCAAGTATATTCTATACAGTGCAATAGGGGCATGTGCTTATGGTATGTCTGTTATGCAATAGTGTGACTAACAGAGTAATAGGTGAAACTAATATAGTTAGACTAATGGAAATGTGCATTCTGCCTCTGCCTACAGGCCTTTGCCTTGAAAAACTGGGTAGCAGTTAATTAAGTAGCAGTAACCAGTAGGGAGTACGACTGCATGACTCAGTCATTACTTGCTGTCTTCACAATAATGTAATTGAAGTGTGACACAACACTAGATTCAAACCTAGGACTATGTATGGCAAAATTTACTGCAAGCAAGGCATTTAACAGACTGATCAACTGAGACACTGTAGAAGCATGTGTATTTGCAGGATATATGTGCACATATACAGGCTGTGAGAAACATTTCTACATCTATGAGTATGTGTGTGGCTTTATATGGTTGTATTTCTGTACCAGGGTCCCAGTTTTACATGTAATTTGCCATTGCTGCCTTAGCATGTGTCTTTTCACAAGTTGCTGATAAAAGGGCACATATACCTGCTATCACAGGCCTCACTTACATCCATTAGTATGCCTTCATTATTATTTACTATTGCACCAGAGTCCAGGTTACACTCCTAGTTTTCACATTAATTTTTTATTTCAGTTACATACATATTGTCTGTAAGGAGAAAGCAGTATGTTTTTCTGGAAACACCTATTTAGCCTAAAGCTTATATAGTGTTGTGGGTTAATACAGTGTGTAATCACTAAGCAGGGCCTGGGTTTGACACTTGGCAGACGTGTTTATTTTCTACATGTGAGTTACAATGTAATAGACGCATCTACACTTTAAAGCTCATTTATGATGAGCTAAGCGAAGCAGTGTGGCATGCTGTGCCTCACTGCTCCGCACAAATCCATGCACACATGCACTAAAAAATATAAAGAAAAGGGGTGATAGGAAAGTGGTTAAATGGGGACAGAAGGGGAAAAGCAATGTGAAACGTAGGTAGGGATGTGCAGGACAGGTGTAGGAAAGAACCATAGCTATCCATTTCTTTTACAGCAACAGCTGTGCATTTTCACAGGTTTTGTAGATGAATTTGGATTATCAAACCTCAGAAAGAATGGTGAGGACATTATAAATGTGTTGTCAAGTGAATTGGACCAAATTAGTTATGTCCAGTGGACTTGTGTCTGAAATGCATAGCTATGTATGAGGTGATATATTTTTTTGTGGGACAGGTGCCCATTTTATTTTAAGGAGAGAGTGGAATGCTGGGGAAGGGACATAGGTACATGTGGGGAGGTAGGTTGGGAAGGACAGGATGCAATATCAGGCAGATAAGGCAGCAGCATGGATGGTCTGTGACACATATGGGGGGTAAACACTTGGATGGGAGGGTCTTGTTGAATTGAACTCATATGTGTCTTCAGACAGCAGCAGTTTGACAGATATCCCTACCCACGGGCAGTCAACACTGCTCCTTCACTGCCCTGAAGGTGGCTGTGCTGGAGGCTGGGCACCAGGCAACATTCATAGGTCCAATGAATGATCTGGCACACCATGACTGGCAGTTTCTGATGGGTGACTGCAGCCCCATGGCCAATGGTCCCAGGGTGAGGCCGGGCCCTGCTCCCTGAGGCTGTTCAACCCAACTCCACAGGTGGTGCAGGGACAGCTGAGGGGGCACCACTGACCTGGGTCCCAGATATGCTAGGACCCGGTTGAGGCAAGTTAGTTGGATCACCAGGAACCATCCTCCCCTGATGTGCTGTGGTAATGGAGGTATAGCAATAAGTATAGGTTAGTTATGAACAAAACACAGTTAGTAATAGCATGCCACAACAGTAGAAACATCCCAATTACATGCCAGTGCCTATTATGTGAAACACAGCAATACGTGACAGAACAGTCAGTATGTTAACAGCATGCTAGTAACAGTTACAGGATACGGCCAACAAAATAGGTAATTCAACAATATATTTTAATATGCAACTATTATAATAGATATCAGTATAAATACATATGCCCAAAATACAGGTAATTCAACAACATATGTGAATAGTAAACCATAACCAATGGATAACAATAACAAAGACATGAAGATAAGGGGTGGCGAAAGAGAGAAAAATAGTCGATTAGTACCATCATAGGCTATTTACTTGACAACAGTACTACTATCTACTCTACATGTCTGTCCTTTCTTTATGTGTACAAGTCCCCTATAGCTGTTGTAGCATATGCATACCTCTCAAGCTATTGGCATGGGACAGTATCGGTCAAGCAAGAACATCTGCGGATACACTACTACACAGAACACTGGCACATCAGGTTGACCTATATAACTACCAAGGTGTAATGTGGGCTGATGTAGTGATACTTTGCAATTTAGATAATCATTCTGAAGGTAATCCTGTGACAGACGGACTATGCACTACTAATTACATTACGCAACAGTGTGACACTTGAGGGACATGTATGTGTACAGTACAGAAACTAAACAACTATCATGCCTTGCTTGGCAGGCATGGGAATAGAACCCATTAGTGCTGACTGCAGAGGACATCTGCATGGAATGTATGAATTGGCTGCAGCAGCTTTGAACAGCACTCCAGTCATACAACCAGATTTCACTTATTTATTCCATTTTATTTTATTATTATTATTTTTTTTCTTTTATGTTATGCTGTACTTTCACATTCTTGCTAATGAATTGAACAGTCTTTGACATCTAATCACACAATTATTTACTCATAATATGGGCTACCTCACCCATTTACCTGTAGTTCCTGTGGAGAGAGAATATGTAAACATTTCATGACTAATACTGTAATATTTAGTGCTATATAGCACTGGATTTGAACACTGGTCTGTGTGTGGCAAAATGTACTACAGACAGAGCATTTAACAAACTGAACTACTGAGTCACTGCTAATCACTCACTGACTGATATTTGCCTAGAGCTCACATGGAATCAATATATGACCTGGTAGTACTACTACAGTTGTATACTAGCCTGCAGTGACAATAGAACACACATGGATGAAATACAAGTGTGACAGAGATTGTAGGTAATCTATTGGACAACAGTTGTCATTATTCAGGTCTTGCAATACAGCTCCACTGCCACAGTTATTGCACTACAGACTTTATTGTATAGACTTTAATGCAGGTAATGGTAATGTTTCATGTTTTATTGCACTACAGTTGGCATTATTCATTTATTGCACTGCAGTTCTAAGTCCACATTTATTGCAATACAAACTTTAATGTACATACTTTATTGAAGGTAATAATTTACTCCTACTTGCTTATTTCACTACAGTTAGCATAATACATCTATACTCACCACACTCATGGTGCAACCTGGCCAAGCACCCAGCATTCACCTCGAGGTTGTGATCCCTCTCCTGCAGCTGTTGGGAGAGAAGCACACCATTATGCATACCATATTAGCAGACATTCAGATTAGATATTGGTGAAACAGAGGTAAAAGTACTTACATACATGTGTAACATTCCCTGCCTAAAATTTTTGGACCCAGGTGTCCATGAAATCCTCTTTTCATCTTTTCAGATCATCACGGTGGTGCCAAAACTGCTCACCTGTGTGGGGGATACCAGTTGCACTGGTGAGTTCCCTTGCCAGATGGTCCCAGGCCTCCACCTTGCAATCTGAGCCCTTGTAACCTCCCTGCAGCAGCTGGTCTTCATGTTTTTTACTAGGAGTCTGACCATGACCCTGGACTCCAGAATGCCCCAATGATGCACCCGAAAGCGTGAACCCTTGCCAACACCTGACATAGTATCCTTCAGAGACAGAACCCCAACAGATTATGCTGTATTCCCACCTATTGGGCTTAATATAGCATGTTTTTGCACCCTTACATGCCATTGGCAATATTTAAAAATGCAACACATCACTTAGCAGTGCACAAACCAGCATAGCTGAGCAGTGCAGTGCAAAAACTCAAGTCTGTATGCTTAGCTGTGTGCTAACCAGCTAAGCAAAGCTGAGCACTGCATAAACATTTTCAGCCATTACTGTGTTTATGTGGTGCTTAGCAGATTTTAGCAGAGCTTAGCAAAGTGCAGTGGGACAGAATTTAAAAATAATTGGTATAATTTGTATTTCAGAAATGAACACTTATTTTCCCTTCCATGTATTCAAACCATGTGCCTACTGTTCTTGAGGGTGTACCTCTTCCCATTTAGCTATGAAGACATGTGGAATTCAACATTTCCTCTCTCCTAAATCCTGGTACTCAATACAACCCCTCCCCATCTCCTGACAAAGACCCTCAAGAAATTACCCTAGCCTTCAATTCTCATTTTATTGATAGTATCCAAAAACGTGTTAATGATGTCTCTCTACAAACTAACAAAAGTATAATTAGCATCATAAATGACAATACTCTCTCTAACCATTCCCCACACATCAATTGCTATTCCAACAAAAACCCATCCACTCCTCTATTTACATTACAACCAGTACCCACCTCTCTAGTTCGTAAACTGCTTTCAAAACTAAACCATACTCCCCCTCTTCCGATGGCCTCCAAGCTGAATACTTAAAACTTGCAGCAGATTATATAGCTCTTCTAATTAGCATTCTCATTAACTGATCAGTCTCTGAATTGTAATGTCCCACAACTATGGAAAAACTCAATTGTTACTCCCCTTCACAAAGGCGGTAACACCAGTGATCTATCTAATTACTGGCCCATTTCCATACTTTCACCTTTTTCTAAAATTCTAGAAAAGTGTATTCATTCTCAATTGCTTAAACATCTCACAGACAATAACCTGCTCACACCCATCCAACATGGTTTTCAGCCAGCACACAGTACAGCAGCCTTACTGTCACTTACCAACACTGTATACAAAGCTCTTGATGCAGGCCTACTAACATCAGTGATCCTACTAGACCTATCAAAAGCTTTTGATACAGTGTCACTCTTAAAACTACTTTTACAACTTGAGACCGTAATCTGCTCCCCACATACTCTAACCTGGTTCCATAACTATTTACACTGCAGAAAACAATCTGTTAGATGGCAAAGTAAGCAATCAGATTACCTGCTCAACAACACAGGCATTCCCCAAGGGTCTATTCTTGGGCTCTTGCTTTTTAACATATTTATTCATAATCTCCATAAAGCATCCCTGCAAAGTACTCTCATTCAATACGCAGACGATTCAACTATAATTACATCCTCTAACAACACCGCAGAACTCCTAAAGTTAACACAAAATGCATTTACTTGCATTGAATCCTGGCTTAACAAAGCTCAACTGCTACTTAATCCCAAAAAATCAAAACTTTTACTCTTCACAACCAAACTTCTAACTCTAGACTTTAAAATATTCTCTCAAAACAATACAGAAATTGAAATTGTAAAAACAGCCAAATTACTTGGCATCACAACTGATGACAAACTGTCCTTTGAGAATCATATACTCAGCCAAATCAAAAAGTCCCATTTCAAGCTTGGCAAACTCTATAGGCATAAACTCTATTTGGACAAGTCTACAAAGTTGAAACTGGCTAATAGTCTACTTCTACCCTCCCTCCTCTATGGTTGCCCCATTTTCAATAACCTACACACATCTCTCCTGAGCAAGCTGCAGTCATGCTACTATAAAACAGCTAAAGTTTGTCTCCATCATGCCAATTCACACACATCATTGCCTGGCCATTAAATCTATAAACTGGTTTGAGTTCCCTCATTATCTACATTACTCCCAACTTACTTTCACCCACAAACTACTAAATAATCCAAACTACTGCCCATCCCTACTGGGCATGCTACACTTAAAGAAATCCCAATCCCTCAGAGCCACACACTCCAGGGATCTAAATCTTGTCATCACAATAAACAAAACATGCTGGAGGGATAGGTTCCTGACCCAGAGACTCCCCAGACTCTGGAATAGACTGCCCATACATGTCAAGCAGAGCGCCTCTTTGGCCCTCTTCAAAAGGAACCTTGATGACTGGATGGGGGAAACAAAATTCACCCCGGGGATCACATCAGTCACCCTGCTAGACAGGGGTCCAAGGAAGTAAATAGTGTGGGAAGAAATATCCAGGGAATTGTTATGGCTAGGCTTGTATAGGCCCAAGGGTCTATAGCCTAGTAACAATCTATAAACCTATGAACCTTCAAACTTTAATATAAACACACACCCCTACTCAGCATCTTAGGTCCTCTAACAAACAACTCTTAATCATAACTAAACCCAACAAAAGAGCTGGACAATGTCTCTATTCCCATGCCATTGCCAAACTTTGGAATACAGTCCCTCTCTCTATTACTCAGCTAAACTCTTTAACTCTTTAAGTCATATGATTAAACCACCTTAAATGTTTTGGCCAGTACACATTATAAATACTTTTGCTAAGTTAATATAGTTTCAATTTACACTATCTGTCTTCGTATCCAATCCCTCTTGCTTTTTTTATTTCTGTGGCTGAATAAACAGAAATGATTAAATAGTATTTTTACTTATGAGAATATACAAACAAAATTACTAAAAATTTAACACACTTGGTTTATTTTCTTGTATTGTATTCCTCTAGAATATGCATTTGTCTTGTGTATCTACTTCAATTTGTGTTATGTAAAAACTTTCTTGACTTTCAAAGTTAAGCTGATGTTATGTAAAAATTTCTGTGATTGTCGCATGAAAGGTAACATTTCATCGGTAAATCTGTTAGAGGTACAGGCACAGAGGTTGTGGTATATACGGTGTTGTATCTTTTTGAGATACAAGACCGGGGTCAAAGATTCTGCATAGTTAAGGCCTGGTCTTTTCCTTGTCTGCAAACGTATTTGCCACTCGAGTTCCCTCTTCTCAAGCAGCGGGTTGTGGTCCTAGTAGGGATTTAGGGATGTGTTCAAGAACATGAAATTTGAACATATTGTGTCCTAGGTTCCTGAGAGCATGCACTGCCAGCTGGTTTGTCACTTTCAAGTATTTTAAGTCATGCAGGTGTTTTGCTATCCTCGTTTTAAGGGAGTTGACCTCTAACAGATTTACCTCTAAGAGATTTACCGATGAAATGATACCTTTCGTGCGACAGCCAGTTTTGATCTCACCAGTCTTCCTCCAGCCCACGGTCTGATACTTCCCCTGGCAAATTCGGACTCATTTGTTTTTGGTCAATGTTTCATTTATATATATTTTTTTGTCTTTTATGTCTTTCATGTTTTCTACAATGGTTCAGTATTACTGTTTTTTTTCGTGTCTTTCTAGCTTTTCAGGTTACATATCAGTGCCTTTTTGAGATTGTTTTTTTAATTAACAGCCCTCATTCAGTTCCACATCTTAATACATTAGTTTCTATTGATATCCGTTATTTAAAAAAATCTTCACTATTTTGTTTCTCTTTTTAGTTTCTGTATCTTATTTTTTGGATATCTATCCTGGTTCTTATTTTTTGGTTTTCTAGCCTGTTTCTTATTTTACATACATGTTATTTTACATACATATTGTTGCTATTTCTCTAGTATGTTCGGCTTTGCTTATTATGCTTTTTTAGGTCTTTCACCATCCTGATGAAGATTTTGAAAAGTGCAGCCTAACAATGTATTTTACCAGCAAAGGTTGATTTTTTCCAGCAAGACTATTTTTAGTTAACCACATTTTTTAGCTAATTTTAGCAAATCTCCGAACTTCACTATTGTAGGTTTAGAGTGATTCTACTAACCACGTATGAGCTGGCTCAGGGTATCTAACCTATCAGATTATAAGGTGTGATGTCAAGTTGTCGTGCCCAATCACAATAAAGGTTTTTTCCCCCCACACTTGACTGAACCCACTGACACACCTCCAGGTACTCTTATAAAAGGAAATCCTCAGGATCACTCTTTCCATTAAGGAACTATGCTTCGATGGTGATTGTACTTCTGGTACTTTTTACTTCAATAAAGTATGACCTTCTAGAATCTGAACTTCGACTACGTTGATTTTTTTGCCACCACGGTGAGCAGAGCTCCTCAGCCAAGCCACATTTACGTTGTTTTGCCTGTTTTTTCTGTTTGTTTCATCTTTGATTTCTGGCTGCCGCACTAGCGGTTCCTCTCACTAGGCAACCTGACCAGCCGGAACTACGACCTGTATACGAAGCCTTTCTAAAGGCTTTACTTAGCCTTCAACCACAAGTGCTCGGGTACGCACAGCCTTTCTCAAGGCTTTACCGGTAGCCCAGCTTGTTCACCGACATCCCACCGTACCTTTATTAAGGCAGCCTACCTGGTCATCCATTTGTTTTTGGCTTCCCTAGGGTATTTTATTCGTGGACATATATTGTGATATAGGAAAAGTTTTAGAAGGTGTCACAAATATTCAGACATTTTATTACACTTTTCTTAATTGCATATCAAACTTAATCTTAACATTTACATGAAACTCTTACTTCCGTATACTATATTCTCTATGACAATGTAATGATGTGTTTTTCACAACATATTTATTCATATCCTTTCTCAAAGTGAGACTACTTTATCTTTATTGTATTCAGCAATCACTTACCAGACACTCACTTAAGATATCCCCACTTCAGGTAAACATTGGTAAATATTCTGGCAAAGTTAAATATAATTTGAAAAATCTCTGCTGCATATTCTGGCTTTCAAATAGAATAGTCATGTCTTTCAAGCCATCTTGCTACAGGGATTATTCATACAGATAACATTTTTTTCTACACTAAATCTATATTCTCATTTCACTCATTCTCCGTTTCTCTTGGGGTATCCATGTCCCACCTTACTTCCTCTTGCTTAAATGGGAACTTCAGTATTCTCAGTAGCAATCCATTTATCCCTTGCCATAATTTAAAAAAAAAAGATAATACACCACAAGTTGAAAACACTGGCAAGCACTATGGAAAGAAACACTGGGATCAGCAGCACTTAGTTCTGTCCACTTGCACTACCATTTTTTGCTCTTTGTTGGCATAGTTGCCAAATTGCAGTACAGATATATATATATATATAAAATGGCACACACACACACACACACACACACACACACACATATATATATATATATATATATATATATATATATATATATATATACATATACACACACCACACACATACATAGATATCTATATAAAATTGTTGTAGTTTGCATGGCTATTTATATGGAAAATAGAAAAGCATATATGACTTGTTACTATTATGTATAACTTGGATCTGACATGGCTGAAAGTGCTCATCTCTTGTTTTAACTTAATAAACCATGGTTTATACAAGCTTGAATCCTTTTTTCTTATTTGTAGTAAGAATGCAAATTGACCTTTGACATGGATCTTACATTAGAAGTTGTGACAACAGCCTGTTTAAGTAATCCGTATGCCAATATCTAGAGCAATAGCTCCTGTACAACTAGTTTTCCCTTTTTGTTTATATATAGATAGAGAGAGAGATGTACATGTGCATGCACATAGTTAAATTAATGCTGACGTGTCAATAGTTTTATTTATACAGCTTAGGATGCAGCACATTTTACTTCCTTTTGGCCTGAAATTGTTTCCATGAGCATATTAACTGTGTGCATGACAAGAGTTTTGTTTTTCATATAATTTCTATGTTAATAAGTAATTTCAAGTGTTTTATTTTCATCTAATTTTTCCATTTCATTTAAAGTAAATAGTTCTTAAATCAATGTTTCCTAATAGGTTATACTGCATATTTACTGATTCAGAAGTACATGTCATGAAGTTGTCCTTTTAAAAATGTTTGCCCTTCAAATGGCTCTTTCTCCTTCCTCTCACATTCTATGGCATGTTGTTCTGGACGTAGATCAGATGTAAAAATATCTCTTCTTATAAAGCTCCACGTATTCTGCACTGAGCAGCCTCGTCAGAGGTCTTATATACTTAGCATTTCTCTGTGCTTTTGTCATTATTGGAGACCGTTTAGTCTTTTATCCTTATCTATGATTCACAGCTGTAGCTTTTTTAAATTCACATAGTTGCTTTGTGCTTTTAAATCCAATATGAGCTCTTAGTTAAGCTTCCAAGTTCTACTATTATTCATTTTTCATATCTGTTTAAAACAGACCTTAATTTTACATTGTATGTTGCAGTTATCAATTTTTTTTCTAATTACAGCACACTTTTTTTCAGTTTTTTCCTGTGCATGGAGTACCAGTGTCTGATTTCCACAGTAATAGGATACTGGTCATCAGAGCAGTGAACTGAAGCAGATAATGTAAAAGACAAGAGAAAAAATGGTGTGGAGAAAAAATGGTGTGGGCACTTCAAAGTTCTTTTCCTTTTTATGTCTGACAGCACAGATAAAGTATTACCGTGGACATTGTAAGTTTCATTTCCTCCTCAGGCAGGTACTTCTTCCCTACATCATTACAATTGTCCCTCTCATCCTCCCTTTATGTTCTGTGGAGAATGAGGTAACTGTTTGCTGTTTTACTATACAGTAGAGAAAATTGGGGGAAAAAAGCAGAATTTGGCAGCCCAAATGTAACGTATTCTTAGAAGATGAACTTTAAAGCTTAGCTGAAACTTACTTTTATTTATTTTTATTTAGCATGCTGGCATTTCATGGTGGCATGTTTTTAAAAACAATTGCTGGGATTCATGAAAGGCTGCTCATCATGCTAACACTATATGCATAATTAGCACAGTGAATGTGAGTCAGGAAACAATACAAGTTATGGATGGCTGGAAAACAAGGGTCAGCCGAACTATATGCTATTAACCTTATAGTCAGTGGTGGTGTTTGTTAATAAAGTAAAAAAACACAATGAAGTGATTCAGAAATTTATAAAATACATGCAAACAAATATAGCCTGACTTAGCAGAGAAGTCAGCCATAGCCTCACACACAGTGACAGGGAAACTTTAAAATATGTTAGGGATTGCCACAGCTATTTAAAACTTGCATCTGCAAGAAGATTTGATAGACGGTGCTGCTGCTGATGTTGCCAGACATTACCCTGAAAGGTAAAGGGGTTTCAGACCATGTTTAATCTTGCATGGACTCGGGGAAATAGAAATCATGGACTGCTGCATGATAGACCGGGGCACCATACAGCAAATAGTAGACATGTGTCAGCCTCATATGTGTCCCCATGGGAATTGTGTAGATCTCATACCAGTGGATACTAAGGTATGTGTTACTTTAGTATTTTAGCTACATGGACCTTTCATTGACCTACAAGGGAAGCAGTGAGGGTTTCATAGGATTCTACCTCAAGTATTATCCACCGGTTCCTCAAGGCAATGCTTTGACATGTGTGTATTTTGGGGGGGCATACATGGCTCCTACATAATCAAGACAAAAGAGCTAGCACCAATCAACATTTCTGTACAATAGCCCAGTTTCCTGTGGTACTGGGAGCCATAGACTGCATCCACATTGAAATAAAGGCACCACTTGGTGAACTAGGAAGGAAGTATATGAACTGCAAAGGGTATCACTCCATTAACTGCTGGATATTCTGTAATACACAAGGAATCATCTACAATGTGTGTGTGTGTGTGTGTGTGTGTGTGTGTGTGTGTGTGTGTGTGTGTGTCTGTGTTTGTGCAGGCCATCCAGGCAGTTTCCATGACTTCCATATATGATACACATGAAACCTCTATCAAAGGTTTGAATGGGGTGACTTCTCATGAGGCCATCTAGAAGAGGATGCTGGATATGCTCTAGAACCATGACTAATAATTCCTGTCAGAAATCCACAGATCCCTGAGCAAGGTTACAGCGCTCCCATGCGCAGAGTGAAACCATCATAGATCATGTGTTTGGTCTTCTCAAGTCACAGCTCCAATGTCTGGATACATCTGGAAGTGACCTACAATATGACCTTGCTGCCACTGCACATATACTGACTGTGTGTGCCGCATTGCGTAATATTATAGTTAGAAAACAGTTTCAGTAGAATGGCCCAGTACAGGGACTGCAGCTCCCAGCCTCACAGATAGCAGCAGCTAACACAGATGCATGGTCAGATGAGAAGGGAGAAGCAGGGAATAACCATGGCAGGTGGAGGCGGGCATAATATGTTATGACCCTGGCAAAGAGGCAGCAAATTTAAATAAGAGCTCAGCAGGCAATGACAGTAACACTGATCCATACAAACAAACCAGACTATGCTTGCCCATGAACTGACTGACTACTCTATGCATCAGTCTTAGGCATCCAAAGGCTAAGATGCTCTCATTAGCTGAAGCAAAGATCTGTGCTCAAACTGTCATGAACAAATACTACAATACCTAAACAAAGTAAGGAGACAATAAAAATGATAATGCATATTTGAGAATATCACAACACATAAACTGATATATCCAGGAAATACAGACACTAACACTGATCCATTCAACCAAGCTAGGCTGTGTTTACCCATATATTGCAAATCCACACTGTGCATCAGACATAAGCAGCCCACATCAGACTCCCTTCTACAGGGCAGGCACTCTCAGCATCATCTGTACAGGTGAGTAAGCGAGCTATCCTCCAGAAATATGAGTATAGAATTTAAGCATGATAAAGACACAATAAAAATTTTACTTATACACAAGATAAACAAGCTTTGCCTACCCATGCACTGACTGGTCACTCTCTGCATACATAATCATCCTAAGTCAGAGACCCTTTCAAAGGGCAGGGCACTCTCAGCATCATCTGCACAAGTGGATGAGCAGGCTGTTCTACACAACAGCTACTACTACAACTACTATTATTACTACTACACGATGTAAGTATATAAACACAAACTAAAATGATTAGATATGTACAGGAAAACAAGATCCTGACTACCCATGCATTGACCGGACACTCCTAGACAAGCCTAAATCACAGATTATGCAAATGGGAGGGCAGAGCCATCATCATTTGCATAGAATGGGGAGGTGTTACAGGATGGCATGTCTCTCACTGAGGTAGTGTGTGAGTGTGAGAGGTGAGTTAATATCAAGTATGCACTGTCATGGACAGTTTGTGCAGATGCGAGAATATCCCTGGTGAAGTTTAACATTTCATGATCAATGTCTGTGTGTGTGCGTGAGTGCGTGTGTGCGCGCGTGTGTGTGTGCGTGTGTGTGCGTGTGCGTGTGCGCGTGTGTGTGTGTGTGTGTGTGTGTGTGTGTGTGTGTGTGTGTGTGTGTGTGTGTGTGTGTGTGTGTGTATGTGTCTGAATGGGTACAGGCATAGCATTTTTTCATAAGTGATTACTAAACTAATGACTCCAGGGGGGCATTTATAAGCCAAGCCATGCTTCCCATGAATCAACCCTTGTACTTTCATAGAATCATAGGTACTAAGCTATTGGCACTAGGGCCTATATAAGCCTAGCCAAAAAGGTACCCTGGCTTTTGTCACCCAAGAAAATTATTTTCCTGTGTCCCTGTCAATCAGAGCCATAGAGGTGATCCCCAGGGTGAATTTCCTATTTCCCATCCAATTATCAAGATTTTTCTTTAAGAGTGCTAATGAGGAGCTTTGTTTGATATAGATAGGTTGTTTGCTCTGGAGTATGGGATGTCTCTGGGACAGTAATCTATCCCTCCAGCATGTCCTGTTTATTGTGGTGACAAGGTTTAGGTCCCTAGAGAGTGCAGCTCGGAGGGATTGGGATTTATTTAAATGGAGCATGTCCAACAGCTCTGGGTTTGACATAGCTTTGTATGTTAGGCAGAGATTGCCTCTGAGTAGGTGATATGCGATGGAGTAAAGCTGGAGTTTTTTGAGGTGCTCTGCGTAGGGCATCTGTTTTAGGCCAGTAATCCTCTTTGTGAGGTATTTCTGTGGCTCTTCCAGTTGTTGTAGATGTCTTGTGAGGTACATACCAAAAGGGGCGTTATACTCTTTAATGGGTCTAATGAGTGATGAGTAGAGGGGAACAATGGCCTCTGTTTTCCTGGATGAGAAATCTTTTGTGATGAGGTGTGCCACATAGAAGGATTTCCTGACTACTGTGGCAATGTGATTATCAAAGGAGAGATTACTATCCACCTGTGTCCAAAAGTCTCATCACATGTTCAATGTTAAGTAGACTAGCATCTACGTGGTAGCTCATGAGTATAGAGTTTTTACCAAAGGGGATGACAATGCACTTTTTGGCACAGAGCTTGAAGCCATGGCTTTGACACCAGGCATCTGTCTCAGTGAGGCCCTTTTCTAGGATGTCCACATCGTTAGGAATTTTGATTATGGCTCCTAGTTTTCAGTCATCTGCGAACTTTGTTAGCCAAAGATCTTCTGTTTTAGCCTGTACTTCAGAAAAGTAGATACCAAACAGGAGAGGACCCAGGACTGAACCCTGTGGTACTCCACTTGTCACGGGTCTGAAGTCGGATTGGGAGTCTGCTACTTTCACAGTGTGGGTTCTGTCAGTGAGCCATTTGGCAACCCATCTTGTGACATAGAGATTTATACCTAGTTTAGTGAGTTTGTCTATAATTCTGGAATGGGGGATGGTGCCAAAAAGCCTTGGTGAGACTTAGATAGGCTGTGTGAACCACCTTACCCTCGTCTATGGCTTTGGTGACTGCTTCAAAGAAGTCTATCAGGTTTAGGAGACATGATCTGCCTTTTACAAACATAAACTGTGTGGGGTCCAGAGTTTGGAGATTACCAATGTCTTTGTTTATAATTTCCATGATGATACGTTCCATGGCCTTGCAGACCAGGCTCGTTAGGCTAATGGGGCAGTAGTTCCCAGGGTCTGTGGTGGCTCCCCCTTTGTGGAGTGGGATAACCGTTGCTGTTTGCCATTTAGTGAGCACAAAGCTTGAGGTGAGGCTATGATTGAACATGGTGGGTAGGTGGGGTGCCAGTTCATTCTGTAGTTCATGTAGAATGCAGGCTGGGATGTTGTCAGGTCCCATGGATACTGTGTTCTTGGCTTTGGAGAGTGTGCTTTTTACCTGTGCAGCCGTGATTAAAGGAACTTTGCATTCTTCTGGTATAGAGATGGACCCTTTAGTGGGTGAGCGGGGTAAAATTAGCACTGAACCTATCTGCCAGGATGTTGGCAATATCAGTTGGTTCTGTATATTTAGTGCCATTGTGCTGTAACTCAGAGCAGATCTGAGTGTTGCCATTGAGATTCTTGACATAGCTATAAAATGCTTTGTGGTTGTCTTTAGAATCAGTGGCAATTTTGTTTTTGTAACTAGCTTTGGATGATTTTATGAGGGATCTCAGCTTCTTACTGAGGCTGACCAGGGAGTTCCTTCAATCATGGGATTTTACTTTTTTTGCAACAGTTTCTTTCTTCTGTTGTAGAGTTTGTTTATGGCAGGGGACCACCAGATTGGCTTCCTTTTTTGGAGGATAGCATCTTGGTTCTGTTAGGGATAGCACAATCCATGCACTCGTGTAAGTGCTTATAAAGTGGATTTGTGTAAGATTCAGCAGTCGTACCTCTATTTTCCATTTGCATGGGTGTCGCGAAGTTTGGCACTTCTATCTTAAGAAGCGTGAAGTTGGCTTTGGAGACATTTTTTATGGTGGTTTCCCTAATGGGGGGGTGGGGGCGGGATGTAGATGTCTAGGGTGATTAGCTTGTGGTCGGATCTGACCAACAATGAATTGGCCTCTGGTGTAGAACACCGGTCACCCATGTTGGTAATAACCAGGTCTAGGATATTGCTGCCCCTGCTGGGGGTGTGGATGAGTTGATCCAAGGCGTTGGAATTTATGAATTCCAGAAAACGTTGAGCAAAAGAGTTGGTACATGAGTAGTTTTCCCAGTTAATGGTGAGGTAGTTGAAATCATCCATTATTTGGGTGTCAGGTTGTACCCTAATATTTTCCAGTGTATCAAGAAATGAGGAGTGGGAATCCTGTGGCATGGTGGGGGATCTGTAGCAAGTTACAATTTGGATTGCGGTCTTGCTCAGAGTTAGTTGCACATGTATAATCTCAGATGCATTATGCTGAGCACCTAGCCTGGAGGTGTGGATATCTTTAATGAATATAGACACATCTCTGCCTTTAGTGTTTCTGTCCAGGTTAAGTGGCCGAAAGGTGTGATATGAATTATAGCCTGGTAATGCAGGGGTGCTCTCTGGAGCCTTGAACCAGGTCTCTGTCACTGTACCGATGTTGATATTCTAAATTTTCAGGAGTGCCTCTAGTGAATGCATTTTGAGGTTTAGGCTTCTGGCATTGAGTAGGATTACCCTCAGATTTGTGTCTTTCAGGTAAATACCTTAAACATTATGAAAACTCCCAACCCCTAGTGTGCCAGCACTGTGTCCTCACATACCACAGAGGTGTGAGCCATGCATGGAAGATGATCACGTTCATCATGGACACCCCCCATCAATGTGAACTACCTCTGGCAGGAGTTGCATTGCTAATTCCATGACCCTAACTAGAGGTCAGAGTGCTACTTGAAAATGAAAGCTATGTGATGGACGAGCTGTCATCATGAACCTATCTAGAGCCACAACCATGTGGATGACCTTATCTTGGTGTAGATACATCTACTTTCAGTGAGGCAGTGGAAGTGCTAACACTGTAGGAGCAGAATCTGGCATGTCCATTGCCATGTCGGCTAACATCTGACAGTGAACTTGTAGATCAGCCTCATGGATGTTGTCTTTTCTATAACAGATGATTCAATACAGATACTGCATGGTCTAATAAGTCATTCATCCTATTGAAGGAGTCACACACACATGGCTTAGGCAGTACTCTTACAGCCTCTTCCAAGGCCCTGGTTAAATTTGTCCATGCCTCCATGATGGCCCTGCACATATATTGATCGCAGCTACTGATACACCAACCTCAGGGAGATGTTGGTAACCATACCTTCTCTGAGCACCTCTACTGACACGCATGTGTGGTACCTCCACTCATGATGGCTAGAGAGATATTTTCCCCTATCTGCACCTGGAGCTATCACTCTACCTGATTAACCATGACCCCATCAACTGTTGACTCTCAGATTGTTCTGTATCATTGGCATGTGTGGCATAAATTTGTGTCCATACTTGAGAGAGTGGATGTGGGGGGCACACTCTGTGTCTGCCATACCCTTTGTATATCCCAACTGTGACTGTTCATCCCTGCCTTCATTGTTAGAGGATGAGGATTACTAAACATCAGATGGATGGAGGTCACAGTGCTGGAGCCAGACAACGCTTCACGAGTAAATACACCAAAAAATCAAAATATCCTTAATGCATATGTAATATACCTCAACCACACATGCAAATACTATAATTTTAGTGACTACCAAACATAGCAAATGCATGTAAGTATCCCATACCATATGCAGGTGTTGGCTGTATCTCACTGGCAGATTTACCTGGACACAATAGTTGATGGACATAATATAAGCATATATGTGACTATTAATTGCAAAGGTAGATGTAAAAATGTCTGAATGGTATAGTTGGGTAGCTGGGGCAGCATAAAGAAATCCTCTGGGGCAGCTACACATCTGCTCCAACTTCCAGCCTGACACTATAAAACTCTAATGAGCTGTCTGGATCTTGAACTGATGGCAGGAGCTATTTCTTCTAGGAAAGTGGTGTTTTTGTGAGTGGACCACCACCAGTAGCCCTGCCCTCCACTGCTGTTCTACAGTCTGTGCTATTAGCTTGGTCTTGTTAATCATAAGGGTTTAACATTGCAATAATTGTGATAGAAATAAAGAGGTGAAAATTGTAAAAAAAAAAAAAAAGACAAAAAAGAAAATGAAAGAAAAGAGGACGTGTCACTCCAAGGTAGTAAAATGTTTTACTTAATAAAGCCATAGAAAGTATTTAGGTAAAAAAAGAAACATATATGTGTAGTTTTCAGCAGACAAATTCTATACTCGGTGAAATACTGATAAGATCTTAAATGTTGTCACTGACCAAGAAATATCAGATAAGCCTTGCAGCACTCAAAACAGAACTTATATCATGGGCAGGATTCACGATGGCTTGCACAGAGTCTAAGAGTAGTGTAAGACTCCATGCAGCCATCATGTCCGTCGAGTGATCCACGAACAACCTGTAGGGGCGTGTAAGAGAGCTCCTAAAACGGCTCTTACATGGACAGGGCTTGGATATGCAAATTACCTCACTTGCAGCCGGAAGGCATGCAAATGAGGTAATTTTGAGATCCAGGAAGCACAAACCTGTCTGTGTAAGAGCCGTGTTATCTGCAGAGATGTACTCAGTTGACAACTGAGTACCACTCTGCAAATAGCACAATGGAGCCTTGTCAGCTGCAAATAAAGGTTGCATATGTTCCAGAAAGCATGCCAATGGCCAAATATGTGGCCATTGGCAACGTGCCCCCATGGAAAATTAAAATATATATATTTTTTTCGGGCTGCGCTGTAAAAAAACAGAAAAATAAAAATTTAAACATACCATGAATTTACAATGTAAGGGAATAGCAGGCTGAAAACAACATGGCCACTGACTAGGGGTTGCTAAGGGGGGAAGCTCAGTGTAAGACAAGTAACTAAGCATTAGTAGGCAATCCTATGTAAATGAGTGTTAGGATAGTGAATCACACTTTTACATAGCAAATGAGCACAATCCCTGGAGTGTAGGAGTAGGATAAGGGGGAGTAACAGAGTAAGAGATAGGTGACATCACAGGGGGGTATGTATGAAAGAAATGCAGCTCAGTGGAGCAGAGTGGCATGTGAAAGCTGTCAGTCACACATCATGGAAAGAGGTGTGTCAAGAAGTAGACATGGGAAAACCAAGAAATGGAAGGTGTACACTGTGGATAACACCAAAGTTTCTTGCTGGCCATGCATGCGCACGTGTGCGCACTCGGAGGCCCGAGTAAGATAGGGTGTGCGTGTAAGTGCAAGTGCATGCGTTTAAGCTGGAGTAAGCATGTAGACGCTTGTTTAAAGACCTGTTAGCGCATTTGCGCTGATGTACACGCGTTTAAACCCGAATAAGCAAGTTTTAGTCCGTCTAAGCATGTGTGCGCGCGTGTTAGCTGCTGTGAGCATGTTTGCACTTGTTTGCGCGTCACCCCCCCCCCCCGAGGAAACAGAAAGGAAAAAGAAAGCAGAATAAATTGTAGGAAGCTACCAGGGAATACTAGCAGAGGTTACAGGTGAAAACAATCAGAAGCAGGCAATTACACAGGCAGAACAGTAGCCCAGCCCAGCACTTAAAACTCTGCAAATAACAGTGCAGTATGTTTTTCTCAAGAGACACTGCAACACTGGAGTAAGCTATTACAAGTGAAAACTGAAAAAGCCTCACTCAGACAAAAAATGCTAGGGGCTGCCATAGCTGTTATAAGGCGACATATGTAACATGCTGAGGGTGGTGACAATGCAAATGCTGCCAGACAACCCACAGTGAAGAGACGGAGAAGAGTGTACGGGCCCAGGATCAACTACCAGGGGTTACATGAGCTGGAGATAGTGGGGCGCTATAGAGTGGACAGAGACCTCCTACAGCAAATTGTTGAGCTGTGCAGGCCATGCCTCACACACAGAGCCAACAGAGGGAACCCATCCCAGTGGAAACCAGGGTATGTGTTGGCCTAAGAATATTAGCAACAGGTACCTTCCAGAGACCAACTGGAGATATGATGGGGATATCACAGGCATCAGCATCCAGGGTACTGCACCAGTTCCTGGATGCCATGTCAGCACATGTCGGTGATCATGTATATTTCCCCAATTCCCGTGAGGTATTGGCCAGCAATATGCGTCTCTTCCAGCAAATAGCGGAATACCCTGAGGTAGTGGGTGCAATAGACTGCACGCATATATGCATCAAAGCACCAGCCGGTGAGCGGGGTAGGGTCTACTTCAACCGCAAGGGCTTCCCCTCCATCAACTGCCAGGTCGTGTGTGATGCCCAGGGCATAATACTGAATGTGTGTGCTGGCTGACCTGGAAGCTACCATGATTCCCATATCTGGCATCTGATGCTGCTGTACCAGATATTTGCCAATGGGGACATCCCACATGGTCACCTACTGGGGGATGCTGGCTATGCACTGGAGCTGTGGCTGATGACACCCATCAGAAATGCACACACACCTGAACAGGAACGCCATAATGAGGCACATGCACAAACACGTAATGTAATAGAGCGTGTGTTTGGGCTGCTCAAGTCATGGTTCCGGTGCCTGGACACATCTGGTGGAGCCTTGCAGTACTCACCAACTACATGTACCCAAATTGTCATGGTATGTGCTATGCTACATAATATGATTCTACGAAAACAGCTGCAGCAGGACCAGCATAGGCCCGGGCCAAACAGTCCCCCACCATTGCCAAGGCCATCACAGGCAGAGCGTGACTCGGAGGAGGAAAAACCTGAGCCTGCCCCAGTAGGCAGAAGGAGGTGTGCCCAGTATGCCTTGGCCTTGGCAAAGAGGCAACGCATAGCACATACCCTGGCTCAGTAGGAACCCTGGAAATGAAACCTCTCTCTGACTCACACATATAGTAAAAGGGATGCCTAAGTTGACACAACCTGCTTTCAAACATGTACAGGGAGTGTAGTATGTGCATCCAACATAGGCAGCCCTGCAGCACCACCTGAGGCATGATTGCCATGTGTTAAGCAATATAACACCATGTAGTATATGCAAACTTGATGACCCTAACTAACATACTACCCTCACCAAGCATGATGCCACAATATGAAGACAAGATGATCAATTACAACAATTGGCTTAAGTATTGCTGTTAGTCAAAGGGGATCTAATACCTGTCAGCCTGGGATGACATGCTGAGCAAGACATGATGCTCCACCCGCTAGGGATGGCTTGCACCTATCACCTCCTGGCCTTTTGGATACTGGCAAAGCCTGTTGTCACCCCCATAGTGCCTTGAATAGGTAAGGCTCAAAACACAAACCCACCTCCATAGGTATCACAAGGGATAAGAAACTAGAAGTAATGCTACCCAATGCCAGAAGTCTAAACTGCAAGATGCATGCAGTCCAAACTCTCCACAGCATGGAGAATGTTGATATTTGTGCAGTAACAGAAACCTGGTCCAAGGCTCACAAGAGCACCCTAACACTACCAGGTTACACCTCATACCATGCTTTACAGCCCCAAAACATGGAACAAACTACAAAAGGAGGGTGACTATCAATAATTGTCAAGGATAACCACACCCCCAGGTTGGCGTCACAGCAAGAAGCAGCACGAACTATCCACAGGCAAGTAACAGTGGCTAAAACTGCCTCCCAGTTTGTAGCCTGCTACAGACCACCCTCCTAAATCCAGGAACCGCACTTGGCCTACATGAGAACACATGAAAATATGAAGGTCTCTCCAAACAACATTATATTGGGTGACTGCAACTACCCAAACATAGACTGGGAGCATTATTCTAGCTCCAACACCCTAGGGCAAAGGTTCCTAGAATTCATAAACCAAAATGCTATGGAACAACTTACCACTCCCACAAGAGGGGTAAACATACTGGATGTGATAATCACCAACATGGGGACTCTATGCACAAGACGAAAAGTGTATCCCTCACTGGTAAGATCAGACCATAGAGTAATCTCACTGGATATTCACATGCCAATCCCAGTCCCTGGCCAGAAAAGCACAGTTAAAAACATGTGTAAGGCGAATTTTGCACTCCTCCAAACTGAGGTGGAATCCATTAAAGCCCTTGTGCCTGTGGAAAATATAGCCCAGACCTCAGAACCCTTTATAAATGCATTCTATGAACACCTTCAGGAATGCATGGATTATGCAATCCCAAATAAAACCAAGACCCAATCCTCCAAACACAGGCATCCGGCCTGGTGGACCCCAGCCATTATCAAACCATGCAAGAGAAGGAGGAAGCTACTACATGATAGAGCAAAACCCAAAAAGGGAAGTCATCTCTGATCAGTATTATGACAAAAAACTATGGCCACTCATAAAATCCTCTAAGGCCAGCTACAACATAAAAATTGCACAGGACACTAAGGATAATCACAAGGCTTTCTTAACTGATGGTATGAACCTGGGTGGGAATTTACAGATATGCCCAGAATTAGTCCAAAATGACAAACAATACACCAAACCCACACACATTGCCAACATCCAACCTGACAGGTTCAGTGCAAACCCCGCCCCCCCACCAAAAGGCAAAATATCTATCCCAGCAGAGTGCTGTCCCTCTGACATTGCAGATGCTCAGGTAACAGCCAGCGTCTCCAAAGCAAAACACACAGCATCAATGGGACCAGGTGGTGTCCTGGGCTGTGTCCAACATGAACTCCGAGAAGAATTGAACACCACTGCCCAATCTCAGCCTTACCACAGGATATGTACCCAAAGAGCAGTGTACAGCAACAGTGGTCCCTCTCCACAAAGATGGTGACTGAATGGATACTGCAAACTATCACCCCAGAATCCTGACTAGCTTGGTCTGCAAAGCTATGGAAAGGATTATCATGGACCTCAGAAATAAAGATATTGGGGACCTACAGACACTGGACCCAACCCAGTGTGGCTTTCTTAAGGGCAGATCCTGCCCCTTAAACCTGGTTGAGTCATTTGAAACAGTCACCAAGGCCATTGATGAGGGGAAGGTGGTCCACACAGCCTATCTGGACCTTGCAAAAGCCTTCCATACAATACCCCACCTGTTCATTATAGATAAGCTCACCAGCTTAAATAGAAACCCCTATGTCAGTAGATGGTTTGTAAACCAGCTCAAGGACAGAACTGACATGGTCAGAAATACTGCAGCCATGTCAGACTCCAAACCAGCTACAACTGGCATCCCACAAGGCTCAGTCCTGGGACCTCCCATGTGTGGTATATATTTCTCAGAGGTACAGGCCAACATGGAAGGACTGTATCTGAACAAGTTTGCAGATGACTACAAACTGGGTGCCATATCTGACCCTCCAGCTGACACAAGCATCCTACAAAAGGGCCTCATAGAAACAGACAACTGGTGCCAGAGCCATGTCATCAAGCTAAATGCAGAAAAGTGTATAGTCATCCCCTTTGGAAAAACAGTAAGTGCCCACCAATTACCACATAGGTGTTAACCCATTAAGTACTTTAGAAGTAATAAGAGACCCGGGGACACAAGTTGATAGAAATCTTGCATTTGACAACCATGTGGCCATAGTGGTTAGAGAAACATTTACTATACACACCTAATCATGAAGGTATTCACATCTAGATCAGGGGAGGTCATCGTGCCTCTTCAGTCATCCTTCATCAGGCTCACAACTGAGTGCAATGGCCCTTGTGGGATGTACCTTAACAGACACCTCCAGCAACTGGGAAGACCCAAAGTACCTCACCAGGAGGATCAAATGGCTGTAACAGATGCCACGTGTTGCCTGATTAAACAAACTGCAGCTCCACACAGTGGCATACTGCCTGCCCAGAGGCGATCTGTGCCTGATGTATAAAGCCATGTCCAAGCTGGAATCAATGCACATGCTGCACCTTGTAAAATCTGAATGCCAGTGAGCTATGCACATGAGAGACCTGAACCTCATCACTGACATAAATAGGACATGCTGTAGTGATTGATCCATAACCCAGAAGCTCCCTCCACTGTTGAGTAAACTACAAGTCCAGGTTAGCCAGTGAGTCCCTCATTGACTCTCTTCAAGAGGAATCTTGATGAGTGGATGGGAGATTGTAGGTTTACCCTGGGTATTACTTTTATGTCATGGTTAGACAGAGGCACAGTATACTAACCTTGAAAAATGTCATGGCAAACTCCAGTTAAAATGTGTGTTGAAGGACAAACACACTCTCTGACTAGGATTAGAAATGGCCTAGGGCACATAGCCTAGTGTTTCTCAATGTCCACTCCAGTTGCGGAATACACTACTAATGTTGGACAAGCCTGGTTTAAGTAGGCCATAGCTGAACAAAATGCAACATGGTCATATTTGCACAACTGGCCCTTAACCAGGCTGGTGTGCTCAGTATGAATATTTAAAGCAGTGATAGGACTGAAACCCAGGATACTGTCCACCACAGTGAAAGGACTGAACCAGTACACTATACAATATTACAGTGTTTGGTCAGTATGAAAGAATGTTGACAAGTGTATGCAAACTATCCCATGGAAACCCTGCAGGCACAGCATAATCCCTGTTGGGTTCAGACACAAAGCAGTTGGGCAGTAATAACACAACATGACCTCCAACACACAACTATAAATGTCAAACATTGTTCAAGTTCACACACAACCACAAATGTGGTGGACCTCAGATCTCAACATATGGGAAGGTCACACTGGGCATGCTCACACACTTTGATAAATGAGACATATGTCAGGCAACAAACCATGGAAAGCCTGAACTGGGCAGGCTCACACACTTAGGCCATGTCTCAGTATAGCAGTTGGCCACACATATCTGGCATTTGTATGTGTTAAGCCAGGAACCTACCACAATACAGCAATCTGCCCAGTGCACACAGTTAAATGACAACAGAGACATAAGTAATATAGTGGAACCCTCTCATATTCAAACATCTTCCACAGATACACAAGTTGTTCATAGAAACAGGGAAAGCTATGGCAATAAAGACCTGCAAACAGTTTCTCAGCAAGAACTATTGTGCATCCGAAACATGATCATATGGGTGTAGAGGTCAATACTAGGCTGTTTGCCCTAGGGAATACATAAGCCTAGCCAGAGTGTATTTGGCATCTGCCTGCCCAGTACAGTAGCCTACTGTGCCTCTGTAAAGTAGGTCACAGATGGCACCGTTTAAGGCTGGTGTGCTGTGCCTCCATCAAGCAGGGACACAGTGGAGATCCCAGGGGTTGAATTTGCAATGTCACATCCATGTAGCTGGAGTTTGCTGGAAGAGGGTTGGCGAGGGGCTATGTCTAACATTAATTGGGATTCAATTCAAGACTGAGGAGAGCCTTATCTGCAGTGTCTGGACAATTTCACTGTCAAAACTTGCAAGTGATGTTTGTGAGGGATTGAAGTGTCTTGCCAATACTGTTCAGAGATGTCCTCCCTCTGTGGGATATTGCTCTGTAATGTATTATCTCCCTCCTTCTGTTGTACAGCTTATATATGGCTGGTGTAAACCAGACAGGTCTCCTGTTGTGGAGGAGTCTTGGTTTTATTTGGGATAGGATGATCAATGCAAACCTTCCGGATGCTCATAGAAAGCATTTGTAAAGGATTCTGCAGATTGGGCTGTATAATCCTCCAGCATGGGACCTTTGAAGTATTCCACCCCAGGCTTCACAAGTGCAAAGTCTGCTTTTAAGAAATACTTTGTTTGCAGTGATTTCCTTGCCTGGGGGTGGGGATGGGATATGGATGTCCAGGGAAAGTTGGTTATGGTCAGATATTAACAATGGCGGTCTACCTCTGGTGTGGAACATAGAGTCCCCATGTTGCTGATGGTCAGGTCCAATATGTATTCCCCCTTGTGGCTGTGGTGATTGGTTCTGCCATAGCACATGGATTCACAAATTGTACTGGCTGTAGGGTGATGTTGTTGAGGCCTGAGTAGTTCCCCCACTCAATATTCCTGTACCTGAAGTTAACCACTGTAATTGTGTATATGAACACCTTCATATCCTACACTGTTCCCAGTGAAGCCAAGTGTGGTTCCTGGATATGGGAGGGGTGGTCTGAACTACACACCAAACCAAAAGTCAGTTTTGCACAATGTTAGTTGTATATGTATGGCCTGTCATGCTTAGTGCAGTGGTAACAACCGAGAGGTGTGTGTATCTGTGATGTATGTGGATACATCCCCTGGTTGTGTTGTGTGTTACAAGTCCTGTGGTCAGGAAGCCTGGTATAAAACATAACCTGGCAGTGCTGATGTGCATATGTGACCCTGAAGTAGGCGTCTGTTAATGCATATTTATTCTATCCCCCATACTGAGGGATAGTAATAGATGTACATACCTCTTTCTAAATAATGATGTCAGCACCCTATAAATACTGCAGGAGCAGAAAAGCCACCCAGTAATTTGAATAGTGCGCTCTGCTAATGCGTCTCTCTCAAGTGTTATAACAGAGTTAGGTAGGGTTTGAATCCTGCAAATGCTCAGTGTGTGTTTGGGGGTGGGGGGCAGGGTGTGTGCAATTCTCTTTGAAAGAAAGGTGCCTTTTGGCAACTGGAATAACACACTACATGATGTACATTCCTCTTTGTACAGACTGATGATGTCAGCACCCTATAAGTATAGCAGGTGAAGGGAAAACACTCCCTAATGCGAATAGCGCACTCTGCTAATGCATTTCTCTCATGTGTCATAACATAGTTAGGTAGGGGTTTGAATCCTTCAAATGCCATGTGTGTTTTTGTCACACAGTTTGTCAATGTGTGGTGGGTGTTGCTTTTATTATGGTATGACATATAATTATAACAGTAATTTCAATGCACACATCAGGTATGTGTGTGCCACATAGAGATATGTACCGGCGCAGGGTGTGTGCAATACTCTTTGAAAGAAATGCACCTTTTGGCAACTGGAATAACACACTACACGATGTACATTCCTCTTTGTAAAGACTGATGATGTCAAAACCCTATAAGTATAGCAGGAGAAGAGAAACCACCCAGTCATGCAAATAGCGTTCTCTGCTAATGTGTCTCTCTCAAATGTCATAGCATGGTTAGGTAGGGGTTTGAATCCAGCAAATGCCATGTGTGTTTTTGTCAAACAGTTTGTCAATGTGTGGTGGGTGTTGCTTTTATTATGGTATGATATATAATTATAACAGTAATTTCAATGCACACATCAGGTATGTGTGTGCCACATAGAGATATGTACTGGGGCAGGGTGTGTGCAATACTCTTTGAAAGAAATGCACCTTTTGGCAACTGGAATAACACACTACATGATGTACATTCCGCTTTGTAAAAACTGATGATGTCAACACCCTATAAGTATAGCAGGAGAAGAGAAACCACAAAGTAATGGGAATAGTGCGCGCTGCTAATGTGTCTTTCTCAAGTGTCATAACATAGTTAGGTCGGGGTTTGAATCCTACAAATACCATGTGTGTTTTTGTCAATGTGTGGTGGGTGTTGCTTTTATTATGGTATGACATATAATTATAACAGTAATTTCAATGCACACATCCGGTATGTGTGTGCCACATAGAGATATGTACCTGTGACCTTAAATAGTTCCTATGTGTGAAGCCTACCTCATGTGAATACAGTTGTTACCTGTGCCAGCATGTCCTGCAGATTCCCAGACTGTACGCCATACATGTGTGTTGTTGACAATGCAGGCTACTGCAGTGATCTGTGTCCCAGGCCAACTGGATGACACACACTCAAAAACGCTGTGATATATTAATGTGGGTGAGGGTTCATGTCTGGAGTATATGTCACACATGTTATAACACAGCAAAGTCTGTGAGTAATGGACATCCAGTGTAGGTGTATGGCAACTGTTGCTGATATGCATAAAGACACCTTCTTGCTTAGGCGATACACCAAGGGACTGCACAATACCTTTGGAAATGTGAATATCACAGGATAGACAAGAAAACACTTGTCCATATGTACACACCATTACCCGTTCTACATGATGGGTGCTGCCACCTACATGGTACTACTGGAATACTATGTTAAGTACATGCTGATGACAAAGTTACAGTTGCATTACAGTAATAGAGCATGGCTTGGACAACAGGTATCCATCTGTATGATACCCATGTGGTGGTCATGTGTGTCATGTGCAGAATGCATTGTAGGCCACTGTATACATTTCCATTCATGGATTAACATATCACTAGTGTGTTGGCATGTATGTGAGACTGCTATATGCCAAACAGCGTTCTTCACAGGAATGTGTGTGGCTCAGTAAGAATGGCTACTGGTATAGTGTAGTACTGCAGGGATATCACTGACACTGGGTTTCCTACATCTGTGTATCAGTTGAGGATACATCATGTAATAGCCTAGTATGAACCTATGAACCTATCTGCCCTATCCAGACTGTGTTTGTCTTTTGACACCCATGTTAAATGAATTTTGATATGGCCTTTTTCCAGGTTAGTACACTCAGCCTCTGTGTAACAGTGACACAGAATTGATACCCGGGGTAAACCTACAATCTCCCATCCAGTCAGCAACATTCCTCTTGCAGAGAGTCATTAAGGGACTCTGCCTAACCTGGACTGTGATTTTATTCCAGAGTGAAGGGAGCCTCTGGGTTATGAATCTGTCCCTCCAGCATGTCCTATTTATGTAAGTGCTGAGGTGCAAGTGTCACGAGCACATACCCCCATGGGATTTGGATTTTCTGAGGTGCAGCATGTCCATTAATTCCAGGTTGGACATGTTTATATATGTCAGGCATCTGTTTGAGCCCTTTGATCCCCTTGGTGAGGTTCTTTTGTGGACTTTCCAGTTGCTGCAGGTCAGGTGTCTGGTAAGGTACACCAAAAAGGGGCATTGTACTCAATTATGGGCCTGATGAGGGATGACTAAAGAGGCACGATGACCTCCTGTGATCTAGCTGTGAATCTCTTCATGATTAGGTGGCCTATATAAACTGTCTGTGTAACCACTACAACCATGTGGTTGTCAAATGACAGTTTGCTATCAACTCGGGTCCCCTGGTCACTAATCATGTGTACAGTACTTAATGGCTTACTACCTATGTGTTAAGTTGTGGTCACTTTGTTTTTGCCAAAGGGGATGACTATACAGGTTTTGGCGTTTAGATTGAGGCCATGGCTCTGGCACCAGCTGTCTGTTTCTATGAGGCCCTTTTGTAGGATGCTTCTGCTGGCTGGTGAGTTGATTATGGTGCACAGCTTGCAGTCATCTGCGAACCTGTTCAGCCCCAGTCCTTCTGTGTTGGCCTGTACCTCCGAGAAATATACCTGAGTGGGGTATTGTATTGAAGGCATGTGCGAGGTCCAGGTAGGCTGTGTTGAACACCTTCCCCTCATCACTGGCCTTGGTGACTGTTTCAAAGACATCAACCAGGTTTAAGAACAGGATGTGCCCTCAACAAAGCCAAACTGGGTAGGATCCAGTGTCTGTAGGTCCCCAATAACTTCATTTATGAGGTCTATGATGATCCTTTCCATAGCTTTGCAGACCAAGCTAGTCAGGTGTACAGGCAATAGTTTCCAGGATCCGTTGAGGCACCACCTTTGTGGAGAGGGGTCACTTTTGCTGTACGCCACTCCTTGGCTACATATCCTGGAGTAAGGCTGGGATTGAACAGTACTTTTATGTTTGTGTTTAGTTCTTCTTGGAGTTCATGTAGGATGCAGCCTGGGACACTGTCTGCTCCCAATTATGCTGTGTTTCTGCTTTGGAGAGTTGGAGAGGGCAACTGAGCATCTCAGATGTCAGGGGGGCATCACTCTGCTGGGATATATATTTGCCCTTGTGGTGGGGAGGGGGGTGAGATGTTTGTACTGAACCTGTCGGCAATGATGTTGGCAATGTATGTGGCTTAGATGTATTCTGTGTCATTTAGGACAACTTCTGAGCATATCTGGGTGGGAATTCCCACCCAGATTCCTAACATAAGTAAAGAAAGCCTTGTGATTATCCTTTGTGTCTTGTGCAATATTTCTTTTGAAGCTGGCCTTAAAATGATTTTATGAGTGCCCGTAATTTTTGTCCAAATACTGATCAGAGATGCCTTCCCTTTGTGGGATATTGGTCGATCATGTAGTAGCTTCCTCCTTCTATTGTTCTGTTATGTGGCTGGGGTCCACCAGAAAGAACGCCTGTCTTTGAAGGATTGGGTCTTGGTTCTATTTGGAATTGCATGATCTGTGCATTCCTGGAGGTGTTCATAGAATGCGTTTATAAAGGATTCAGCAGTGTGGGCTGTATGTCCCACAGGCCCAGGGGCTTTGAAGGATTCCACCTCTGTCTCGGTTTTGAGCAGTGTGTAATTTGCTTTACACAACTTTTTCACTGTGGCTTTCTGTGCAGGGGCTGCAGTTGGTATGTGAATATACAGTGAGATTACTTTATGGTGTCATCCTACCAGTGAGCATAGAGTCCCCATGTTGGTGATGATCAGGTGCAGTATGTTTTCCCCTCTTGTGGGAGTGGTAACAAGGTGTTCCATAGCATTTGAGTTTATGAATTCTAGGAATATTTGGCCTAGGGTGTTGGAGCTACAGTAATGCTCTCAGTCTATGTGTGGGTAGATGAAGTTGCCCAATATAATGTTGTTTGGAGACAACTTCATATATTCATGTGTTCTGAAGTAGGCCAAGTGGGTTTCCTGGGTTTAGGAGGGTGGTCTGTAGCAGGCTATGAACTGGAAGGCAGTTTTACCCACTGTTAGTTGCACGTGGATAGTCTGTGATGCTTCATGGTGTGGCACCAACCTGGGGATCTGGGTATCCTTGACATTTATTGATACTCACCCTCCTTTCATAGTTAGTTCCATGTTTTGGGGCTGTAAAGCATGGTATGAGGTGTAACCTGGTAGTGCTGGGGTGCTCTTGGGAGCCTTGAACCAGGTTTCTGTCACTGCACAGATATCAACATTCTCCATGCTGACTAGAGTTTGAACTGCATGCATCTTGTGGTTTACATGTCTGGCATTGAGTATCATTACTTCCATTTTCTTATCCCCTGTGCTACCTATGTAGGTGGGTTTGTGTTTTCAGCCTTACCACCAGAATGCCAAGATGTGCAGATATTACACTGTTGGAATTAACACTGGTGTATAAAAAAAACTACAATGACAATCATACTGTTAATGCATCAGGCATGCTGGGATATACCCACAATGATATCATTACACTGTACTGTTAACAACATGATAATATTACTACAGTTCTATGTAGTCACCCTGTGCATCAGCACCATGCTATCCTGTTCCTGCATCAATGTTACAGATTGCAGGAGGTGGCACAGTTTCATCATATGCACAGGGTGTGTACTTGGTATGCCAGAGTCTGCCATTGACACATCCAATCGACATGTATGTGTGTGTGTGTTAGTGAGGATCAACAGTACAATATGGGGCAATGTTGATGAAGTGTGTGTGTGTGTATGTGTTAGCCCTAGGTGTTAGCATTATGCATGTGTGTATGCATGCACACAGTTCCACCTCATGGCTGCCATATATGGGTGTTTGTGGACAGCCACAGACTGTACCTGTCAGGTCATACAGATCACTGTCTCTGGCCACGGACACAGTACCTGTGCCTGGCAGGGGTGCTCCGGACAGTATCAGGGACTAAGCCAGACTGGGTACTGTCATCAGAAGCAGTTGGTTGATGACTGGACACATGTCCCTGCTGTGACTGTCCAGAGCCACGTGCATGTGGTCTTCTAGGGCGGTCTGATGACAGCAAGACCCAGCATTGCTGGGGCTGGTACTGGCACTATGGGAGCGGCTGCAGGTTTGTTGTCATCCGCGATGACTGCCAGCTGCTGATGTTGCTGGCATACGTCCACGTCGACGGCTCAACCATCCTGCACTGCCCTGGCTCATGGACATGTAGTTGTGGAACAGATCTAATGTGTCCCCCCATTGTCTGTCAATGACCTCGCCGACAGTACGGATGGCAGCCGCTACATCACGCATAGTGCCATTCATAGCAGTGCGATGTGCTCTAAGCTCCCTCAGACCCTGTCTGGTGTACCGTTCCATATGTGCCTGTGCCTGCATTACTGCCCAGAACATAGCTGAGGTTGAAAGACCTCTGTGGGCACGTCTGACAGGGGCAGTATGACCACGGATGCTCCCACGAGAACCCCTGGACATCTGCCTGTGTGGTACCATGTCAGGACTCTGGCCATGGCTGCTGTGAGGTGGCAAATGTGCCACTGATACCACATTACCCTGGTCAATACCCACTGTATGCTGTCCCTCAGCTAAGGACATTGGTGACAATGGATGTATCGGCAGGATGACTGTGCGCATTGATGGGGTTGTTCCAACGTAACCAAACCAAACCACGAACTTAGAAAAAATGAAAAGTGAGCAGCGGAGCACAACCCAAACACTAGTTTATTAAAAGGCAATAATGTAAGCACAAAACACGCTTTTGGCGAGCCCAGTGTCTCACCTTCTTCAGACAAAATTACAAGCCAACTAGCAGTCATTTTATATAGAAGAATGGCAATCAATTAGACTTAATCAAACCAATATAACTTGTTCAATTAAGTTAAAATGGAATAATTATTATATAACAATTTAAAGGGACATCTTACTTTACGACTTAAAACCCATAAAAATATTCAATGTACTTGTAAAAATAATTTTTAAGATAACTAATCAAATCAAATACAAGTGACTTATAACATATATATAAAAAAAATATGCAATAATACACAATATCTAATATTAAAAAAAAATATATATACATAGATTGCTTAAGATTGTATATCACAAAAATGTTAAATGCTAACTGCTTGGTAACAGCCTCAAACTTGTTTCAAATCTCATACTAGTTTCACGACCAGATAAAATCATATAAAGTGGGTGACTATATAGTCTTTGCAATTCTACTTATAATATTCATCTTCAGATAAATTACATTAAAACCTGTATACATCAACCCAAAACCACACAACATGACAAATATTGCCCTATCCTTATGTATGCTTAACAGCATACAATATTTAAACCTTAAGGCAACATGCTATACCTAATAATTTTACCTTTTGTTAGATAATAATTTTAAAACACAAGCAATAGAAACAAATTTGTTTAAGCCTGGGTTAGTGTACGCCCATGTACGTAACTGCCAGACAAGTTCATTTATTTCTAAATGGACCTGCCAGGGGCCACCTTTATTGTCCACAGATATCTTTCCCAGGACTGTAAACTTAAAAAAATGTCCAGGGCAGGCATTAATATGCCTGGCAAGGGCATTGTTAAAATCCTGCTTAGCTATAGCATAAGTGTGTTCATAAATGCGCTGTTTGAGTTTTCTTACTGTTTTCCCTATGTAAAAAGCAGCGCATTTTTGGCATAAAGCCAAATAACCACACCTATGGAATCACAACTGTGTTTCCCAATTATTTTATATTCTTCATCCTAATCTTGACTTTTGAGTCAGTGAGTATGTGCTTACATTGGTTGCAAGCCCCACATTTGGTCATTCCTGAAAGCCGTTGCTTTGAAATATGGGGTTTTAACTCTAACAAAGATTTTAAATTCCGCCCTCTTCTAAAGGTTAATTTAGGAACCTCTCCTAACTTTTGAGACAAAAAACTATCCTCAGAAATCAGAGCCCAGTATTTATTGAGTACCTTCCTAATTTCAAAATGATCCACTGAATATGTACAAAAAAATCTCAAACTAGATGCTAGCACGTTGGTATTATCAGCCCCTGTTCTAAGTGGAGAGGAAATCTCAATTTCCAAAATGTTGGTTTCAATGGACAGAATCGGTTTATAAAACCCTGATCTTCTTTTATTAACAACCTCTGTTTTAATCTCCACAAGTAATCAACCAGGGTAGCCTCTGTTAGCAAACATTTGGCTCAACAGTTCGCATTCCTGCAGAAAATCATCAAACTCAGAAATCATTCTGGCCGCTCTAACCATCTGGCCTTTAACTATCGCTTTCTTTTGATAACCAGGATGAGAGCTCGTGAAATGCAAAAACATATTAGAGTAGGAAGGCTTTCGATAAATAAGGCTCTTATACCTTAGGTTTAACTCATCTTTAATGATCAGGATATCCAAATAATTAATACTGGATTCCTGCAAGTTTAAGTAAACTCAAGAAAGGATGTCTTACTTGTAATGGAATCAAGAAATTTAGGTACCTCAGAAGGAGACGCTTTCCAAATAAGAAACATGTCATCCTGGTACCTAGTGTACCAGGTGACATTATTCTTAAAAGAGGAGTCTGTGAACAAGAAGTTCTTTTCCCAATGTGCCAACACTCCATTGGCGAAACTCCCTCCGCAGGGCGACCCCATAGCAACTCCTGATTTCTGAAGATAGATTTTATTGTCAAAGGACATAAAATTATTACTTAGGACTATTTCCAATAACGTCTCAACCACATATATTATATTGTCATCCACTTTTTTGTCTAATAGAAAATCACGTATCCATTGAATACCCAAAACTTGTGGTATGACTGTATATAAGTCCTTAATATCAATAGTCAAAAACCAGGAGTTTGCTTCAAAGGGAATTTTATTAATTTCTTGGGGAAAACTCCAAGAATCTTTGCAAATCTGAGATTCTTGATTGAAAAAGGTAAATATGCTGTCAATATATTTAGCACATGCCACAGTGATGGAACCACGCCCGTCCACAATAGGACGAAAAGGTGGTTGTTCCAAACTTTTGCGCATTTTTGGAATGCCAAACAGAACTGGCAACCTAGGAGCCAAAACATTTAAATAATGATACAAGTCAAGGTCTATGGATCTCTCAAGAAATAAATCCTCAATCATACCCCTGATTTTGACATAAGCAGTATTAACTTCATTAATACTAACAATTTGATACCTGTCAGTGTTAAGCAGGGTGCCCATATTTTGAACATATACAAAATTGTCCATAAAGACTAACCCTCCCCCTTTATCCGGCTTCATGACTCTTATGTTACAATTTTTCAACATTGTCAGAAACTCTCTTTCGTCTCTAGTGATGTTATAGTGCCGTCTATGTGAGGGTTTGCTAGTCTTAAGAGCTCGTAGATCGTACTCACACATCTTTTCAAAAAGACGTAATGTATCATATAATGGGGGATTATATACACTAGGGACTCTAAGGGTACCAGAAGGAATAATCCCATCACCCATCAATATTTTCAGATTAAGCTTTCTTACAAATAGTTTAAGGTCAATAAGTGTATTAACCAGATCAAATGGCATGTCAGGTACAAAAGATAAACCTCTGGAAAAAAACTCCACAATGTCAGAGTCAATGTCAAAAGACGTATAATTATAAATTTTAAAGTCCCCTTTTGAGTCCGTGAAGATCACTAAATCAGAGAAATGGTCTATCATCTCCTGCGTTGACCGCATTGATGGGGTTGACTGCTGTGTACTGTCGATTGGCTGACCAACAACAGACCCTGTCACACCTCCCTGTGCCATTACACATGTATCATCATTATCACTATCCCCAGCAGTGGCTTCAGGTTCCCTGCTGCACGCCAACAACATCAGCAACATCAGAACCTGTGAGAGGAAGACAGGAAACACATTTTACAATGTGTACACAATGTTACCACAGATACACACGGGCACATGCACACATGCACACATGGGCACATGCACACATGCACATGGGCACATGCACAGATGCAAACATGCACACATGCACATGCACACATGCACACATGCACATGGGCACGTGCACACATGTACACATGCACACGGGCGCATGCACACATGCACACGGGCACATGCACACATGCACACATGCACATGGGCACATGCACACATGCACACGGGCACATGCACACATGCACACATGCACATGGGCACATGCACACATGCACACATGCACACGGGCACATGCACACATGCACACATGCACACACGCACACATTCACACTCCTCAGTACATGAGATACAAACACACACACCTGCAATTCAACACATACACAATACTGTTTGAGGGTATTATTACTATTATTATCATTAGTATTAATAGTATTGTTATTACACACTCACCAGCATGGATTGGCTGCCTTGCTGTTACTCCAGAGGGACCTGCACAAATAAGACAGTTATTGTCAGTGGGCACAACTGTGCCATTGATACTGTGAGTATGATACAGTACAGTAGTACAACAGTTGGCTTTCACAGGTGTACTGATGATATTCAGAATATCAATCTTGCACAAGAATTTCCAGGATAACAGCTACACACACAGTACACATCTCACACATGCATAAACTACCAGTGCAGACAACACTCAACTACAGATATGGCATGTTACCTGCACACTCCATGTCCACATGATGGGTGGCTCAGGCCTCCATCATGACACATGTCTGTGGATGCTGTTGTTGTTGGGCTGGAGCCACAACACTTAGGAGGAGCTCCTCCAGTCTGGTGATGGGGGGTGGATAGGTACCCCATCACCTGTGGCAAGCTGTTGTCTGTGGATATTTTACGCACACTGACAGACATTTCTAATTAAATCACTGCAGTGATGGCGTACCTGCTCATATGTCCGGTTATGCAAGCCTATGTCATTTACCCAACGGACAAGGTCATGCCACAGTGCAGCCCTCTCCTGCTGGTTCTGGCTGGTCCGGGAAAAAAGTGTGGAAAAATCCTGCACCAGGCTCTGGTGTATCTCCTCATCCTCTGCAGCTGAATAACAGGGGTTGTGCTGATGCACCATCGCCCTGGAAGGAAAAGAAAAATATGTGAGCAAGTAATATGGCACACATAATACTCTTACTGTACTGATATCACTGAACTGCCATATATAGCATCTGTCTGTCTATCAGGGGATACACATGTAAATTAACACATATCAGTGCTCAGCCAACAACTGTGTGACAGTGCCTGCCACACTCCATACAACAAACTAGTATACACCAGCACTCGGCACACTGTTTGAGGTCCAATGCGCAACTTCACGCTGGGGATATGTATCAAGCTAATGGATGGGGAATATTGTCATCCCATGCAATGCATGCAATGCACAGTTACAATTTCAATGGTAATCCACCCTAGTCTTTGCTGCCATACCCCTACCTACACTGCAGTCATATACAGGGAACCACAGCACAACATATGGCAATGTAGTATATTTGTATCCCAATAACTGACACATCTTTCTCTGGCCTCAAACCGAGGACACACACTACCATGACAGACACAATGTCATGCTGAGCAATCACACCATTACAGACCTTGTACACAGTCAGTGGCACACTCATTCAACCTCACATAGTTGGTATTGCAATGACTACATGTGTGTGCATTGTGTCATAGGTAGGTACTATGCTATTGGCCCTGGGCCTATGGCAGCATAGTGTTATGCTACCCTGCCCCTTGGGACACATGTAATGTGATTGTCCTTGCTCCTGTCACACAGTTACACAGAGGTGACTCATACAGCATATTACCTATCTGCATAACATTCATCACGGGTATGTCTGACATCTACTAACAAGGAGCCTTGCTTGTTAATGCTGGGTGGTTTAGTCTAGGGTATGGCTTTTTTGTGGATAGCAACCTGTACCTCCAGCATGTGCTCTTTACTGCGGTGACAAGGATGAGGGCCATAGGTCATTTAGGTTGGACAGATTGTGAGGTGTTACCATGGCAGTTGGACAACTGGTATGTGTGTGACATAACTCTGTATATCCAGCAGTGGTAACCTCTGTGTAGGTAGTATGAAAGGCACTCTGTGGTTTTGTCAGTCACTCTGCATAGGGAATGTGTTTGAGGGCATTATCACTCTTTGTTAGATATGTCTGTGTCCTTTTCCCTTGCTGTAGTTGTCATGGGAGGTAGACACCATGTAGGACATTGTGAGGTGTAGAGGGGTACAGTGAACTAAATTTCCCTAGCTGACACACCATTTGTGATGACTCATACCATGTACAGGGATTACAAGACTAGTGTGCCACTGTGGATATCAAAGGGGAGGCTATTGTACACTTGTTTCCCATGCTCCTTCTGACACCTCCAGTAGTAGGCAGGCAACCACCTATGTGGTAGTTAGTGGTTAAAGTGTTTTGGAATGGGGTATGGTACTCCAGTATCCACACTGGTGTTCAGTCCATGCCTTTGTCACCAGGCACCTGTTGCAATACATCTGCTCACATGTGCCTCTCTCAGTCTACACATATATATATATATATATATATATATATATATATATATATATATATATATATATATATATATATATATATATATATATATATATATATATATATCTATATATATATATATATATATATATAGAGAGAGAGAGAGAGATTCATATTCATACATATCTATAGACATTCATATCTGCCTGTATATGTGTATGTATCTATAGATATCTATATATGTATGTGTCTATTACATCTATATGTATATACATATTCTATCTATCTATCTATCTATCTATCTATGTATCTATCTATATATCTATCTATATGTCTATCTATTTATACATACCTCTCTATCTATGTATATATATATATATATATATATATATATATATATATATATATATATATATATATATATACATATATATATATATATATATATATATATATATATATATGTATACGTATACATATACATATACATATACATATATTTATATATACACATACACACACTAACATACTTCTAAACATCCATTGCTGTACAACCTACATTGTACATTGTACGTTGTACTACAACCTACATTGATATGTGCACATAGCAACCTTCAAATACATATGTATGTCCAGCATTCACTAACAGTTGCAGTATGTCTCTTGCCCTATGAACATCTTCATATACATATAGATACAGACTGCTAACACATATGGAGGGTTCACAGTATGTAGATTATTAGATTATGTAGTTTACATTACCTTTGTTTCTGAAAGATTTTTTGGATGGCTTGCTGCTGGATGGCTTGCTGCTGGCTGTCTGGCTTGCTGCTGGATGGCTTGCTGCTGGCTGTCTGGCTTGCTGCTGGATGGCTTTCTGCTGGCTGGCTGGCTGGCTTGCTGCTGGATGGCTTGTCGCTGGATGGCTGCTGGCTGGCTTGCTGCTAGATGGCTTGCTGCTGGCTGGCTTGCTGCTGGATGGCTTGCTGGCTGGCTTGCTGCTGGCTGGCTGGCTTGCTGCTGGCTGGCTTGCTGCTGGCTGGCTGGCTTGCTGCTGGCTGGCTTTCTGCTGGCTGGCTGGGTTGCTGCTGACTGGTTTGCTGCTGGATGGCTTGCTGCTGGCTAGCTGACTTGCTGCTGGATGGTTTGCTGCTGGACAGCTGCTGGCTGGCTGGCTTGCTGCTGGATGGCTTGCTGCTGGCTGGCTTGCTGCTGGATGGTTTGCTGGCTGGCTTGCTGCTGGCTGGCTGGCTTGCTGCAGGCTGGCTGGCTTGCTGCTGGATGGCTTGCTGTGGCTTGCTGCTGTCTTGATGGCTTTTTTTTGGTCTCTCTCTCTCTCTCTCTCTTTTTCTCTCTGTCTGTCTCATTCTCTCCCTCCAGTTGCAGCAATGGTATTATTGCATGTGTGGACTGGGAGTACAGGCTGCTTTTGTAGGTATCTGCACATGTGCATGTGATGGCCTCTGCACCAATTGTTGGCCAGCATTTACTAATTGCATGCAGCCTGCTGTGTGGTAATTGCAGTTCTCACTGTGATTTCAGGACAGTGCTATAAAATGTTAGGTTAGGTAGGCATACGCCTTTCATGTTTTCAAGGTGGGGACCATGCTGGTTTGCTGTGGACACTGTTGTGTGAGTCAAAAGGTTAGTATGTCTCTCATATCTAAGGCTGTGTTGTAGCCACTGAAATGCATGCTGTACGAAACCTGACTGTTGCTTCTTCCAGTTCATTCTTCTCAGTGTGTATGTTAACTCACACCTAATAATGCTAATACTGTTTACATGGGAGTATGTACTTTCCTGCAGGACTTGTGGATTAACTGGTATACAACAGTAGCTTTTGCAATTTCTTGCTATGACTTCACTATTTAGCCTTTACATTCACTCCTTGAACGCCTGCTGTTTGCTGTACATTTCTAGTAGCTGCAGATATATATACCCTACATGTCTTAGCACAGTTTCCTATATGTATCCTTAGGAATGTTGGTGGTGGGAATGTTACTGCTACATTAATATACATTCCATTTTTATTCATACATGTTCATATCTGGCTGTGTTCAGGTACAGCATCCTGCTACATTTGATTTATATGGCTCTAGACAACTGTGGATGTTCAGTATTTCATACTACCATACTATCTCCATATTACAAGGGTACAGCAACATATCCAAATTGTGGGACAGACACATTCCAGGTTCAGAACTTTCTTAAACCCATTTCACTCTTTGATTGTGGCTGTCTCATTCATTTCATAATGTACTGACTGCAGTATAACTTTATTCCAGACTTATTACAGCTTTCTTGGTCGATTCATACCTCTTTCTCACACTCTCACTTGTTTTATTTTTACAATTCATGATGGTACTGAATTCTAGGCGTTATTAACATTTCTTACTTGTTACAACAATCCTTTCCAACAGACTCACTTATTTCATATGGCAGATTTTAAAAGGGGATGTATTTGACACATGTCTATCCTGTGTAGATTGTTCACCAGTCATTTTCAGGCTGAAGCAGTTATCTGATATTACAATACAGGTGGAAAATCTCTATTTGACACTTATTTAATGTTTATTTCTGGATTACAGGCTGCATCACTTATCTAATCATACAGTACTAGCAGAATCTTCCTTCTAGGCTTATTTGAACTTTATTAATATGTGACTACACTGAACTCTTTTACAAGCTGTCTCACTTATATTCTATAACAATTCCATCAAAATAATTACTAATCTGCCTGGTGGCGCAACAGCACCAGCCTATCAGCATAGGCTTGACGATTCATAGAACGGACACCTGCAGCTGTGATATAAATGAAGTAATATTGGAACATACATCTCCATAATATAGGCTAAGATAAATTTCTTACATACTTAATTACATGGATACTTACTCAGTAGTGGGGCGTTGGGCATTTGCTGGGCCTCCTGGATCCAACTGTTCAGTTGGTCCTGCTTACGTCTCTTCAGGTCCGCATGGTGGTGATGGACCTGTTCACCAGTCCTTGGTATGCCTGTGGCACTGGTGAGATCATGTGCCAACCAGTTCCACACCTCTGCCTTGTACGCACCCTAGGGAACCTGGCCCTGCATGAGTTAAGCTGCATGATCGTGGACTAGGAGCCAAACCATATATTTGGACTCCTCAACACCCCACCTCTGTGCTTGGAAGTGACTGCCCTCTCCTACACCTGCCATCCTGACTGCAAATGGGTTCCACAATCAGTTATGCTCTGTATTCATGCCTATGGGGCTTATATATGCCCGTTTTCCCACACTTATCTGTGATTGGCCATTTTGGACATATATCAGCTTATAAAAACCTGCTTTGTCATGCTTCTATTTCCATTCATTCCTATATATATGCTAATACTGCATTTCTCAGTACAACTGTCATGGCTTAGTGGTTTAGTACTTTGACTATGGTGCACAGTATCCTGGGTTTGAGCTTGGCCATTGCTTTTTTTTATTTTAGTACTGTCTAGACAGGCTAGGAGGTGTGTCTGTGTACAGGCGGTTTTGATACAGCTTGCTCAATGTTGCCCATTGGTAAGGCGGTTGGCACGCTGCGCAGCTCCGCGCAAATAGCTTACGCTGGGTACTGCATTATTTGGCTATGAGCACACATATTACACTGTATGAAGTGTTGCTCAGCTACGGGCACACATTTTAAGCATGTTAAAGCACTGCTCAACTCTGGGCACTCATATTACACCTGTTAAACCGCTGCTCACCTGCTAGCAGTCATACTCAGCTTGTGAGAGCGCTGCTCAGCTATGGGCACTTATGACATTTTTTTACTTTATTGTCTCGGATTTCTTCAAAAATACATGGCCCATTTCATTACATTTTACTTAAATTATAGTTATATATCTATATATCTATATATATATATATATATATATATATATATATATATGTCAGTGGATTGTTTCATGTTTATTTAACTAAATATAGAAAATGATGTTGTGGGGGCTCGAACCGTGACTACCTCCTCTTTGGCCAATGTCTCTACTGCTACGCTATTGCTACTTGGCTTAATTTGCATATTTAGATCTTATATGTTTTTCAATGACTGCTAACTGTGGCTGAGTGGAGGGCATACCCGCGCAACCGGGCACAACTACGGGCAAACATTTTTGAAATTATAAAAAAAAATTAAACTGTTATTTTTACATTTTACATTACAATTGGGCTTATAGTCTGTGGGGGCATGTGTGGTGTTGTGTTTCTTGACATTTCCGTGGACTTGCTTGTGGGAAATTACTTTCAGGACTCTGACTCGTCTGGGGGTGTATCCCTTTGCAGAACTCGTCATTCGGACACACCCCCTACTTTCCTACACGGACCGTGTTAGCCTAGGGTGTGATTCACCATGCCCTCATGCATATGCATGGCATGCTGATGTCATACCATTTAACTGCAGCCTCCGTGTAAGACATGTTAACTCTTACACGGAGGCTTCGTGAATTCTGCCCCTAGTCTTTCCAAGTTAGCGCTCAAACATGCAGCTGCAGTTAAAAATTTCTTTGAGTAAAAGTGCAGCTGCAGTTATATGAATACACTACATACTCTGTAAAAGAATGCTTATTTATTTTACCCATCATAATTCTTCTGAAATTGTTGGTGTTGTGATAATTTTTCTGAAGCTGTCCTTTTTCTTATATCCAGATTCTTGTGACTATTCAAGTCTGATTTTAGTCTTCTCTGTCTGAGAAACCTTGGCTGCAGTTGTAGTCTGCATTTCAGAATGTTTCTTATATTTATAGAACACATGAAAAAAGACTTATTATGCAGTATCCCCCGATTAATATTCCAAAACGTGCATGTTGATTGGCCAGCGTGCCCATTGTAAATCCCAGAATATACCAACGGAAAAATGTCCGGTCGCCCAGACTTTTTTCCGTTGGTATAAAGTGCTCAAAAACATCTTTTGTTAACAAATAAAAGAAAAGAAAAAAACGGAGCAACGGAGACTTTCTTTTCTCCATTGCTTCGGTTTTAAAGCATGGATGTACTGGGTATGCATGGGATGCAAGCCCCATACGCATGATAAGTATATCAAAACAAGGAAGCAGTGTACCACAACCACCGGAAGAACAGTAATGTGCCCTTATACAAAGACATTATTTAAGAAAAGTAAGTATTTGTTTTCTTAAATAATGTCATTGTATAATAGCAATAACCAACTCTATGGTTGTGGTATACTGAAATTTACCCACGGTTGGTTTTATTTTATCACTCGGGCTTTGCCCTCGTGATTAAACCACATCAACCATTGGTTAATCTTCAATTTACCACACCATGTCATCAGTTATTGCTTTAATATATTAACTGTAGACAATGTTGCTTATGGCAAGTAATTATAGCATGGCAGAATACGGGCTATGAAATCCTCAACATGTGTTACATATGCCTACTTTGAATCTTGCACAGGAGTGATAAATTTAAAATAAAATTTAATTAACCTGACCATTTCTTTATTAGCCTCAGGCTTCAAACCCAAAGCAGTTTGAGCACTCCTAACTCTTGTTTACTGTGAGAATGGAAGAACTGAAGACTATGTCAAACAGATTTTCCAAAAACATAGCGGAATCTCATGTTCAAGAAAAGGAAACTTTGCTTCTGCCTGCTGTCTCTGTAACAGAACTAAGAGAATTACAGCTTTTAAAGCAGTAACACACTTTGCTTCCCTGCACTTCCTTTTTCTACAACTGGTAGTAACTTGGGACAGTGAAGGCTCCATATACTGCAAAAGAATTATGATTTGGTCTTTCCATTTATAACTATCTGGATATGTGTTGTCCACATGGATATCACCTTTACATCAGGAACTTCACTTGGCTCCACTCTTAAGGTAAATTTCTTATCATAAATATTTCAAACATAATCCTTTGGCAGTTGGACAGTTTACACTTGGTACTCTTCATTCCCCAGTCCTAAATCTCTGATATTTGGTTTAACCTTTCTAAACAATTAGGGGTTGGACAGTTCCTGCCTTTGGCAGAATGGGCAATATTTATTTCTGACGTTGCCAGAGGTCAAGATGAAGAATGACTGCAAAGAGCTGTGACTACCATAGGTTCATAGGTTCATAGGTTGGTACTAGGCTATCAGCCCTAGGACCTATACAAGCCTAGCCATAACAATTCCCTGGATATTTCTTCCCACAATATTTACTTCTCTGGACCCCTGTCTAGCAGGGCGACTGACATGATCCCCGGGGTGAATTTCCTATCTCCCTTCCAATCATCAAGGTTCCATTTGAAGATGGCCAAGGAGGTTCTCTGCTTGACATGTATGGGCAGTCTATTCCAGAGTACGGGGAGTCTCTGGGTCAGGAACCTATCCTTCCAGCATGTTTTGTTCATTGTGATGACAAGGTTTAGATCCCTGGAACGTGTGGCTCTGAGGAATTGGGATTTCTTTAAATGGAGCATGTCCAACAGCTCAGGGTCTGACATGGCCTTGTATGTTAAGCAGAGATCACCTCTGAGTAGACGATATGCCACAGAGTAGAGCTGGAGTTTTTTTAGATGGTCAGCATATGGCATCTGCTTTAGGCCTGTGATTATTTAGTGAGGTCTTTCTGTGGCCTATCCAGCTGTTGCAGATGTCTTGTGAGGTACATACTAAACGGGGCATTATAGTCTATAATGGGTCTAATGAGGGATGAGTACAGTGGGACAATGACCTCCTTTTTTCTGGATGAAAAGCCTTTAGTGATGAGGTATGCCACATAGAAGGATTTCCTGACTGTTGCAGCGATGTGGTTATCAAAAGTGAGACCACTGTCCACCTGTGTCCCTAAGTCTGTCATCACACTTTCAATGTTTAGTGTACTGCCACCTATGTGGTAATTCATGGGTACATGTTTGTTTCCAAAGGGGATAACTACACATTTCTTGGCATTAAGCTTGAGCCCATGGCTCTGGCACCAGGCATCTGTTTCTGTAGGGCCCTTTGTAGAATATCCACATCATTTGGGGATTCAATAATGGCTCTCAGTTTGCAGTCATCTGCGAACTTTGTTAGCCATAGTCCCTTAGTGTTGGCCTATACTTCAGAGAAGTAGATGCCAAACAAGAGTGGTCTCAGGACTGAACCCTGAGGTACTCCACTTGTCACTTGTCTGGAGCTGGATTTGGAGTCAGCTACTTTTATAGTTTGGGTTCTGTCAGTAAGCCAGTTGGCAACTCATCAAGTGACGTAGGGATTAATGCCCAGCTTAGTAAGTTTATCTATGATAACAGAGTGGGGGATGATGTTGAAGGCCTTGGCAAGGGCAGATAGGCTGTGTGGACTACCTTACCCTCATCCTCAGCTCTTGAGACTGATTCGAAGAAGTCAATCAGATTCAGGAGACGAGATTGGCCCTTCACAAACCCAAACTGGGTGTGGTCCAGTGTTTGAAGGTTGCCACTGTCTTTGTTTATAAGTTCCATGATAATGCATTCCATGCCCTTGCAGATCAGGCTTGTCAGACTGGTGGGACAGTAGTTCACCAGGATCCAAGGTGGATCCCCCCTTGTGGAGTGGGATAAGTGTAGCTGTGTGCCACTCAGTGGGTACGAAGCCTGAGGTGAGGCTATGATTAAAGATGACATTTAGGTGAGGTGCCAGTTCATTTTGTAGTTCATGTAGCACACAGCCTGGGTTGTCATCTGGTCCCATGGATTCTGTATTCTTAGCTTTGGAGAGTGCGGTTTCTACCTGTGTGGCTGTGATTACTGAAACTTGGCAATCTTTTGGTATTGAGATGGGCCCTTTAGGGGGTGAGAAGGGGTTGAAGTTGGCACTAAATTGATCTGCCAGGATATTGGAAATATCCTTGGAATCAGTATATTTAATGCCATTCTGTTGTAGCTCAGAGCAGATCTGAGCATTGCCATTTAGATTCTTGACATAACTATAGAATGCATTGTGGTTGTCTTTGGAATCTTTGGCAATTTTATTTTCATAACTAGCTTTTAAGGATTTTATGAGGGATCTCAGCTTCTTACTGAGGCTGGTGAGGGAGTTTTTTGCATCCTGGGATTTTCCTATTTTCTGCAACAATTTCTTCCTTCTGTTGTATAGTTTGTTTATAGCAGGGAACCATCAGATTGGCTTCCTTTTTTTGGAGAAGAGCATCTTGTTTCTATTTGGGATGGCACAATTCATGCATGAGTGGATGTGCTCGTACATTGCCTTAGTGTAGGATTCTGCAGTCAAACTTTCAGATCCCGTCTGCATCGGTGTCATGAAGTTTGTCACTTCTGACTTCAGTAGCATGAAGTTGGCTTTGGAGAAGTTTTTTAAGGAGCTTTCCTTACTGGGGGGTGGGGGTGGGATGTGGATGTCAAGGGTGATTTGCTTATGGTCAGACCTGACCAATGAGGGGGTGACCACTGGTGTAGAGCATCTATCTCCCATGTTGGTAATGACCAGGTCTAGGATATTGGAGCCCCTGGTGGGACAATGGATTAGTTGATCCAGGGCATTGGAATTTATGAATTCCAAGAAGCGTTGAGAAAAGGAGTTGGTACCCGAGTAGTTTTCCCAGTTAATGGCAGGGTAGTTGAAATCACCCAGTAATAGGGTGTTTGGTTGTATCTTAATATTTTCCAGTATGTTTAGAAAGGTGCAGTGAGAATCGTGGGGCATGGTGGGGGATCTGTAGCAAGCTACAATTTGGATTGCAGTCTTACCTAGTATTAGTTGCACCTGGAAAATTTCAGGTGCATTGTGTTGGGCAACTAGCCTGGAGGTGTGAATATCCTTGGTGAATATGGACACTCCTCCAGCTTTAGTGTTTTGGTCTTGGCTTTGTGGCCGAAAAGTGTGGTAAGAGTCGTAGCCTGGTATTGCAGGGGTGGCCTCTGGAGTCTTGAACCAGGTCTCGGTTACTACACAGATATCGATGTTCTACATTTTTAGGAGTGCCTCGAGAGAGTGCATTTTGAGGTTTAGACTTCTAGCATTGAGTAGCATTGCCTTCAGATTTTGCATGCTTTTATCTGTTATGGTGGTGGTTTTATCCTTTGAACCTCGCCAAAAAAAGGCTCTATATGGGTGGCAAGAGCTTTAGCCAATAACCTGAATCCCAGGGGTGACAGGTGCAGACCATCTCTGGCAAAGCATCGTGGTTTGTCGATCATGTCTTCCCAGGCTGACAAATGCTGGATCCCCTTTGAATGACACCAGAAGCTTAGCCAATTGTTGAATTCAATCATTTTGTCCTTATACTGTGGTATCATTCTGGGCAAAGGCAGGATGGTACTCAGGGCTAGGGTCATACCTGCCTGGGTCACATGATCCAAGAGCTCTTCCATGTCTCTTTTCATGTAGTCCAGGGAGGTACGTCTCAAGTCATTCACTGCAGCATGGACAATGACAGAGTCGTATTTGTACTTGTTGTGGAGTGACTTGAGTGCCTGCATTATGAGGCGGATCCTGGCACACAACAGGCAGCTGACTGTAATTTTCTCCTTATTCATCCTGGTGAGTGGGACTTCAGTGTGCCTGACTATAGAGTCACCTATGACTAAAGTGTTGGGCACATTGTCTTGCCTTAGGGGCTGTTGTTGGGTGGCACACTGGTGTTGTGAGCTATGTGTCACTTTGGTTGTGACTGGTGTTTGTTTGAGTTTCAGCTTCGGAGGTCCTTGTTGCTTGGTCAGGTTAATGTTAAGGGCCTCCGCATATGTGGGTTTAGTGTTGCTATGTGTGGGTGTTGATGGTGTGGGTTTTGAAGGGCTATGACTTGCTTGAGCTGTAGTGCAGGTGTTAACCTTCTCCTCTTGACTGTCTAGCACAATTTTGGCAGGAGAGAGCTTTGATTCCAGTTTGGCTATGTATGTGCATCTCTCACAGCTTGTAGTGTTGGGTGGTAGGAGGAGAGGATTGTCTGTATACATGAGGCAGTTGCCACATTGCCCCAGTATGCCCAGTTTCACCAGGTGGACAGGAGAAATCACCAGAAGCTGACCCTTGGACATGCCTGTTTAGGTGCTTTTTTGTAAAGTTTAAGAGCTGTTTTCCCTTACCTTTGCAAGGTACTTTGCAATTATAGGCTGTTTAGTGCCTACGATTAATTTCTCCTTATTGACAGGTAACATACTCTTCAATATTTTGCATATACTCTGATGTGCTGGATGACACATTTATGATGGCTATACAACAGTTGATGCTAGCAACCCCACCAACATGGTGTAGCGCTCATCTCCAGTCCTGTCCAATACATTTACTTGCAAAAATGTAGGCATCAGTCCTGGTCTAACTTTAAGCAAAGACAGTTCGTGAACACCCAGTACATGCCCTCACAACTTCATCCCAGAGAAATCTGAGCAAGCACAGGTGAGCAAACATTCCCCTGGATTCTTCAAGCCTTGCAGGATTAGTGCAAGAGCTCTAGCAGGCAATATGTCTGCCGTGAGATCCAGGAATAGCCTGCAGGGGCGTGCACAAGCGCTCCTGCACTAGTCCTGCAAGGACTCAGCCCCTGTATGCAAATTACCCCATTTTTAGGAGAAATCCATACAAATGAGGTGAATTTGTGATCCAGGAAGCTGGAAACTGGCCGTGCAGGACTAGTGTAATCTGCAGAAATGTACTCAGTTAGTAACCGAGTATATTTCTGCAAATTCCAAAACGGAGCCATGACAGCTTCAAATAAAGGGTGCATATCATTCAGGAAGCATGCCAATGGCCAAGTATAAGGCCATTGGCATTGAAAACAGCTTAAAAAATAAAAATATCAACTTTTATTTTTTTAGCAGATCTTGCCTCTTTAAGCATAGGGCAGCGGCAAGCAAATGGGATCAAGGGGGGAAATAAGAAAAGAAACCTAAAATAAGCATTCTAACTAAAATCACTATTCTGCCATTAAAGTCAATGGCAGGCAGAAGTCAACATGGCCAGTGAGTAGTGGTTGCTAACGGGGGAGGCTCAGTGTAAAACATGTAACTATGCATTAGCAGGCAATCCTATGCAGATGAGGGGAATGATAGTGAATCCCAGATTTCCGCAGCATGCTAATCAGCTCCCAACAATGTAAGATCAGGAATAGCTTGGTGCAACCCTAGGAGTTAGCTGGCATCATGGGGGGGGGGGGGTGGGTGTCAGGCATACTGTAAGAGGATTGGAGCCCTGTGGCTCAGGTTTGCTCCTAGCAAAGCACAGCTAGGCAAGGGGGTGTGTCTGAGTCTGCCTAGCACTTTTTAAATTGCCTAAGCAGGTATGCACACTGCTCACTGGGTTTGAAAGAAAAAAAAAAGAAAAAGGTAAACCAGGAAATAACAGCTCTGTGCACATGTGAGCACTGTGTTTGCGCAGCACGCACTTGGGCTTAAATAGGAAAGCAACTGGAAGGGAAAACAGTAGTAGGAAGTTAATCAAGGAGAACTAACATAGCTGGCAGGTGAAATGAAACAGAATCAGCCAATTACACAGGCAGCAGACCAGCACAGCCCAGCCCAGAACACTACTACAAACTATGCAAACACCTTCCATTCTGTTTTTTCCCATACTCTATACCACCAGTGTATACAAGCGGGGAAGTTTTAACAGACAAAACAATAAAATGATAGGGGCTGCAATAGTTATCATACAACAACTTGTGGAAGAGGCTAAGGGTGGTGAAGATGTGAATGCTGTCGACCAACCCACAGTGAGGAGACAGAGAAGAGTGTACGGACCCAGGGTAACCTACCAGGGGCTAAATGAGCTGGAGATAGTGGAGCACTATAGGGTGGACAGGGTCCTCCTACAACAAATCATTGAGCTGTGCCAGCCATGCCTGAAACACAGAACTAACAGAGGGGAACCCATCCCAGTGGATACCAAGGTATGTGTAGGCCTAAGAATACTAGCTACAGGTACCTTCCAACGGCCAACTGGGGATATGATGGGGATCTCACAGGCATCAGCATCCATGGTACTCCACCATTTTCTGGATGCCATGTCAGCACATGCAAATGAGCACGTATATTTCCCCAATACCCGTGAGGCATTGGCCAGCAATATGCAACTGTTACACCAAATAGCAGAATACACTGAGTTAGTGGGTGCTATAGACTGTACACACATATGCATCAAAGTACCACCCAGTGAGTGAGGTAGGGTCTACATCAACTGCAACGGCTTCCACTCCAACTGCCAGGTCATGTGCGATGCCCAGCTTATAGTAATGAATGCGTGTGCCGGCTGCCCTGGAAGCTATCATGATTCCCAAATCTGGCAGCTGATGCAGCTGTATCAGAGATTTGTCAATGGGACATCCCTCACAGTCACCTAGTGGGGGATGCTGGATATGCACTGGAGCCGTGGCTGATGACACCCATCAGAAATGCACACACACCCGAACAGGAACTCCATAATGAGGCACATACACAGCCATGAATTATAATAAAGCATGTGTTTGGGATGCTCAAGTCATGGTTCCGGTGCCTGGACACATCCGGTGGAGCCTTGCTGTACTCACCAACTACATGTACCCAAATTGTCATCGTATGTGCCATGCTACACAATATGATCCTGCAGAAACAGCTGCAGCAGGAACAGGATGGGGCAGGGCTACACAGCCCCCCAACATTGCCAATGCCTGCACAGGAAAATAGTGACTCAGAGGAGGGACAACCTGAGCCTGCCCCAGTAGGCAGAAGGAGGCATGCTCAGTATGTCTTGGCCTTGGCAAAGAGGCAACACATAGCACATACACTGCAACAGGAGGGACCCAGGGAATAACACATCTCTCTGACTCTCACATACAGTAAAAGGGATGCCAAACATGACACTACCTGTGCTCAACCATGTGTAGGGAGTGTACTATGTGCATCCAACATAGGCAGTCCCTGCAGCACCACACTCAATACTGGGACACCTCCAAGGTAAGTGACTCACACATGCCAGTCAGGGGGTTTCACATGCCCAACAGCAGTCACAGCCGGCAGGACAGGTGTAGAGAAATACAAACAAAGGCTGTGCTATGGCCTCTGAATTATGCCTATGGGAACCCCCCCCCTGGCCTACATAGGTAGACTACAGCAGGTCAGGCAGTGGGATCTTAGTTCTGAAGGGTAGCAAGTCAGAAACTAATATGTAGATCAATCAAAGCTAAGACCTGTAGTACACTGATATGCCTCTAGTCAGCTTGATAGGTTAGAATACAGAATGAAATGGATTACCTGACATACTGGTACAGTAATAGCAAATATGTACAAGTGTCAGGTGTGCCCCTCCATCCTGTATAGAACTGTAATAACAGTCAATTGTTCCCCCCAATCCTGTGTAGAAATGTAGTAACAGTCAGGTGTTCCCCCCACAATCCTGTGTAGAAATGTAGTAACAGTAAGGTGTGCCCCCCAATCCTGTGTAGAAATGTAGAAACAGTCAGGTGTGCCCCCTCCGATCATGTATAGAAATGTAGAAACAGTGAGGTGTGCCCCCCAATCTTGTGTAGAAATGTAGAAATAGTCAGGTGTGCCCCCTCCAATCCTGTGTAGAAATGTAGAAACAGTCAGGTGTGCACCCCCAACCCTACATATGTATGTAGTAATGGTCTGGTGTGCCCCCCAATCCAATGTACACATACCGTAACAGTCAGGTGTGCCCCACACAACCCTATGTAGAAATGTAGGAACATGTATGTGTAGGTATAATACCAGTGGAGCATGGATTCACAGAGGTGGCCAAGGTAGTAGGATAGGTTGTAGCATCTGCACAATACGGAGGTATGTGTGTGTTAGGTTGGTGTGTGTTTCATATCTTGTGAGAGTAGTCGGTATGTATGCATGTTGAGGTAAGACATGGTGGCCATTGCCCACTACCGCTGATGACAGGGACAAGTCCTCACAACTGCAGTGCCTAACACAATACCCACCAGTATAACACAGGCTAGCACTAAGCCATTGCAAATTTATGGTGGTAATATGTGTCACCATCTGAAAGACTGACATGGCATGGCTGTTGGGCTAGATATACAAGCAGTACACAGGGGAAAGTACCTCAGACAGGGTCTATATTAGAACACCGAACTTTCAAAATTTCGAGTGTTCTAATATAGACCCATTTTCAGCGAACTCTGAAAATAGCGAAGAAACAGAAAACCAATTTTTTTCCTAGGGAAAGAATTCAGTTGTCCGTTTCTGTTCTGTTGGTATTTTCAGCACTGTGGTGGAAAGTTATGGGTCGTGTTCAGGTAAGTGTGCGATTGTGTGGATGTGAGGGTTAGGGTGGGGTAGGTGAGTTAGGGTTAGGGCACGGGTCAGGTAAGTGTACGTGTGTGTGGACATGAGGGTTAGTGTGGGGTAGGTGAGTTAGGGTTAGGGCACAGGTAAGGTGACTATGTGATAATGACGGACCTTAGGGTTAGGGTTTGGGTTAAGGTAAGTGGATAGTTAGTGGTGTATGTAGTTTAGTGTAGGGTTAGATGTAAGAATTTAGGTGTATGTGTGTGGATTGCTGTTTTTTTGGTGTGCTTGTGTTGTGTGTATGTGTTTTGGAACAGCAAATTTTTTCCCTAGGAAAAAAATCACTATTCTGTATGTTCGATGTTTTAAATTTTCGATTAATAGGGTTAGATATTAGAACACTAGAAATTTTTAAAGTTTGGTGTTCTAATATACACCCCTCCAGACATAGAGTATATATTCACTGTGAAATGGACACACCCCTAGAATAGTACAAATGGGTATGCATCACATTATCTGGTCCTGTAGTAGGGGATACCGGTGTTGTCTGCCCAAACACTAGCAAATCACAATGGAGGTAGGACTAATGTATTGGGATACAGCTGATGTACATGCACATGCAAGCATAACTGGAATGCCCAATGCATATCTGTGCATCAGGTGCAAGTAGTGTCCATAGCACACATGCACCCAGCTCATGCAAACACCACCCACAGGTACCTCTCTGGTTGTTCCCCTGCTGTGGGGACTGTGTACAATTTGACCCCAGCTGTATATGGCAATAGTGAAATAATGCAGCATGCAGTGCAGGTGTCCCATGCAGGTGTGTCACCAGCTGTAGGTAGCACCCTGCCAGCATCCACACCACCGATCAAGGCTGATAGAAGGTAGTGTCATGAACACCTAGCACACCTACCCTGTCACCCCAGAGGAATATACTGTATGGCAGTATGAGACTGTAGGACAGACAGAATGCAATGGCATGCCACATCTGGCCCGCATCAACAGCTAATGGCCCACAGGCCTCTGTCATGGCCTCTGTCTCACACCTACTGCCAATGCATGTTATGTCATGGACACCCAATTAACAACACAACACACTCCACATATGCCATATACAAGACCATGTGGAGAAACCACAGTAACATGTCCACCATGTCCCACTGCATGAACTGTCACAGCTGTGATGGGGTGATAACCATAGGGGAAAGTATCAGAGAATGTATGCATAATGTAAGGAAGATGAGAGAATAACTGAGGGGGGGCGTGGGCAGCATGGAATGTGCAAGGTCCGACACAAAGCTGTTTCCACACACTATCCCTGGCTATAAATACATAAATGGGTGCCTACATACCTGCCCGCACACCACAATAGGGGTAATGTCCTGACTCATGGCCTCTGCCTCTGGGTAACCTGTGTGAATCTGTACAGCTGTGAGGTATTGCCATGGCAATATAAGGCTATACTGTGATGTTGATGGATGTACATGTATGGGATCACCTGCCTAACTGTACCAAGGTGCTGAACTGGATACACAGACCCAGCATCAAGTGTGTGCAGCACCCCCTCCAGGATGGCATAAACTACCATGAATATGTAGGCATCTGCCTACAATACCTCACACAGCTGCAGTCACCCTTGTCCCCCAAGACATTACTGTGAGCAGGAATGTCCACCTGACAGTACATGAGGACAGAAAACATCATAGTGTATAACAGTACACATGTCTGAATATCTTTTCTAACAGCAGTACAATGTAGCTGAAGCAGCACAGACACAATCACCTACAGTACACACTATCCCCTGCACACTATGTTTTTGCAGGGTATCCATCGATAATTTGGTAATATGGGGAAAGTTTGCTACCTATAGGTGTACAACACAAATGTGTGCACTGGAGTACAAACTACCTGGAATCGATCCACACATGCAATGCAGTAGGCCATAATGGGCATGCTCACACACTTACACACGTGAAGCCCAGGTCTGCAAACAACAGTGGACCAGACATATCTGGCAGTTGCAGATGTTAGTGCAGACACTCCTCAGTATGCACCACTCATGCTTTGCACACACAGTGGATTGGAATACAGACATATATCCAAGGACAACACACTATAATAAGCCAAAAGTAGACATACATAGATGTGTGGAAGAGAGTAACTGTGACAAGAAGCCATCCAGGCATGTTCCACCCAGTACACAGCCAAATGGCTACAACCACATGAGGTTCAGATGTCACTCACTGTAGATACTAGCCAATGGTATCTGTCAGCAGTACCTACTATATGGTACAAGTGCTAGCTGTGCAACATGACTGTACAAGGAAGTAGTCATCTAGCAGCTGTATACATGTACCTGTGGAATATGGCCCTGCGTGTGCTATGTCAACCCTCTAGATGAATGGGTTAAGGCCCATGCACACACATTGGCCTCCCCATAGCCCTAGTATGACAAGCCTGCTGAGGTCATCCACTGTGAAATACAGCTTTGGGAAGGTTGCAGCCCAGTAATCTCTGTGGCGCATCCTATAACTGCATACTGCTGTAACATGATAAAATAGTTTGGTAGGAGTTCTAATCCCAGACTTGGCAAGTGTGTGTGTGTGTGTTTGTATGTGTGTGTGTGTGTGTGTGTGTGCGTGTGTGTCTGTCTGTCTGTGTAGAGGGCAATGCTTAGGCTAGTCACACTCCCTACAATTCAAATGTCCTACTTTGGTAAGGCTGCTGATGTCATCCACCTTGAAATACACCTTTGAGAAGGCCGTACCCAGTAATCTCTGTGGTGCATCCTATAACTGCGTACTGCTGTAGTGTGATAAAAAAGTAGGAGTTCCAATCCCAGACTTGGTAAGTATGTGTGTCTGTCTGTCTCCGTCTGTGTAGAGAGCAATGCTTTTTAGGCTAGTCACACTCACTACACTTCAAATGCCCTACTTTGGCAATCCTGCTGATGTCATTCACTGTGAAATACATCTTTGGGGAATGAGTACTCCAGTTATCCCCATGGTGCATCCTATAACTGCTTCATGCTGTAGTGTGACATAGAACTCTAGTAGGGGTTCTATCCCCACACATGGCAGTTGTAGATATTTTGTGTGTGTTTCTATGTCTGTGTAGGGAGCAATGCATTTTAGGCTATTCACACTCACTACACTTCAAATGCCCTACTTTGGCAATCCTGCTGTTGTCATTCACTCTGAAATACACCTTTGGGGAAGGAGTACTCCAGCTATCCCTGTGGTGCGTCCTATAGCTACTTCATGCCTGTAGTGTGATATAGAGCTCTAGTAGGGGTTTGATCCCCCACATGACAGTTGTGGATGTTTTGTGTGTGCTTTTATGTCTGTGTAGGGAGCAATGCATTTCAGGCTAGTCATACTCAGTACACTTCAAATGCCCTACTTTGGCAATCCTGCTGATGTCATTCACTGTGAAATACACCTTTGGGAAATGAGTACTCCAGTTATCCCCATGGTGCATCCTATAACTGTTTCATGCTGTAGTGTGATATAGAACTCTGGTAGGGTTTCTATCCCCACACATGGCAGTTGTGGATGTTTTGTGCATGTTTCTATGTCTGTGTAGGGAGCAATGCATTTTAGGCCAGTCACACTCAATAAACTTCAAATGCCCTACTTTGGCAATCCTGCTGATGTCAATCACTGTGAAATACACATTTGGGGAAGAAGTGCTCCAATAATCTCTGTGGCGCATCCCATAATTGCATAGTGCTGTAGTGTAATAAACTAGTAATCAGGTGTGTGTGAGTGTGTATCTGTGTCTCAGTGTCTGTGTTTCTGATTCATATCCTGTGTGGAGGTGGTTATGGGTTTTGCAAATTTCTTATATGGTGGCCCTATTGTATATCACAATGTCCACTGTACAGGTTTAACAGATGTGAAATAGCCGAGAGGCTGGGGTGCATATCTATACCTCTACATTTGACATCAAGGCCAGGCAAACAAAGTGAGCGACCCTAGTATTATCCAGATAACACTCTCAACCCATGTCTCATACATGCACACACTTGCCTAGGCAACTGCTGCTATGTTGGTAGTACCCTGCATATTGCCCACTGATAGTAACAGTGGTGTGATTACAGAGGGCTACAGTGGGCATGGCACACAGACCATCAGTCCAATAGGCACGTACATGCCAACAGTGCACCTTCCCCATGTTCCCCACTGGACACCTGCAACACCTGTGGTGCCATCAAATGTGACCCACAAAGGACATACCATGCCTGAAAACACACCCTGTATGGACAGATGCCTGTGACACCAGGGAATACTGGTATCATGCTATCACTGTAGGTGCTGGGTTAACCTGCCGTCCATTAACAGTTCCCACCACATGAGGCCAGGACTGGCACATTTGATGATAACAATCTGTGTACACAACATGGGCAGGACACCCCAGGTATAGTTTCACATGTCACTGTACATGCATGTGAGAGGTGTGACATCCCATGGCAAGCAATGCACAGCACTGGCCACATGCAATAATCACTCAGGTGACTGGATGGTGAATACAATACCCACCTGTGTGGTCAGATGCAGACACTACACCCCTGAGCCACAATGAAGACCATTGTCATGTGGCCTGATGCCAAGGTATACTCATCACCTAGCCTTGTATAGCCATCTAGCACAGTCGACCACAACACACCTGTGCAGCAATGCACCCATGTATGTCAGTACTGGCACCCTGTGTCTGTGTGTGTGCTGTATGATGCATATGACCACATTCACACTCACTACAACCCCCATTGGCATACTGAAGCATGCTGTCTGATGTCAGACATCTCCACATACCCTTTGCCCATATAACCGCCGTATGGCCCCTGTGGTGCATGTGCTACCTGTAATGTAATGTGTTGTGGCAATCTCACTAGTGATGATTTGTATTCCTGGCCCCGCCAAGTGTGTCAATGTGTGTGTGTCCCTGTGAGAGTGTGGCTGTGTTGACGCTTATACTTGTTCAAGCGGACAGGCACGTGTACTACACCTACCATATAGCTACCATATCCCTGTTGCAAATGTCACTCTCCATCACATATATATTTTGAGAGCTCCTCAACATGTAACCTATGTGGTGCATCCAATAACTGCATAGATATGTGATAGCACTACATTGTCATCAGGGGTTTGATACCCTGTATTGGTAGGTGTGTGACACAAACATGCTTATGTTTTACTCTTCCACCCCTCCCTTACTATTATTTGCCTCTGTCTGCCTCTCCCACTCCCTCTCAGGTGGATGTGGAGACTTACACCTGCTGTGCATAGGTAGCAGCATGTGTATTTTAATTGTTGCTCATGATCAGCTGATGGCCTCTGCATGAATTGCAGCCCTCCTCTAGTTGACTGCATGTGGAACAGCTGTGGTAACATTCCCATAGCCAATTGCATGGAAACACATTCCAATATTTAGGAACATCATGTTGGTGTTGGGCCTTTACATTCACTGTGAGCAGGAACTCGATCCATTGTTTGGCAAACAGCATCTCAGATGGATTGCGGATCTACCTCTAACAACATACACTGTGGAAACAGGGCAGCACACAGTAGCGTGAAGTGCCTGACCTGACTACAGACTTTATGTGCTGCTATACAGCATTTGGAGTACTGTTGGTTTAACAGGGTGTGTGTGGATATGGTTGTCCTACATGTTTTAATAGCTGCCATGTCAGTGCTATGTTTATGAGGAAATCCCCATCTGTAAGGTCTTCTGCAGACTGGGCAGTGTGTGGGGCCTTTTGTTTCATGTGTTACCCACAGAGCACCTGTCTGTGAACTGCAGACGGTAGTGTGAGGATTGCAGTCTGTAGATGCTGAAAGCTGTGAGTTACTGACTTCATATCCCTCATAGGACATATGTTGCAACAAACCCTGTTACAACAGTAAATGTATCAGGGTATCACAGCAACATGTAAATATTGGCCCGGTGTATGTACCTCCAGCCACAACTCTGTCAACCTTTGTATATATGTCATGCAGTAAGAGGTGCATATGTGCTGTACACCATAATTTGTGTCATCATATTTGATAACAAGCCAGTGAGATATCAGACTGCTACACATGTTATGTGTAGTGGGGGTTACAATTTATGACATAACCTGGGCATTCTATGGTTGTTTGTACAGTAATGAGGTCTGTGTACTCATGGTGATTGTTAACACTGTGTGTATTGTTCATATGTACTTTAGCCTGTATACAGACTGTGGTAGATGCCATTGTTCATGGTCCTGTTCTATCTGATGTAACATGCTGCTCCACTGTATGCTAACCTATCGGCTTACACATTTTTAGGGCCACACACACACATGTCCCATACCACAGATAGGCTTCGGACAACACTGTGGATCGGCCCAGTGTATGTAGGGTTAGTGTGTGAGTGGCATATATGAGGATGGTGTTGCACAGATAGTCCATATACTCTAATATTATGCTAGCTTACCATATGTTGCTGTGGCTGTGTTCACATTGGTTGCAGTTATGAACTTTCACACATGTGTATCATACTCTGTGCTGTGACATGCATGTAGAGCCTGCTATACATGCTAGCACATGTGCATTCCTCCATAGGAAGTATAAGCCAGTGTTGAGCCAGTCTGCCTGTAGCCTGCACAGTGCATTGTTACATGCCTAGCAGCTTAGTGTACTTACCCAGTGAGATGTCATGCCCAGATACTTACCAGATGTATTACTGTCGGGCCACCATAACAGTCATGTATGTCAGACAGAGCAATGGCATGCTGTACAGATGCATGTCAATATCTAGTGGCTAGTATGTGGCCATGGCACTCCTGTACCAGAGGTTATCATGCGTCAGGCAGACAGGGGTGTGTGAATGCATAACCTATGGGGGCAAATGTGTACCAGTAGTTACGTGTTATACCCATCTACATGGCTGTTAACATTCTCATTGTCAGGCTTGGTCCACATGTCTTGCACTAAGGGGTTCTGTGTATACCTCTGGACTGTCCAGAGTGTGTCAGACTGCCCACACATATTGGCCAATATCAGTGCTGTAGTCCACAGGAGCATTACGTGCTAGCAGTGGTACTGTACTATGATGTCCTTGGGATGTCTTGTCAGTAGCCAATGGCACACATGATAAAAGCAGATGTGACCACCCACACACACCATGTCTATGTTGCCTTAAGGTATCTGGATGTACATTACCATACAATCCACCTTGGGTAAATACAGGCCTACCGCCTCCTGCCATACAGACTGTTCTGTCTGTCAGTGTGCTTGTGATGGTGGCAGTTATGCTTTGTCATGTAACTGTTACATCCCATTGTGTCAACTGAGTTCTTTACCCCCTAGGGACTGTGTACAGTGTGTACTTAGAAGCTGCTGAACTATATATCTGCATTGCTTACTGTTGATTGTTTGGTATCCTGTAGCCCTGTCTGTCTTTACTATTGTTCTACTTGAAGGCCTCGGCCTGGACAGCAACATTTGTAAACCTTTCCAGACTACTGTATTAGTATAACTGTTTCACAGTTGCGTTACTCTGTTTATATGGTTGTCAGTGTCTAAACAGCTATGTGACATGGCATATGCGACTTTAATAGTATGCAAATAAAGCTTCCCCATTTATGCAAACCTGTGTGTGGTGTTATATCCTTTGACCTTTCTGTGGGTATATGTTGCAGGCAACGATTGTCATTTGTATGGGTTGCTCATATAATGACCAGTTGTTAAGGTGGTAACTGTAGGCATAGTGGCTGTTCCATATTGTGTGAACCTTCTATATATGTATTTTACTATACATATCTCTGCATGTGTATGTGTAGTTACATTTATGCATATATATATATATATATATATATATATATATATATATATATATATATATATATATATATATATATATATATATATATATATATACATATATATGCATATCTGTATCTGCATATATGTGTCCGTGTATATGTATCATAGGGATGTTGATAGCTTCCACATTGTACATTCCCTATGGGAGCCAGGCTGTACTGCATGATATGTTACTGATAACAGCCTGGCATCATACAGGTGGGATGGAGTACTGTAAACATTTTGTGCCCATGTCGTGTCAGGGCCTGGTTATGGGATCTGCAACAGTTGGTAGTGTATTGCAGGGCAGATGTGTTTGGCTGTGGTGGAGGGTATATCTATTCATACAAGACATATATTGATTGGGGCCTCTCAACCCCATTAACAGTGCATGTGGACATATATGTTTTTGTTATGTTCCCATTGTTATCTACAGATGGTCCGTATATACCTATATATATATATATATATATATATATATATATATATATATGTATATTTATATACACATATAGATATGTTTTATTTGTTTAGATATTAATACACACACACACACACACACACACACACACACACACACACACACACACACATGCATTTACATGTTGGAATACATTCCCTGTACTGTTGAATGACTGGGCTGGATGATATGTTTGTATAAACATCAGGGTTATGTATATCTGACATGGCTTAGTGGTAAATCACTTTGGCTATATTGTGCAGGGTCCTGGGTCCAAGCCTTGAAGAGGCTGTTTATTTTGTTGCTGGACAGAACAAGAGCAGTTGGATACAGAGTGATTAAGGCACTTCTTAGCAGTTGTAATTGGGTTTGCATGGGTTTGCACAGAGGTAAGCACTGCTAACGTCCGTTTACTGTTTCTTATACTCAGTTAGCTTCTAAATTGCTTAACCTGTGTATGCATTGTTTATCCCCATGCAAACAGGCTTAAACCCGCTTACTGCTGCTTAAAAGTGCTTACTCCTGCTTACCCCTGTGCTAATTTCTTTAAAAGAAAAGAAAAAGGGTTGAAAGGAAAGTGGTTAAAAAGGGGCACAAAGAGGGGAAGACAGTACGGAAAATAGCTAGGGATGTGCAGGAAGGGTGTGGGGGAGGTCCATAGCTGCCCATTTCTTCTACAGCAACAGTTGTGCATATACACTGAATTTGGAGGTAGATGTTGCACTCAAACCCCTGGTAGAGGGGTGAGGAGAAAAATAATAAGTTGTGATGCCAATTAGACCTGATTACATGAGTCCAGTGGACACATGTGCAGAATGGACAGCTATGTATGGGGTGAGATTTCTTTTTTTTTTTTTGAGAACATATTACCCTTTTTTTCTTTTGTTTTTCAGGTGAGAGTGAGATGTTGGGGAGGGATAGTAGGTATATTTGGAGAGGTAGGTTGGGTAGGTTAACAGACAAGGCAAAAAAGACGCATACAGGGGCGGTATGTGACACATGTGGGGGGTAAACACCTTGATGGGGAGAGGTGTTGGGAAATCGGAAGCCCATGAGCCCCTTAGTGGAAACAGTGTGACTGAGATCCCCACCCATGGGCAGTCACCACTGTACCTTCACAGCCCTGAATGTGGCTGTGCTGAGGGCTGAGTCGCAGAGCCAGCCTGACCCTCTAGTCATGACACACGGCCTTCAAGCTGACGTAGCAGATCACCAAGCTGCTGGTTGAGCTCACTAAGCACCACAACCTGGACCTGGTGATGGGCGACATGTTCCTGTCCATGCCCGCTCCCAAGGGGGTGTGGCCTATCCCCTGAGGCAGTTCCACCCGAAGGTGGTGCAAGACGAATAGACAGGGAGGTCCCAGGTTGGGCTCCAGACTTGCTGGTGCCTGGTGCCATGGCCAGCTGAGGTGGAACAGGTAGGTTGCATGTGCTATTCGGGTTTTGTTGTCTGCATTTTCCCTGTTTTCTGTCTATATGTCTCTCAGTTGTACTAAATGATCTCTGGGGATTACACCATCATATACAGGCATTCCTACACATTCTATTTATTGTGCATGGTGTGGGTAATGCTTAACAGTACTATTACATGATTGCAAATCTACATTACCATATGATACCAGAGTATACACATGCAGTCCAGCAGTTAGACCTTTATTGTCAGGCTATTACACTTTTATTTATATACAAACTATATGAGACTCTTCCTGCCATATTTTCTGGTGTATGCAGTGCTTGCCTTAAACAATACAGGTTTTATACAGGCAATTAATTTACTAATACTTTTAGATTTATTTCCTTTGACAGTAAATGCAAGAGTATTACTGACCTGCCTTGCATCGCAACCTCTCCAGGCAACTTCTATGGCCCTCCTGGTTCACGGCCCACTCACTTGCAGCTGTGGAGGACATAAGAGGAATATTTAGCCATACCAATCCATGATATACATGAGCTGGCAATTAATGCACACAGTCGGGTGATACACACAGCTGGTACAGCCCCTGCCATCTTAGCCTCTTGGATCCACTGCTACAAGAGGTCCCCCTTATGCCGCTTCAGGTCGGCATAGTGATGCCTGACCTGCTCACTAGTTTGGGGTATGCCAGTGGCACTGGTGAGGTCACTGGCGAGATGGTCCCAGACCTCTGCCTTATATTGGGAACCCTGGTACTGGCCCTGCAATAGTCATTGGTCATGGTCTTTGACAAGGAGTTCTCCCATGACTCTGGACTCCTGGATGCATCAGTGCTGCACCCGAAAATGCATACCCTCTCCCCTTCCTGACATAGTGCCTGCAAGGGAAGCTACTACCAGTTATGAGATGTGTTCCAACCTGTCAGGTTTAAGTAGGGCCGATTTCCTGCACTTTTTCGTGATTGGCCAATTTTGAAAAGGCTAAGCTACGGGCAAAACTGCTTCCTTAAGGTTGGCATTGTTTAAAGATATATAAGACTGGGCACATTGAGTTAGCTGGCCTACACATTGCTTACACCTCCTAAGCTGGCCTGTGCAATACTTAGCATTACTTACGTTTGACTTTGCATTATATTTCCTTTTTGGCATTGATTTATTATTCATTACATCTTATATGTATGTCTGGCATATATAATTCATGTGCACGTACACTGTATGGGGTCATTGTGTTTTACTGGGGACTTCAACACTCTTTTACAATTACACCTGACTTCTGGGCTTACAGCTGTACTCCAGTTCACATATTTATGTTATGTAGTGAGTTATGGAACATATGTCTGTATACTGATTCCTCTCACAGGTTCAGTTTGAATTTACTATAGTGAAGACTTGTTTGCTGGCACCTCATTCTTCTGTACTGCTGTGATGGCTTGGTTGTTAACTACTGTGACTATAGGGTCCTGGGTTCAAGACCTGCAAGGCTCCTTATTTTGTTGATGGGCAGAACAAGGGCCGTTGGATGCAGAGAGATTAAGGCACTTTTGAGCATTTGTAAGAAGGTTTGCATGGGTTTGCATGAGGGTAAGCAATGCTAACCTCTGGGTTAATAATGCTTTTTCAGAGAGTTAGCTTCAGAATTGCTTAACCTGTGTGCGCATTGCTTACCCCCACACAAATGGGCTTAAACTCACTTACTAGTGCTTAAATATGCTTACTACTGCTTATTGGTGCTTAAACCTGCTTACTAGTGCTTTATTCATTATGACACTGACACCTCACATGTGCATTTACTGCAGTACTCAAGTTCACAAATATATGTTATTTAGTGGGTTACGCAACAAAAATATTGGTCATAATGTGCATTGCCATGGAAAATGGAATGTGCTGCATTGGTACTCGAACTGGCAATACCTGCTCATAAGGTGAATGCTCTGGCCACTACACTATTGCTATGCTGCTTCATTTGCATATATCTTCTTTGTTATCCTCTTCAGCCATTTAAGCTGCATTAACCATAGCTAAGCGATGGGCACACCCGTGCACTTATGGTTAGCTTTCATCAGATAAAAAAAAATAAAGAATTGCAGGTTTGTTCATTTTATTTGTATTTACTTGCTGTTGTACACCAGGGGGAATGTTGGTGAGGATACACGGACACCTATGAGCGGTCTCGCTCATTTCTTGGGCCTTTCTGCTGTTCTTCATTGCAGGTGCATGTATATTCTGAGAGCTCTGCTCTCTGACATGCTGCCTGCACTCTTACATGTTCCGTGTAAGATTAGGAGCTCAGGAAGTGCGCCTCTTTAATATGCATGGCATGCTGCCGTCCTGCTCCTAAACATCTGCCTCTGTGCAGGACTAAGCTAGTCCTGCATGGAAGAATAGTAAATCTGGGGGATTGTCTCTTCATTCCTCTCCCTCTCTCTCACCCTACATCACTGTTTCCTGTTTCTAGCCAATAATTATAACCAGAATGCATCACTCACAGCCGTGGCTAATACCTTTGTGCCATGTAGCTGGCTTCTTCCTCATTTCAAAAAGCTGGAAGAAATTAATTTAGAATCTCTGCTTCTTCCCTTTCTTCTTTTGTAGCCTCTGACATAATTTTCTAACTTGTTTATTTATCTCCTATGACCTAAGAGAATCTTCTTTTCATCATTTATTCCTTTGGAAAGTACCATTTTCATATCAGCCTTTGCTTTTTTAACTTCATAATTTCTTTTTTTATATAGTTTGCACATATAGCCCTTATTAGCTATGCAAATCCCAAACTGGTCTGTTATCACAATTATGTAATTTATATCTCTGTCTACCACACTTTTGCTTGGCTCATTTATATTTCCATCTGAATGCCTGTGCTGCTGCAAACCAAGGGTCTATCGTTAATTGTTGAATGGACCAAACATCGAACTGCAAAACAGCAAAACCACATGATCGAAAGTTCATTCATCGAATGTGCATTTCATCAAACCAGTGAGATGGTGCGAATAACTAGTTGGCCAACACTTCCCCGTTTCACTTTTCCCCACTGAAGTGCGATCTCAGATTTAGTATATATAGTTAGGCAGGGTGTGGGGGGCAAAGCCCTCTACCTGGGTGGGTTTGATATACTGTGTTTGTGAGATGGGGAAGTGTTGGCCAAGTAGTTACTTTCCCCGTCTCATGGGTTCGATGAACTGCAGTTCGATGAATGGACTTTCAATGATGTGCTTTTGCTGTTTTGCCATTCAGTATTTAGTCCATTCGACAATATACCATAGACCCACAAACCATACCTTCCTTGATCTTTCTCTTCCTCAGTCTTGATTACTAACTCAGTAACATCTGAAATATCTCCATTGTTAACTTTAATCTTCCATTGTTTTAGTTTCTTTTTCTTCTTCAGGTATCTTATATGTAACTTTCTCCCTATTTATATTATGGTGTTATTACCCCTACAGCATTTCTGTTTGTTTTTTCCTAAAAGTCATAACTGCAGGGTTTATCATGCCTGAGTCATTTTTGCCATTTTTAGAAGTCTCTTTTATTTCTTCTAGGATAGTCTCTCCAATACCTCTGAGTGACTGCAGTTCTCTGTTTTTACTTCCTGAGCTGCTTCTTGTTTGGTCAAAGTCAAAGTAAACCTTCTTGTCATCAAGAAATCACACAAGTGCAAAAACTGAATGAAATTCCATATTTCCAGACTCAATGTGCAGACAACATATAGACTATTTTCACAGATATTTACACATGTAGCACCTGGCTGTTACATCACAGACATGCAATGGTAGACAGACTAACATTGCACATAATTAGAAACACATTTTAACACTTTTTGAACTGAACACTTGCATGAGACTTTAGCATTGCACAGGTATTTGTTTAAGACATTGCACTGATCATCCTTGCACAGAAAGAGACATTGAGTATTGCACTGTGAACATTAGAGTATTGCACTATGGACCTTAGCTTATTGCATTATGGTTAATTTATGAATTTGCATGTATTGCACTGAAAGAAGAGATATTTTACTGCACTGCTACTGCCCTAGATGGTCTATAATTTACAGACATTGTGAATATTGCACTAAGTAATAGGTGAGACCGGTAACCAGGTTCTTGCACAAATTGAGGCAGTTTCTACTGACCCAGTTGGACATCATGGAGTGTAGTAGTTATTCAGCAACCTGATGACATTAGGGAAGAAGCTGTTCCTAAATCTCGTAGTTCTGCAACGTATGCTTTGGAAGCACTTTCTGGATGATAGATGCAGGGACAGTTTGTAAGCTGGGTGAGTGCAGTCTTTAATTATTCCTTTGGACCTGCTGAGACACCTGGATAAGTATGTAAGTCATGGATAGGTTGTAAGGTAGTCTTAATGATCCTGTCGGCTGTCTTCATCACTCTCTGGAGGGATTTGCAATCGGAGCTAGAGCAGCTTCCATACCATACTATGAGCTTCTTTGTCAGGATGCTTTCTATCGTAGCTCTGTAGAAGATCGTGAGAAAAGCCAATGGGAGATTCGCTGTCCTCAGCCTTCTTAAAAAGTGCAGCTTCTGGTGCACTTTCTTGACTATGGCATTTGTATTTGTGTTCCAAGACAAGTCCTCATTGATGTGCCCTCCCAGAAACTTTGTGCTTTTCACTCTTTCCACTGTTTCCCCATTGATGGTACTTGTCTGCATCCCTTTTACTTAGTCAGTGTTTTATATTCTATTATATTATATATTGTTTCTATTTGTCAATGTATACACTGTTTTGTTTTTAAATATATTTAACGTTTAGTGTTTTTTCATTGAACCAAAAGTTTTGATGGTCTGACGGTATTTCACTTGTTTTATAATGGCTAGGATGTGTTTCCAGAGAGCAGAACTATGTATGAAATATAAGGCTGTTTTTTAAGGGCATTTTGATTTAATGAGCTTGCTTAATTGAATAATTATATATAATTAATATAGGTATTTAAGGATCTAAGAGGGATGGATGGGATATCTGATATCTGATGAAGCTGTGGTGTACGACAAACGTGTTTCTCTTGTATGTGTTAATAAAGTGTGTGTTTTTTGATGCTTTTCAGCTCTCCAACATATTTTATGCAACAGTAGTTACGTTTTTGTTCTGGTCCTTATTGCTTCAAAGTGTGTTTGTGTTTTTAGTAGTACATGTTTCTCAGCACTCTATTCTTCCTTGTAGTTTTGTTTAATATTCTTCTTTCTGTCATCTGTTCCTCATCAGACTTTAGTTTCCTTCTCTTCTCCATCTGTTATCTTGATTATTTTAAACTTTTCTTAATCTTGAAAGAGCCAGTATCCTGATGTACCTTTCAGGTTATCATTCATTAAAGATGTCCTACTTGGGATGAGGAAAAGCCTCTCTGTCCTAAACAGCTCTGTCTTTTCAGTAGACCTTCCATAGTTTCTGGCTACTGTGAATTATTCCTTCCATTCCTACTCTTTCTCTGTTTTATCTCGTCTTTGACTTAAAATCTTTGGATACTTGCATTATCTCTGAGAGGACTATTGTTTTGACCATCTCTATACAATTAACAGCCTAACTCCTTGGGCCATCCACCTTTTTTTCCTATGGTCCCATTTACATATTGTTATCCACATAGACCATTGTGCAAATGTATTCACCAGCTTTTTGATCACTTCGCTCTGCATAGTATTTGGGCTGAACTTGTAATGGCAGGCAAGAAATCATCTCTATGCTTGTAAAGCTCTTTCTGCCTCACTTTCGTTAGCTGTCTGTCTGCAGATCTCTTTTTATTATCTTATTCTCTCCAGCTGATTGCCTTGGAGAATGATTACCAATTAATTACGGCTCCCACTGTTTCATGATGATGCTTTCTGTACCTCCTTTTTCAGACTGACTACCTTTTTGTTCCTGCTTCCTTGCATGACCTCACATCTACTAGAATCTCCTCTCATTTCTTGATTTACTGTTTCTAACAGCTCTCTTACTGCCCCTGTATGCTTCAGCCTCCAGGTGTATCTCAACACATTCTCCTAGCTCACCAGCCTGTCATCGTACTTTCCTACCTAGGTTTAATATTGCCCTTTTTATCTTTCTTTCCTCTTCACATTTATCTTTTCTTTTTTCAGCTCTGTCACTTGTTTTCCTTTTTCACTAATGGCCCTCACTGATGTTATTCCTTCCACTCAGACTATTGCCTTTCCTCTGACCTGTTATATACTGCCTCCTCTCTCCATTGGCACCCTGGATCCCATCACTGGGAATTTGGTTAATCTGGTTATTCTACCTATCTTCTAGTCCAATTGAAAATGTTTCCACTAGTTTTCTGATCTGCTACACATGCCTGTTTAGAATTGCCCATATCAATCTCCAACATACTCCTGCACACCAACACCCATGCAATCTTGAGCCACACTGCTAGCCTCCACCCAGCACATGTGACCTACCACTTCCTCTTCTGGGAAGTCGTGATTTCTCATTTAGCCACTTTTGTTAATCAGCCTTTGTTTCTGCCACTGGATATTTAGCTTGTGATTATATGCTCTGCTCTGTTCTTGCCTTTACCATCCTTGCCCTCTGTTCTCCTACATGTTTGTTATCTCCTTCTTAATGTGAAAAAATGGCCTTATTGTGGGACTGGATACTTTTTTATGTTTGCTGGTACACTGTTAGTCTCATTACTTTTTTTTTTTTTTGGTCATGTCCTTGTGTAGTTATCCATAACCTGCGCTGCTCAGGGGGGAAATATAACTTTATGTATGCACACTTGCAAGCACTGACATGCATTTGGTATGGACCACTGATAAGTACTGATAACTGCCGATTGAGTGTTTCTGCCCTAGGTTAACATTCCATGTTATTATGAGTTATTAGGGCTCAATGAGTGATAGGAAAGCAGCACGGATGAAGATGCAGGAGCATCTCAATCATAGCCCTAATCTACATCCTAACCCTAGTCCTACATTTACATTTAGGACTACACTAAGGGCTAGTGTTATGGTGTTGATTATGCATAGATCTTCAGACTGAAATGGATTGCAAGAATTGGTTAGTCTTAGGGTAGGAACGTGAAAGATGTTGTTAGTTTATTTCAAATATACTATTAAATCACAGTCTACTTCTAACACTCAAAGCTATGGTTAATGATAAGGTTACAATTACAGCTATGGCTATGGTTGCAGATTTGGCAAGGGCTTCAAATGTAATGTATTTTTAGAGCAAATATCATGTGGACAAACATGTAGGCTTATATTGATGATGACAACTTTGAAAGCATTCCCTATCATAGTTTTGCTGTCCAAAATATTAAACACTTAAATCTGTAAAAAGATAAATCATTAAATATGTCTATAGTGAAGATGTTACCCTCTTGTAGATTATTTAACCCCCCCAAAGCTCCGCTTTCAAACATTCTGTCACTGATGCCCCTGTGCTTCTCACAATTTTGGCTGGTTACAGTTTATGTCCTTGAAATTATGAGAAATACCTGTTAAAAGAATAACTTTAACTATCATAGTTATAAACATTAGGTTACAGTTAATGGGATTTTAGGTTTTCCCTAGAGTAAGAAAAGACTGTCTGTGCCAGCCCACATTTCTGGGTGAAGTCCGTGTCCCATAATAGCAGCATATGAATTTTTGGCAAGCTAGAGGGATCTTACTCCCATAGGATTAAGATATAGACATGTTTTCTTCAAAATCAGAGCACTTAAGACTTTTCCATAAAACCTCCTATTGTGGAATCTCCATGCTATTTTGCTCATATTGGTAATGTTACATTTTTTTTATTTGCCATAAAGTTTGCTACTCTTGTCCCTCAAATGCAGGTAAAAAATTTGAAAATTTGACTCTTAGACACTATCATTGTCAGGGCCATAGTTTGCTTACTCCTGCTGATACAGCATTCAGAATATTTATAAGTTCAATGGTTCAGAGGTAAATAATAGTCTCTGCCCTTGTGGGTCATTTTAAGATAAGACAATGTCATTTTTGTACTTGAATTAACCTCTCCCATTTGATTAGGGATTGGCCTACCCATCCCATGGTTCATAATTATATATAGTACCCCTAATAAGAATAACTGGGTTCATACCATAGATAATTTGAGGGGACCTATGCATGAGATAAGAATTTATGAGCTGTCTCTGGGCAGGCCTGGGGTAAGTTTTGTTTCCCATCCACAGACGTACCTCTCATACCTCCCAACCTGGAAACATTAAAATCTGGACAAAGGCCCATGAAAATAGGTATAACTGGTCAAAAATCTGTACACTGATTAACATAAAATTGACATGCATAATTATGTAACCCAGCCTATTCCAATGGAATTTTGGGATCATTCAAACACATATTGAACAGACAAAATATTAAAGACAAAATATAACCAGAACAATAGTGTTTTATTTATTTATATTAACATTGCAAAATGAATCAAAGTTTGAACTTGTGTAAAAAACTAAAATACAAACCAATTTATTTTATAAAAATAAATTAACTGCTACACACACTCATATTAAATAACGCAAAATATAACCAGAATCCCAAATCCCCACCACCACGACCTGTAAACGGTACTAAAGCTATAACCATTTCTTCTTGATGACATAACTGCAGAAACATCAAAATATCTCATTATTTGTTTAAATGTATCTGCTGCAAGCACAAAGGTTTATTGATTGTTTAAAAGAAAATCATCAACTTATTCAGCATGTAACGTGACACATTTGTCCTCTTAATTGGCATGTAACACATAAAATATTTGCTCTGTGTTATAGAAGCTTAGCTACCAAGCCCATAGTTATTAAAATTAATTTAGAAGATAAGTTACTGGGGACATCACAACAAAAATGTCATTTTATTAACTTTAAGCTACCACAGAAAAGTCTAAACACCAGCCTACACCTTGCTCAACTGGTTGGCATGAGGAATGATTATGCAATGACATCTACAAGTAACAATAAGAATAACAATATATCTATATATCTATATATATATATATATATATATATATATATATATATATATATATATATATGTATATATATAAAAAACTGTTCTCCAACAGGGTGGATATCTGAAACATCGGGTTCAGGCCGACTCACAATGCAATTGCTGAGTTCAATGGATAAACATTTTACTTGGGCTTACGTACATCATCCAGTTATAATAAAAAGAACTGACAAATGGCAATTGCACTTCTCATACAACTTTAAACATGTATTTTTTTCTGAGAATGAGGTATAAGTCATACCTCTCAGCTCTCACCCTCTTTCCACACAAAATCTGTATAAAGCCAAAAAAGGGGCAAATTTTAAATATTGCTCTTATAAACTTAGAGAGTTGCTATAATAAAAGGTGTTGTGTTGTCATGCATTTTCTGGAGGATATACAATCTCAAACTCAAACAACTACCAATATTTAGTGACTTCAGTCTGTAATGATTTGCCAGAAGACTACACATTTGTAGTGGAACAGACAGAAAAAATACAAGTAAAAATATAGAGAGTTGAGAGGCATGTGTAAGGTAGGAATCAAAGCAATATCATAACAGTAAATCTTGCAAAGCAAGAGCAGTTGCCTTCTGGACAGTAGTGCTTTAAAACTCATGTACTGGAGTGGCAGATGTAAAACAAGCTGTCCCATTTGTTTCCCCAAAGTTAAAAAGTGATCGAGCAAGACAGAACAGAAAACCTAGGAAGCACAGCTAGTCAGGTACATGTAGACCCATGCTGCTTGTACAAAAACATTAACACTAAGTCACATAAGCATTTCCTATTTATTTCAAGGTGCAGTCTGAAACCAAAAGGCACACATATAGAATTAATCTCTGATGTGGAACTGCACAATTATCAACCACTTTCACTATGCGTATTCCAAATATTACTGAAAAAAGTCCAAGAATAAATCAGAATATTTGCATTAATAACAGCCATTTTTAGTTACAATAAAGCACACATAGCAGTAATTAATATCAGCACTGCAGTAGCAAACACAGTTTGTATATTAATCAAGTATAATTAAGGCATTTTTTTTGTACTCTTTTTTTTTTTTTTTTTTTTTTACTTATCTGGAGCTGCCTGGCTGCTACTGGGTGCATTTGGATTGGAACAAGGGTGGGTGGCAGGCACTGGCTGGACCAGACAGACTCTGCACACACACACACACACACACACACACACACACACACACACACACACACACACACACACACACATGCGCACACACACACACACACACACACACACACACACACACACACACACACACACACACACACACACACACACACACACACACACACACTGCAGAACTTGAATGACTTTGGCTTTGGTAGAACTTAAGTAAAATTAAATTGTAAACACTTTTAATGTCTGAACAGTGCAGCTGAGCAGCTCCACTCACTGCTGTGGTATGCGTGATGACATCAGCCTTAACTTTTACTTGCCAAAAACAAATAAAAATAATCGGGAATTGAAGGGGCCAGTCAGGGATTCGTGGCACCTCATTATTTTGCCCTCAAACTGTTAAATACCAGGGAATTCCATATGATTGAGAGGTATGTCCACAGATCAACTTTGCACTTGAATATGGGCAGGGATGCATTTTGTTTTATGTGGATGGGGAGACTGCTTCAGAACAGTGATATCCTCTGAGAGATACATCTCTTCATCTAAGCCATTCTGTTGCAGCAGAAGAGGTTTAGATCCCAAGACTGAGCATTTCTGATGCGGCTTGACTTGCTGATGTGCAGTAAATCCATAAATACTGGGTCAGCGGATACCTTGTATGCCAGACATAGATCACCTCTTTGAAGTTTGTAGGATATCAAGTATAGAAACAAGGATTTATGTTGTATCATATTGGACATGTTGTTTAGGCTTTGTATACTTTTAGTAAAGTGTCTCATGGGTGATCAAGCATTTCCATGTGTATGAGGGCTGAGTAGAAGGGGGACAATAACATCCCTAGATTTAGACACAATCCCATTGTTTAAAAGCTGTGCAATATAGAAGAACTTTTTTACAACAAGGGGCACTTGTTGGTCAAAGGTTAACTTTATAACTTTATAAAATCACAAATAACTGGGTCAACTCTTAGGACCACAGTGTCAATGTGGTAGTCCATGGGGTAGATGACTTCCCAAAGGATACAATAATACTTTTTTTTTGGTATTTAGTATCAGTCAATGGTTTTGGCACCAGTAACTTACTTGGGACAAACCTTGCTGCAGGATGGCTAAGTCATTTGAGGATTCATTGACTGCTCCTAGATTGCAGTCATCTGCAAACTTAGTCATCCAGAGCCCTTTGCTGTTGGCTTTTACTTCAGAAAAGTAGATGTCAAAGAAGAGAGGTCCCAGCACAGAACCCAAGGAGTTTCCAATGGTGAATGGTCTCTTTGTGGAGGTACCTTCCCCTATTTTGATTTCTTATCTGTGAGTCAGTTGGCAATCCTGCAGGTGACAGGTGTTCATTCCCAGTTTATTTAGCTTAGGTATGTATGTACAAGGCTAATGGCCCTGGAGCCTTTACAAGCCTAACCCATAGAAGTGCCCTGCCATCGTGCTGCTTGATGTTAGTTCCCAGTGCTTCTATCAAGTAGAGCCAATGGAGTGATTCCCAGAGTGAACTTTCTATTACTCATCAACTCATCAAGATTTCTCTTGAAGAGGGACAGTGAGATGCTCTGCTTGACATGTATGGGAAGTTTATTCCAGAGTATGGGGAGCCTCTGGGTGAGAAACCTGTCCCTCCAACATGTTCTGTTGATTGTGGTAATGAGGTTAAGGTCTCTGAAGCGTGTGGTGCAGAGGGATTTCTTTAGATGTAGCATTTCTAACATAGCTGGGTCAGACATGGCTTTGTAAGTCAAGCAGAGATCACCTCTCAGTAGGTGATATGAGACAGACAGTTATTCTGTCAACTTTCTATTTATTAGAGCAATATTTAAAATTTGTCCCTGATGTGGGTCTTTATTCCCCCATTACTTTTGACTTTGTCAAAAATCTTGCTAAAAGGTTGAGAAGTATGACAGTACTTTAGTTACATCCATTCAAATTTCCCATTCCACACAGCCCTGCCAAAAGGCAGGGTGTTTGTAAACATAAAAAACAAGGCTGCAGGCTTCTCACAGGACAAGCTTCCTGATTTTACACATCAGGAGATAAACAAAACACTATAAACAAGTTATTCCATAGGAGTCTTCCTTTAGACATTTTTTTAGGTGAGAAATGAACTTCTTGTCTGCTGCTTTCAGACTACCTCCTTATATATCAAATTGGCTGTTAATTACACCATTGTTATCTATCTAATTGCTGTAAAAATATTCCTACACTCCTTACTACATTATAGGTTCCTTCTCTTCTACTATGCTTAATTGGGAGCTGCCTAAAAAGCATTTACCAGGTTGAGGTATATGATGTGTACCATTTTACTTTCAACCATTGCTTTGGTGACTTTTTCAAAAAAATCTACCAGGTTAAATAAGCATGACCTGCTCTTAAAGAATCCAAACTGAGACTGTGCCAGTGTTTGGAGTGTCCCTATGTCCTTATTGATTAGTTCCATGATAATTCTTTTCATGGCTTTGCATTTGAGGCTGATCAGACTTATTGGTCTCTAATTGCCGGGATCTGTGGAAGGCTCTCTCTTATACAATGGAAGCCTGTATGGAAGATGAGACTGAACAGTGTTGTTAGAGATGTGGCTGAATTGTGTTTCATGCTATTTAAGATGTATCCAGATATATTGTCAGGACCCACTGATGCAGTATTTTTAGCTCTTGATAGCACATTTTGGACTTGGTTTCAGTAAATGGCTTAGTTTTTGGTGTCATTCAAAGGTGATCCAGTTCCTGTCAGCCTGGGAAGCCATGGTTGACAAACCTCTCTGCTTTGCCAGAGATGGTTGCATCTGGCACTTCTAGGCTTTTGACTGCTGGTAAAGTCTCTTCTATCCCCCATAGTGCCTTTTTTAGGCAAGGTCAAAAAAACAAATGTACTGATGTGAAATTTGCCAATCATAACAAAATAAGGGTCGTGTAGCTAAATGCTAGGAGTTTAAACCAAAAGCTGCACACCCTGGAAGCACTTCAGTCACTGGAAGATGTACATGTCTGTGCAGTGACACAGACCTGGTTCAAGGCCTCAGAGACTACCCTGGCCTTGCTAGGTTGCAATGCCTTCCACACCTTCAGACCATAAAATGAACATGCGGGAACCAAACGAGGCGTTTTTTCTATCTGTATTAGAGAAACATTTACCTCCCTTCTAGTTAGACTGGACAACTCCATGGAGTTACTCCAAGTTCAGGTTATGGTGGGTAAGACCCCCCATTCAAGTCATAGCCAGTCATAGATTCCCCTTCATGCATCATGACATGCATGAAGCCTACTTGACCAAACTGAAGACAATCCACATATTACCAAATGCTCTGGCTATGGAAGATTTCAATTATCCTACCATCAATTGGGAAACCTACACTAGCCCTAACTATTACCCCAAAAGTTCCTTGACTTTGTTAACTCAAATGCCGAGGAACAAAGTGTTCATAGCCCAACAAGAGGAACAAGCATACTAGATCTGGTCCTAACATGTCAAACAGATGCACTACCTCAACTGTAGGACCCTCATTAGTTAAATCTGAGTACAAATCAGTCACCTTCAAGCTGACACTAGCACCAGGACTCACAAAGGGTGAAATCAGACTAAGAAACTTCACCAAGTCAAACTATACCCTCCTAGGTGAAGGGATAAATGCATTCCAAGCCAGAACCCCATCTGGAAGTGGTAACTACACCGAAACCTACACTAAAGCCCTGTATAATCATTTTTATAAGTCTATAGACCTGGCTGTACCAGAAAAAATCAAAGCCATAGCCCCAAGTAAAAACACGCCACCATGGTGGATATCCAGGATCAACAAACTTTATAATAAATGCAAAAAATTGCTGTCCATAAAAAACAAAGACAAGACCCCCAACAATGGAAAAGTGCCCTCCTCAGCCTTACCAGGCAAATAAGACAACTTGTCAAATCCTCTAAGGGCCTCATTGAGTAAAAGTTAGCTAACACAGCCAAAGATAATAACCATAAGGCCTTTTACAGCTACATGCATAGCTGAAAAGGTAGGACCAATGCATGTGCCAAACTGGTGACCAACGGTATCACACACACGGATCCTACAGAGATACCATACCTGCTAGTGGATAGGATAGGTTTGGTGAAAATTTCACTCCTCTGTCCCCACCAAATCTATTGCAAACCTTGCCCGCAACTTCCACCCATGCTGCATATTTGAAGAACAGATCATTAAAGCCTTGTCAAAGGCAAAAATCACAGCCTCTATGGGACCACACAACATCACAGGCTGCCTTCTATAAAGACTAAAACTTGAACTAGCATCATCATTATGTACCCTTTTCAATCATAGTATAACCACAGGCTTTGTTCCTGTGGAATGGAGAACAGCAGCAGTTATCCCCCTCCACAAAGGTAGCATAGCAACAGACCCAGGGAATTACAGACCCATAAGCCTGACCAACCTCATCTGTAAGCCCATGGAATGTATCATTATGAACCTCATAAATAAAGATATAGGTGACCTCCAAATGCTGGATCCTACCCAATACGGCTTCATCAAGGGCAGATCCTGCCTGTTAAATCATGTGGATTTTTCAAAAATATGACCAGAGCCATTGATGAGGGCAAATCAGTGTATGCAACATACCTCGGCTTGGAAAAGGCTTTCAACACTATCCCACACTTAGGCATTACCGACAAACTTAGCAAACTGAATGTAAACCCATTTGTTGTAAGATGAGTTGCTAATTGGCTCAAATACCAGACACATACTATCAAAGTGGGTGACTACATCAACCAGCAGAGCTGTTACCAGTGGGGTGCCATAGGGGTCAGTGCTGGGCCCCCTACTGGGTGGTATATACTTCTCAGATGTTCAGGTCAAAACTAAGGGGTTGTGGATGACCAGGTTTGCAGATGACTGCAAACTGGGTGCAATTATTGAATCCCCAAATGATATCAGTATATTCCAGGAGGGTCTTACGCAGACCAACAAGTGGTGCCTTAGTCATGGTCTCAAAATAAATACAAAGCAATTCATCATCATTCTTTTCAGCACAACTAATGTCCTTTCACACTATCAAGTCAACCACAATACCCTAAGGACCCACAAAGTGGTAAGGGACTTGGGTTCACAAGCTGACCATGACCTTAACTTTGACTACCATGTGTCTACTGTGGTAAGGAAAGCATTCTGTGTAGCACACTTGATTAGTAAAGCCATTGCTTGAGAGTAAAAGAGGTCATAACCCCTCTATACTCAGCACTAATCCAGCCCATAATTGAGTATAACTCCCGTTCAGCATGTACCATACAAGGCACCTGCAGCAATTAGAGAGACATCAAGGGACTCCAGCACATGCTATACACAGACTGACTAAAGTCCCTGTCACTTTACTCTGTATCACATAGACTTCTTAGGGGAGACTTATGCCTGGCTTACAGAACAATCTCAGACCCAAACCTAATGAACTTGATGCATATCTGTAAATCTAGTGGGACTAGGGTCACCCACTCCAGGGACCTAAATATGGCCTGCAACTTAAGTAGGACATGGTGGAGGGACTGATTTATCTCCCATCCCTGCTGCATCATTGGAATCGGCTGTCTATTCATGTGAAACAGAGCACCTATATGACACTGTTCAAAAGGAACCTGGATGAGTAGATGGGCTACCATAAATTTTTACCAGGAATAGCGCCCACAGCCCTCCTGGACAGGGACAGTCATTACTAAATGCAATATTGGGTATTAATTAACATTTCTACGCTATTATATTGGGATGAAATGGCTAGGCTTGAAATGACCTCCAGGCTGATAGCCTAGTAATCTCCTATGATCCTATGATTCTGTGATTCTAATAGATGGAGGTCAGGCAGCTTTAGGTATATCTTGAGGGACAGACAGAAGAAACAGAGGGGTAAAGTTAGAACTAAATTAATCAGTCAGTAGATTCTTTATATTTTTCAGCCTCCATGTAGGTAACATTGTTCACAATCAGCTCTAAGTACTGCTGTACTGTGCTTCTCTGATTGTGAAGATAACTAAGAATGCCTTCTGACTCTCTTTGGCTTGTTAGTTTAGCTTCAAACTTGGCTTTATTTGAGTTTTTTAAACTCCTGTGTTGCTGTTTAATTCAGCGGCAAAGGCTCTTACATTCTGAGAAGTATTTTTCTTACTTTTGGTCAAAATTATTTTCCTTTTATTATAAAGCTTATTGATATTATGGTTTCAACATATGAGTTTTTTCTAGGGTTTGCTGTGCATTTGTTCCTACAGGGTACTGCTGCATATACAGTCCTGCATATTCAGTGCAGTTATCGTACTTCCATAGGGATTTGAAGGTTGCCAATGTATCAGTTATGAGTAAGTAGTTTATCTTAAAAGAAATTTCTAAAGGTACCTTGAGTGGACGGGATCTCTGCTTTCAATTTTATTGCCAAATAGACTGAAGTATGGTCATACCTAAAAAATGATGAGGATACTCAAGGGATGGTGCAACGTTCCAATATTAGTAAGGACAAGATCCAAGATGTTATTCCCTATAGTGGGTACTCTCACTTATTGTTCCAGGGTATTTGTACTGACAAATGCCAGGAATGTATGTGCTTATACACATATACACACTGAGCAGAGTGGATAAGTTGTTGACCGCAGCTGTTAGCTGAGATATATAAGTATCCTGTTTTTTTTTGATTATTTATACAGATTATTGTTTTTAACAATTAATATATAGCACTTTTATTGTCTGCTTTTTAGTCTTCGAGTGTATTTTATTGTTATTAACTAGTCTGCACAAGTAACTGATTTGTTTGCAGTTAAAAGCATTCTGTATCTTTACAAATCTTTATATGTTTGTGCTTTCTCTAGTGCTACTGTCTATAGGCTATTGTTTCTAGCTGCAGCCTCTTTAACTTTGCTAGATTGTATTAATAGTCTGCTGAGTGAGGGTTGGTTCTTTTGTGTTCTTGTAAAAAAAAAAAGTTGTTCTTCTGGTATTTAAGCCCTAACTTTGATTGGATTTCTGTCTATACACACTGAGCAGAGTGGATAAGTTGTTGACCGCAGCTGTTAGCTGAGATATATAAGTATCCTGTTTTTTTTCGATTATTTATACAGATTATTGTTTCTAACAATTAATATATAGCACTTTTATTGTCTGCTTTTTAGTCTTCGAGTGTATTTTATTGCTATTAACTAATCTGCACAAGTAACTGATTTGTTTGCAGTTAAAAGCATTCTGTATATTTACAAATCTTTATATGTCTGTGCTTTCTCTAGTGTTACTGTCTATAGGCTATTGTTTCTAGCTGAAGCCTCTTTAACTTTGCTAGATTTTATTAATAGTCTGCTGAGTGAGGGCTGGTTCTTTTGTGTTCTTGTAAAAAAAAAAGTTGTTCTTCTGGTATTTAAGCCCTAACGTTGATAGGATTTCTGTCTATACACACTGAGCAGAGTGGATAAGTTGTTGGCCGCAGCTGTTAGCTGAGATATATAAGTATCCTGTTTTTTTCAATTATTTATACAGATTATTGTTTTTAACAATTAATATATATATATATACATGGTTTTAGGCCCCACCATAGTACTTCCACTGCCCTTCTCTCCTTCACAGACGTGATCAACAAAAACCGCAATAACAACCTCTACTCCTCTGCACTTTTCCTTGACCTCTCAAAAGCCTTTGACATGGTTAACCATAAACTTCTCCTAAATACTTTAAAATCCCTCTCACTTGATGCATTAGCACTACAGTGGTTCGACTCTTATTTGAAAGATAGAAAACAAGCAGTCCTCTGGGACAGTCATCTATCCTCTCAGCTCCCTGTCACCATCGGTGTCCCACAAGGCTCTATCCTAGGCCCCCTCCTTTTCTCCATATTCATAAACAACCTACCCACTTCGCTCCCAACATCCACTTGTATACAATATGCAGATGATTCTACTCTCATCTGTTCTGCTTCATCTCCTGAAAAACTTCACTCCTACACCCAGAATGTATTTACAGCAGCAGAAAAATGGTTCCAACATATCTGTCTCCTCCTCAATCCCAAAAAAACAAAATTGCTACTATTCACCCCCACCCTTAAATCTGCCCCTATCTCATTTTCCATTGTGTCCTGTAATGGCACTACCATTACTCCAGATAGTTCCACTAAACTACTGGGTGTCACAATAGACAATCAGCTAAGCTTTGACCACCACATTGATCTGACCATCAAGACTGTTAATAAAAAAATAGGTGCCCTGTATAGACTAAAACCCTTTCTTACTGCTACTACCAGAGTGTCTCTTGCCCAAACTCACCTTCTCTCCACTCTATTGTATGCCTCTCCATCATTTATCAACCTCTCTAAAGCTAACCTTCAAAAACTCAACACAGCATACCACAGTATTGCCAGGTTCGCCACAGGTTCCCCATTCCGTACACATCACTGTCTCAATCTAAAACAACTAAATTGGCTAGAACTTCAGAATATAATACTTCTACATCAATTAGTCTTAACTTTTAAAATTCTACATTACCCCTCCAATACACCCATACTAAATAACCTCATCACCCCATACAAAAATCTTACTTCCCTTCGCTCTGCCAGGAAGCTTCTAGTAACTACTCTCAAATCCCACAATAAAGCAGGTGACTCCTTATTTGCCAACACTGTAGGATCTTATTGGAATAAACTCCCCATAGACCTGACCACCCTAACCTCTCCTCACCTTTTCAAAAAAAAAATAAGAAACCATCTACAAACCCACTGGCTATGCCCATGTACTAATCCTGACTGAGCTCACCAATGATTTATCCTCTTCTAGCCCCCCCTTCAATGCAACTAGTTGCTTCTTTACCATTAATTATGCCTCTACTGACCCACTTTTAACATTTCTTTTCTCTTCCTTTCGTTACATCTTGTCATCTGTTTCTTTTACTACCCTTCTACTTATCTCTTATATGTTTATCCCCTACCTTTTTTCTAGTACCCTGCCACAACTTTTTTCTACTCTCATTTCTACATAGGCAATTTATATTTAAATGTATATTTATATTTTACTCTCCATATGACAGTCTATTACCAGACTTCTGCATTTACTAGCAGTCTTACTCTAGCAATCATTCAAGAAGATTGCCTCTCAGTCTTTATTTTTCCTGTTTATTAATCCCTCAGCATCTCACTAAACTTCATAAAAAAATTTTGATCTTTTTTATTTGCTTTTATGTTTATATAATTGGCCTGCTTGGGGTTTTGGTTTTGATATTTGTTATTTGATTGTTTAAATCTTTGTATTGTAAGTTGACTAGTACGTAGTGGAGCTTTTCTCCTCGGGCCTCTGCTGAAAATGGACATGTATCCAGCCAGACTAGCCCGGTTAACAAATGTAAAATAAAAATAAATAAAATAAAATAAAATATAGCACTTTTATTGTCTGCTTTTTAGTCTCCGAGTGTATTTTATTGCTATAAACTAATCTGCACAAGTAACTGATTTGTCTGCAGTTAAAAGCATTCTGTATCTTTACAAATCTTTATCTGTTTGTGCTTTCTCTAGTGCTACTTTCTGTAGGCTATTGTTTCTAGCTGAAGCCTATTTAACTTTGTTAGATTGTGTTAATAGTCTACTGACTGGGGGCTGGTTCTTTTGTGTTCTTGTAAAAAAAAAAAGTTGTTCTTCTGGTATTTAAGCCCTAACTTTGATAGGGTTTCTGTCTATACACACTGAGCAGAGTGGATAAGTTGTTGACCACAGCTGTTAGCTGAGATATATAAGTATCCTGTTTTTTTCGATTATTTATACAGATTATTGTTTTTAACAATTAATATATAGCACTTTTATTGCCTGCTTTTTAGTCTTCGAGTGTATTTTATTGCTATTAACTAATCTGCACAAGTAACTGATATGTCTGCAGTTAAAAGCATTCTGTATCTTTACAAATCTTTATCTGTTTGTGCTTTCTCTAGTGCTACTGTCTGTAGGCTATTGTTTCCAGTTGAAGCCTCTTTAACTTTGCTAGATTGTGTTAATAGTCTGCTGACTGGGGGCTGGTTCTTTTGTGTTCTTGTAAAAAAAAATTGTTCTTCTGGTATTTAAGCCCTAACTTTGATAGGGTTTCTGTCTATACACACTGAGCAGAGTGGATAAGTTGTTGACCGCAGCTGTTAGCTGAGATATATAAGTATCCTGTTTTTTTCGATTATTTATACAGATTATTGTTTTTAACAATTAGTATATAGCACTTTTATTGTCTGCTTTTTAGTCTTCAAGTGTATTTTATTGCTATTAACTAATCTGCACAAGTAACTGATTTGTCTGCAGTTAAAAGCATTCTGTATCTTTACAAATCTTTATCTGTTTGTGCTTTCTCTAGTGCTACTGTCTGTAGGCTTTGCAGCTGCCTGCCCCTAATGTAAATCTGATCTGTGACACTCCTCCCAGTCTAGTGTCATTAGCTCATTGCCTTAATATTGCTACAACTCAAGTGCTCTAGGTTGCACTGCATCTGAAGTGTTTGTGTGTTTTACCTGCTTTTCTGTATATATAGACTTCTCTGTTTCTTTAACTAAATAAGCTCTGCAAAGTTGTTTTATTGCATTCCTGCCTGTATTTCTGAGTTTTTTGCACTTTTAAAGTTTGTTTTTGCTTAGTTTAACTGGTAGGCTACACACTCAAGTGTGCTAGCCGAATTAAAGCATCTACTGTGTTTCTGTACCTAATTTCTGCTACTATGTAAAAAAAAAAAATAAAAATCCTTGTTTCCCGCCTTTACTGAACTAGAATAGCCCAGTCTTCAGGTATTGCTGATCTCTGGGCTGTGCCATAGTTCCTGTGTTGTCCATATCCTTATTTGGATAGGAGGAAGCTTCTTTGTTCACCAGTGAGAGTGGGGAGCTCTGAGCAGCCTATCTGTCCCTTGAGGAGTGGTTCCAGCCCAGTGACCTGTAGCTTATTGGCCGTTTTGGGCCATTTCCTATCTCTTTCTAACCCCCTGCTTTAAAGCCAGCTTTAGCACGCTTTTGCACTTGTAATTTTAAAGTTTGTCCTGTTTGTTGCATTTACCTGTTGAGGCTACACACTCAAGTGCGCTAGCCTGTGTTACATATTTATTGCATTTTTCTGCTGTTTGTTGCAAAAAAGAAAAAAAAATTATCCTTGTTTCCCATCTTCCCTGACCTAGAGTAGTCCAAATACAGACTTTGCTGTATTCTGGACTTTTGGAAAGTTCCTGTGTTGCCCATTTCCTTTCTTGGATAAAGGGAGGCTTCTTTGTTCACCAGTGGCAGCGGGGAGCTTGGAGCAGCCTATCTATCCCTGGAGGAGTGTTCCCAGCACAAGAATCTGGAAGTCTATTGGCCGTTTTCGGCCAATTTCTAGCTCTTTCAAGTCCCCCTGTATAAAACCTGCTTTAGCACGATTTTGCGCATAGTGCAGCATCGGGCACTGCCGCTTAATTGAGTATAAACCATTCTCGGCTCCACAAAGTCTGCTCTTCACTTTTTCCCTTAGAACTGATCTAGTTCTCATAATAAACACCCTATTCCTACTCTAAAGCCCGGCACTTGCTCACTAAAGCAATTATATAAGTCAGCACTAAAAAATTAAAAGCACTACACCCTCACAAACTCCCCTTGAGTACTTTGTTCCCCATTTGCCCTTTTTTTCAATTATAAAGGAGTTCCCAAAACTATACTAGCATGTCCAAAGGTCAGTTGTCAATCTCCTCTCCGATCCAGCTGGTGAACCTGGGAAGCTTGAGGCAATGTTACAACTGCCTCATGTACACAGACAACCCTCTCCTCCTCCCAACAAATTCCAACACATGTGAGAGATGCAACCATATAGCCAAACTGGAGGCTAAGCTCTCTCAACTCAGTACTGGCGTAACCAGTCAGGAGGAGAAGGAAACCACACTCACTACAATTCCAGTCTCACATAGACCTACCAAGACAGCAAACCAAATACATAAACACACAAAAACATACTCGGAGGCTCTAAATAAAAATCTGCCTAAGCAGCAGAGACCTTCGAAGCAGACACCCAAGCAACCGCTACACCAAAACAAAACACATGCAACACATAGCTCACAAAGCCAATGTGCCGAACAGTCACAGCCCTTAAGGCTAAACAACACACCTGATACACTTGTAATAGGTAACTCTATCATCAGGCACACTGACGTCTCGCTCACCAGGCTGAACAAGGAGGAGGTCACGGAGAGCTGCCTGTCGGGCACTAGGATCCGCCACATAACACAAGCACTCAGGTCACTCCAAGGCAAGTACAAATATGACTCAGTCATTGTCCATGCTGGTGTGAATGACCTGAGACGTACCTCCTTGGACTACATGAAAAGAGACATAGAGGAGCTCTCTGTGCATGTAGCCCAGGCCGGTATGACCCTGACCTTAAGTAGCATCTTACCCTCACCAAGAATGATACCACAATATGAAGACAAGATGATCAATTTCAACAATTGGCTTAAGTATTGGTGTCATTCAAAGGGGATCCAATGCCTGTCTGCCTGGGATGACATGCTCGACAAGCCACAATGCTTCGCTAGGGACGGCTTGCACCTGTCACCCTTGGGCTTTCAGATATTGGCAAAGGCTCGTGACACCCCCATAGTGCCTTTTTTAGGCAAGGCTCAAAAGACAAACCCACCTCCATAGGTATCACAAGGGATAAGAAACTAAGAGTAATGTTACTCAACGCCTGAAGTCTAAACCTCAAGATGCATGCACTCAAAACTCTCCTTAGCATGGAGAACATCAATATCTGTGCAGTAACAGAAACCTGGTTCAAGGCTCCCGAGAGCACCCCAGCACTACCAGGTTATACCTCATACCATGTTTTTCGGCCCCAAAACTTGGACAGAATCATAAAAGAGGGGGAGTATCAATATTCTTCAAAGATACCCACACCTCCAGGTTGGTGGCACAGCACGAAGTATCAGAGACTATCCATGTGCAACTAACAGTGGGTAAAACTGCCTTCCAGTTTATAGCCTGCTACAGACTACCCTCCCAAACCCAGGAACCCCACTCGGTCTTCCTGAGAACACTGGAAAAAATGAAGGTCTCTCCAAACACCATTATATTGGGTGACTTCAACTACCCTAACATAGACTGGGAGCATTACTCTAGCTCCAACACCCTAGCCCAAAGGTTCCTAGAATTTATAAACTCACATGCTATGGAACAACTTGTTGCCACTCCCACAAGAGGGGAAAAAATATTGGACCTGATCATCACCAACATGGGGACTCTATGCTCCAGACCAGAAGTGTATCCCTCACTGGTAAGATCAGACCATAAACTAATCTCATTAGATATTCACATCCCAACCCCAGCCCCTGCCCAGAAAACCACAGTGAAAAACTTCTCTAAAGCAAATTTCACACTCCTCAAAACCGAGGTGGAATCCTTCAAATCCCCCGGGCCTGTGGAAAATACTGCCCAGACCGCAGAATCCTTTATAAACACATTCTATGAACACCTTCAGGAATGCATGGATCATGCAATCCCAAATAAAACCAAGACCCAATCCTCAAAAGTTAGGCGTCCTGTCTGGTGGACCCCAGCCATAAACAAACTATACAATAGAAGGAGGAAGCTACTACATGATAGAGCAAAATCCCAAAAAGGGAAGGCATCTCTGATCAGTATTAGCAAAAAACAACAGGCACTCATATAATCATCTAAGGCCAGCTTCGAAAGAAAAATTGCAAAGCACACTAAGGATAATCACAAGGCTTTCTTTAGTTATGTTAGGAACCTCGGTGGGAATTCCTAGATATGGTCAGAATTAGTCCAAAATGAAAAAATAATACACCGAACCCACAGACATTGCCAACATCCTAGCTGACAGGTTCAGCGCAAACTTCTCCCCCCTTCCCCACCAAAAGGGCAAATATCTATCCCAGCAGAGTGCTGCCTCCCTGACATCTCAGATGCTCAGGTAAGAGCCGCCCTCTCCAAAGCAAAAAACACAGCATCAATGGGACCAGACGGTGTCCCGGGCTGCATCCTACATGAACTCCAAGAAGAACTAAACCCAAACATAAAACTACTGTTCAATCTCAGCCTTACTACAGGGTATATACCCAAAGAGTGGTGTACAGCAACAGTGGTCCCACTCCACAAAGGTGGTGCCTCAACGGATCCTGGAAACTATCACCTCATAAGTTTGACTAGCTTGGTCTGCAAAGCTATGGAAAGGATCATCATGGACCTCATAAATAAAGATATTGAGGACCTACAGACACTGGATCCTACCCAGTTCAGCTTTGTTAAGGGCAGATCCTGCCTCTTAAACCTGGTCGATTTCTTTGAAACAGTCACCAAGGCCATTGATGAGGGGAAGGTGGTCCACACAGCCTACCTGGACCTTGCAAAAGCCTTCAATACAATACCCCACTCGGGCATTATAGATAAGCTCACCACCTTAAATATAAACCCCTATGTCACTAGATGGGTTGCAAACTGCCTCAAGGACAGAACCCACATGGTTAGAATTGCTGGAACCATGTTAGACTCCAAACCAGTTACAAGTGGCATCCCACAAGGCTCAGTCCTGGGACCTCTCTTGTTCGGTATATATTTCTCTGAGGTACAGGCTAACATGGAAGGACTGTGGCTGACCAAGTTCGCAGATGACTGCAAACTGGGCGCCATAATAGACTCTCCAGCCGACACAAGCATCCTACAAAAGGGCCTCATAGAAACCGACAACTGGTGCCAGAGCCATGGCCTCAAGCTAAATGCCAAAAAGTGTATAGTCATCCCCTTTGGCAAAAACAAAGTGCTCACAAATTACCACATAGGTGGTAATCCATTAAGTACGGAAGAAGTAATTAGGGACCTGGGGACCCAAGTTGATAGCAATCTCTCATTTGACAACCACGTGGCCAAAGTGGTTAGAAAAACATTTTATATAGCCCACCTAATCATGAAAGGGTTCACATCTAGATCAGGGGAGGTCATCGTGCCTCTTTACTCATCCCTCATCAGGCCCATAATTGAGTACAATGCCCTTTTTGGGATGTACCTTACCAGACACCTGCAGCAACTGGAAAGACCCCAAAAGTACCTCACCAAAAGGATCAAAGGGCTCAAACAGATGCCATGTGCTGCCCGGTTAAAGAAACTCCAGCTCTACTCAATGGCATACTGCCTGCTCAGAGGCAATCTGTGCCTGATGTATAAAGCCATGTCCAACCCAGAATTAATGGACATGCTGCTCCTCAGAAAATCCAAATCCCATCCAGCTACGGGCTCGAGAGACTTGAACCTCAGCACTAAAATAAATAGGACATGCTGGAGGGACAGATTCATAACCCAGAGTCTCCCTTCACTCTGGAATAAAATCCCAGTCCAGGTTAGGCAAAGTCCCTCATTGACTCTCTTCAAGAGGAATCTTGATGAGTGGATGGGAGATAGTAGGTTTACCCCGGGTATCACTTTTGTGTCACTGTTAGACAGAGGCACAGTATACTAACCTCGAAAAAGGGCATAGCAAAATTAATTTAAAATGTGTGGCGAAAGTCAAACACACTCTGGCTAGGCTTATAAATGCCCTAGGGCAGATAGCCTAGTATGAACCTATGAACCTATGAACCTATTACGCACTAATGTTGGTTTAGGTTTCCCAGCTTATAGCTGGATAGTTTATATAACCTAGGAAAATGGTACTGAGTTTGATACTGAGTGACTCTTGTTCCTTTAGGTATGAGTTATATCTTTCTTGTGTCATAGAAAATGTTCAGTAGCTAGCTAATATATGGTACAGGACATTTCTGAGTGTTATTTGGGCATAGAGAAGCTCTACTGCAACATGCTGCTTTACCAGCCTTGGTATGAGTTTCTTCTGGGTGAAGATTGAGAAACCTCTACCTTTTTTCCCCTCCAGCACAACAGCTGGCCTAAATGTACTGCAGGTGTTATAGCCTTGCACAGCTCAGACAGCTCTCTGCTATTTTAAACTATGTCTCAGTCACTGCAAAGACGTCATTGTCCTCCAGGGTGAGCAGTGCTTGTAGGGAGTGGATTTTCATGTTTAGGCTGCTAGCATTGATCAGTTAACACCTTCATATTTCCCTTAGCTTGGGTCATTATGTTGGTAGGTTTATCAGGTTAAAGTTCAAAAAGGCACTATCAGGGTGACATTGTATGCCCGTACTCAAAATCCTAGATGGGGACAAATGCAGGCTATCCACAGCAAAGTAGCATACTCTGCTGATTATATCCTCCCAGGCTGACAAATATTGGACCTCCTTTGAATGAACATAAAAAAATAGGCCAATTGTTGAAGTCAAATATTTTTTTTTTGCTCATATTGCAGCATCATCCTTGGAGAAGGTAGAATGCTGCTCAATGCTAGGCTCATGCCTGTCTTGTTCACATAGTCTGAGAGCTCCATCATGTTTGTCTTCATACTGCATGGGAAGGTGCACCTTGTTGTAAACAAGGCATACTAAAAATCTACAAACCAAGGACCAAAATGGGTCACTTAGTCTATAGCTTTAACCCTTCTAAGGCCTGGAATAGCCTACCGCTATATATAAGATCCCAGGAACATCCAAATCAATTCAAAACTGCTACAAAAAATATCTTCATGAAAAATGGACCTGCCAATGTAATTATCTCCCGTAAACACTCTCCTATAACCTTCTCTCTTCCTTCCCTTCAGTAAACAAACCTACTACTTTATCTTCTCCTCTTGCTACATCACTGTACAAACATAACTAGTAAAATATTTCAGCTATGTAACTATTGCACTATTATGCATATAATACGTAATTATGAATGTATCCCTCTGACGAATGCATTTCTATATGTATTTCACTTGCCACAGAGTAATGTATGACACTGTAATACAGTAATGTGTGGTACTGTTGAATGTATTCTATACGTATTCAATATGTAAAATGTCTAATTTTCTGTTGGAGCTTTTCTCCTCGGGCCTCCGCTGAAAACGGGCAATCATAGCCCAGTCGGACAAACCCGGTCAACAAATATAAAATAAATAAATAAAAATTTACAATGGCATGAACGATGACAAAGTCATACTGCTACTTGTTGTTTAAGGAACTGAGTGCATGCATGATCTGGCTGTTCCTGGCACCAGATAAGCAACTGACCATCATAACTTTTTCCTTGTTTGGCCAGGTAGGAAGCACATTGTATGTTTCACAATGGAGTCAACTATAACAGGAATGTTTAGTTGGGTCAATGTACTCAGCATCTGTGAATTTGGGACTCCTTGTGTTATGTGAGGAGGCAGGCTTTAAGCTGTATGCTTTATGTTTTGGACGTCTTTGAAAGTTAGGCAAGTTAATCTTTAGAACCTAAGCATATGATGGATTATATGATTTGTGATGGCCTAGAAGAGATATGCTGCGTAGTATATTGCTGATGATTTTGGTGTCTGACTTTACTGTGTGAGATTTTTGCCCAAAGGATATTTATATGTATGTGTATATATATATATATATATATATATATATATATATAATATATATATATTTTTTTTTTGTGTCTTTTGGCTTTTCCCGGATAGGGGTAGTCACAGCGGAACTCCGGTTCGCTAATGATTGGCAGTGGATTTTTACATGCCGAGTTGCCCACGCATGTCTCCACACAGAAGAAAGACGCTCTAGCTGAGAATCGAACAGAACAATGTTTTACTGTATATATATATATATATATATATATATATATATATATATATATATATATATATACATATGTGGTTCCCCTTCACAAGATTGAGTTACTGAAAGCTCAAAATTCATGAGCTCGAGCCCAGAATCTTGAGTTTTCAGTAACTGGAAATTGTGAAGGGAAGAGAAGGGAAAAAAAAAGTTTACTTACATGTTTGCAGGGGGCCGAGTCCCTCTGCACTCTCCCTGCTTAAATATAACAGCTCTGTGACCGCACTATACAGAGGGATGGAAATTCTCCCATTGTGCACTTCTGCATACAGCACAGAACAGCAGATTTCCCTCATCCCCATTGTAGTGCTATCTCGGAGTTGGTATATTTAAGAAGGGGGGTGTGGGGGGGTGCAGGGAGGTTTGCCCCCCTGCAAAAACCTTAGAAAAAACTGTTTTGCAGTTGTATTTGTTCCCCCTGCATATTTTCGAGTTACTGAAAACTCCAGATTCTGGCTTCGAGCTTATGAAGTTCGAGTTTTTAGTAATTTGGTCTTCTGAAGGGGAACTATATATATATATATATATATATATATATATATATATATATATATATATATATATATATATAGATATACATATTTATTTATATGTGTGTGGGTGTATATATATATATATATATATATATATATTTATATATATATATACATATATATATATATATATATATATATATATATATATATATATATATATATATATATATATATATATATATATATATATATATATATATATATATATATATATATATATATATGTGCATGTATAAAAGGTTTAATATCAAAATTCTGGAAATCCCTTGTTCGAATAATGACTTACTTGAACCGAATGAAAGTAAATTGCAACATCGATCCCTCACACCAACGAACGTGGTAATGTCGATAAGTTGAAGTCAACATTATTGACATTATCCAGTTTACCTTACCATCCACAGATGTCCTACAAATGTTTTACAAGGGGCAAGCCCCTCTGCACCCCCAACACCCCCTGCTAATTATATATTCCAACTCCAAGATTGCACTACAGTGAGGATAGGGATAATTTTCCCAATCCCCACTGTAGTGTGATCTAAAGTCCAATTGTAAACAGCAATGGCCAAAGCCATGAATGCCTGTTTTGTCTCGATGTTCCGGAGGTGACAAAATTTCAACTCGGGATTTTTAACTTTTGCACCTGTCCTCTTGACCATATGATCAACAATAAGGTAAGTTCAAACATTTGATAGTTAACCAAAACAATAAGGTAAGTTCAAACATTTGATAGTTAACCAATATATATGTATGTGCAGTATGTGCACATACACACACACACACACACACACACACACACACACATACACACACACACGCACACACTATGTTATGCTGTTTAAGTAATAGGATGATCATCAGACAACATGTGGCAGTTCTTACTATGTCCCAAGATATCCATCTCATTCAGGCTGGCTAGATAAATGATGGGGAAGTGCTGGTCCATGTTACTGATCAGAATGATGGGGAAACTGTAACTATTTGGAGTTTGATCTTAGGATAATGTTTGGTTGGATGTGCTACTGAGTATTTAAAGTTCAGTAGAAAGCAACTAGCCTGGAAACCTTCTAATCCCACCAGCAAGAACCGGTAAACTTCTTCTTCTTCTTTTGGCTGCTCCCATTAGGGGTCACCACAGCAGATCAACTTTTTCCATTTTTTCCTGTCCTCTGCATCTTGTTCTGAAACACCAACCACCTGCATGTCCTCTCTCCCCACATCCATAAGCCTTATCTTAGGCCTTCCTCTTTTCCTGTAACCTGGCAGCTTCATCCTTAGCATCTTTTTCCCAATATACTCTGCATCCCTCCTCAGCACATGTCCAAACCAACGTAATCTTGTCTCTCTGGCTTCGTCTCCAAACCTTCCAACCTGGGCTGACCCTCTAATATACTTATTCCTAATCCTGTCCACCCTCGTCACACCCAGCGCAAATCTTAACATCTTCAACTCTGCCACGTCAAGCTCTGACTCCTGCCTTTTTGTCAGTGTCACTGTCTCCAACCCATATAACATAGCTGGTCTCGCTATCCTCTTGTAGACCTTCCCTTTCACTCTTACTGGTACCCGTCTGTCACAAATCACTCCTGACATTCTTCTCCACCCACTCCATCCTGCCTGCACTCTCTATATCACGTCTCTTCCACACTCACCATTACTCTGAACTGTTGATCCCAAGTACATAAACTCAACCATCTTCCCCACCTCTACTCCCTGCATCCTCACCATTCCTCTATCCTCCCTCTCATTCACACACATATATTCTGTCTTAGTTCTGCTGACTTTCATTCCTCTTCTCTATAGAGCATATCTCCTTCTCTCCAGGTTCTACTCCACCTGTTCCCTACTCTCACTACAGATCACAATGTCATCTGCAAACATCATAGTCCGCAGGGACTCCTGTCTGATCTTGTTTGTCAACCTGTCCATCACCGTTACAAATAAGAAAGGGCTCAGAGCTGATCCTTGATGCAATCCCTCACCCACCTTAAATGCATCTGTCACTCCCACCACAGACCTCCTCGCTGTCACACTACCCTCGTACATATCCTGTACCACTCTTACATACTTTTCTGACACACCTCACTTCCTCATACAATACCACAACTCCTCTCTAGGCAGCCTGTCATATGCTTTTTCTAAATCCACAAAGACACAATGCAACTCCTTCTGACCTTCTCTGTCCTTCTCCATCAACACTCTCAGAGCAAACATCGCATCTGTAGTGCTCTCTCCTGGCACACCATACTGCTGATCACTAATCATCACCTCCCTTCTTAACCTAGCTTCCACTACTCTTTCCCATAATTTCATGTTGTGACTGATCAGTTTAATCCCTCTGTAGTTACTACAGCTCTGCACATCACCCTTATTCTTAAAAATTGGTACCAAAACACTTTTTCTCCATTCCTCTAATTATAGTAAAAAAAAATCACTAATTTAATACTAAAAAAATGCAAGCAGTATCAGTACACTCAATATTAAACAATTTTATCAAAGGTCTTTTAGCCTGGTTAGTAGTTCAAGAGGACATACTTTGCAAAATGATACTTATGTGCTTATTTTCAATACTCAACAAATAGGGAGAGGGAGGCAATACTTGGGCAAATTATCATAAGGGGCAGGCAGCAACAGATGTTTTTTTCCGATATCTGAGTCAAAATCTTTTATATCCTTAATAATGAGATACAGTTTCTCTAACAACAACATATGGAGGCTGTTGTTGCAGTTTTTTTAAGCTAAAAGCTCTTTGGTGAACCAGTTTGTGGTTTTAAGAGGTGTGCATATTTAACTATAAGGATATTCTGAAGGTTACAGCGTCTACAAGAATGATTTCCAAGAATGAGAAAGTGGAACATAAGGGTTGATATCTATAAAATGTTTCTATACTGCTCCTCTCTGGCTCTCTTTTATGACACTAAGTGGGATATACTACTTAGCAGCCCAAATACTGTAGAAACTTTAAAAAAATGTTTACCTTCTAATTTGACTGTAGGGGATTGATGTGACTGTAATTGCTACATTCTTTGTAAGCGTTTGTCAAATGACAGTGGTTGTCTGAGAAATGGAAATGCCAAAAGTTAGCCATACTAAAACTGCTTAGAGTTTTGACTGCCTTGCTGATGATGTGAATAATGAACTTATGTCTTGGTTTTGTTATCCATACAGAAAAGTGTGGGGCCTTTTTTTTCATGTTTTCCATAGGATGCTATGGAAGAAATGCCCATCAATGTATGTCTGTAGCAAAATCATAGTTACTGCACATTAGAATCAACCTTCTCTTAATTGTAAGCTCTTAGAGGTTAAATTATTAGTCTTAAATTGTGTCATACCAGAATAGTACAGTGATATAGAAGTTAGCATTGTTACCCCACAGTGCCTGGTTCTCTAGTTCATTTCTCAGCTGGACTGCATTTATACCAGCAGATCCAGATCCAGCAATAGGCAACCTAAGCAGTTACCTGGGAGCTACTGGCTTAGGGGCTGACTAGCCGAGGGACTGCCACAAAACTTACATTTCTTCTTTAAGGATACATACAGAGTGTGACCTTGGTAGAGTCTATGCATGCATCATACTAAAAACACACACACATTTTAAAATATTGCAGCAGAGCACTGCCATTCCTTTCCAGATGAAAGAGGAAAGCAAGCACTGAAGTTTGTGAACATTGTATATATGTATGTGTAATGCCCGGTTAGGGATGACAGGTTGGTTAACATATTTAGGATCAAACCCTGTACCTTGATTACAAGAAACTAGAGCTCAAATTCTCTATACCAAATGCCAAACTGCCATTAGTAGTGGCAATTTTAAGGACTGTTGAGTTTCGATGCATTTTCAAGGAATTCTAGGTTTCTATTAATTTTTAAGGAATTTTGAGATTTTGTGCATTTTCAAGAAATATTGAGTTTCAGGGGAAGAGAATTTGCTGTTGCTCATGCTATAATCTGTTTGCAGTGTGTAGCTGTTTTGTTCAGCAAATGGCTATCATCAGTGTTTGTGCTTTAACATTTGGTAGCAGTGTTAGTAACACAACAGGTAGCATATTTACCTTTGGTGAGAAGGTTGTAGGTTCTACTTTCACACCATGTAGGTGGAGTCTGATGTTTCTGTGCCCTTTAAGGGGGATGGGGGTGCTGCACTCTTGAGTATGTCCTCCTTTGGATGTGATGCCTAGTAAGTAAGAACCTGTTGCTGGTTTGACAGCCATTCCATATTGCAATTTTACAAGCATAGCATTTTTTTTAATGTAACACAGGCAATTTATTCTTCAAGGAGGCACTGAATTTGTACATGAAACACTGAAATGTAAAGTCAGCAACAACCTATTCATTAGTTATAGATCTCTTTAATGTGGAATTATTCAGATGACATTTACTTCTGCAGAAGGTGTATATATTGACTTATATTGTGAGAGTGTAATGACAGAAGTTTGAGTGGCCTTTTGTAATTGTAATGTTCTGTAATGGGAAGTTTTGTCATTAATGGTTTATACATTTTGTTTCATTGCTGACTAGAAAAATGTTCCAAATGGATATATGCATGCTGCTAAAAATGTGTACAACGGGCCTATGGTTTAAAACAGCCCAAAGGTAAACTTAATCTGCCACTGGCCAGATGCATTTTCTTTGAATGTGGGTTTCAATGCTGGATCAATGAATGTGAGTTTCAAGGGTAGAGAAGCTTACTGTTTATGTTGTCTGTTTTCATTGTGAGGCTGTTTATTTAGTGAATGGCTATCAGTGTTCATTCTATAAAGCTTGAAATAAAAGTTTTAAAGAACTCTAATCATTGTAGAAGTAAAGAACAAAATAATATGTACACTGACAGGTCTGAACAGTGCTTATGGTAACTGGGGAGAAATACCCAAGTAATGGGACACTGGAATAGCTGGGGGGGTGTTGCTGTCATAGGGGGTGATCCATTACCCTGTCTAGGGCCCCATTTGACTATGTATGGTAGCTCTGCATGCCAGGGCAGTACAATGGTGCAGCAGTTAACACTGATGCTTCTCACTGCCTTGTTCTCCTGTTCTGTTCACTGCTGGACTGCATTCTGTGCAGATTGCATTGTACTAGTGTCTTACAATTGTACAGCAGTCAGCATTGCTTCCATAGAGTGGATCTTTAGTTCAGTTCTCATATGAAGTATATTCTGTGCAGAGTCTGTACATTGTCCCTGGGGCTGCACTATTTTTTGCAAGGTGCTGCCTTCCATTCCCACATACAAAAGATGTGCTGCTGCAGATGAATTGATGGCCCACAGGATTATCCATGGTTGTGTATGTCATATGTGAATGGATTTGCGTATGTATCTTGTAAAACGGATGATCACGTATTCAAGTCTAGCTTTAATGCCCTGTAATCATTCAGTACCAGAATAAGTTCTGGCTTCGATGTGACCCTGAGCTAAATAAGTGAGTGACTGGAAAATTAATGAGCAAATGTTTCATGCCAACCCTATTTTCACTTCAAAGATGTGTTGTTATAACATTCATAACTCTCTCTCTCTCTCTCTGGGGGTGCACTAAGCCTCTATGACTTTTTTTGGGGGGCTAGGTTATGGTGGAGGGATTACTGGCTTCTACACATTGTGTATCATTTCAAAGGCATAGTAGATTGAACTAATATTACATTTTATGCTTTTGGTGTTATGTTTGTTACTTGTTTGCTATGGAAAATGGAGCTTAGTGATATGTCTTACTAGCATTTGTAAAGTTAAAATCAGCAACACAGATATGCTGATTAAAAATGCCTGCAAAACTTCTTAGCGTACAGGATTTTTATCTATATTTGTAATATTCAATTTTAAGGAATGTAGATAATAGCATACTTAATAAATCAGTTTTTAGCTAAGTGAACTTTTTGCAGAGATGGGTTACTGATTTCTTTTTATTAGTTTAAGATATGTTCTTATGTCATCAGTACTAAAAGAATATGCAGCACTAAATTAGACTATCAAAATCTATTATTTTTGTGTAATGAGTGAAAACCAGAGCTAACTGTATGACTACAAGTTGTTTACCTTGTTAAATGTACTTTCCTGACTTGAATCCCTGTCCAAAAAGCTATTTTCAAACAACATTGTATAAAATGTCTACTCCAGTGGTAAAAGAATGACACTTTTTTGCTTCTAATCTCATATCTGAAGATAATTCCATTTGTGTGTTTGAAATGTTCAGAAATACAATATTGATTAGTCGATAACTTGCTAATCAGTTATACACTTAGTGAGAAAAATGTTCAAAGTCAATTATCAAATGCTGTTTAAAAGCCATCAGAGATGTGCTAGTAAATACAAATGGCAGTGCTAATTGTTTCAGTTCATTTACTTTTCTGCAGATTTGTTATGTTCATTGAATTGTTGGAAATAATTAAAATCCTGTAAATCCACTGGGCTAAACAGGTAAGTAAATGATTCCACTCATTAAACATCATTTAGGAAACTTTTAAATGTGTAATTGTGTATTCAAATGAATGCTCCGTTTGATTACACTAGACTTTGCCAATGCTTTTATTCCAGATTCAGTCAAACTAAAATAAGCAACAAATGTTATGTTTAATCTGCACTTTACTTAAGAAAACTGAACAACATGACAATGAAGAGGATTAGCAAAGTAAGTTTTCTCTTTTGATCTTGTCTGGCATTTTAAGAATGCAGTGTTAAGGGAAAAGTTAAACTGATTTTTTTTGTATGAGTTAATGCTTAAATGTCTACCAGATATGCTGCTGCATCCATTTGTGTTACTTCTTTATTTTATTTTTTTCATCTGTCTGTCTGCCTATGTGTCTATTTATTTACAGGAAAGGAGAACTGGCCCAAACCCTCTTTACAGCCTAGACCTGGGACCACTGCTGGACTACTAGATACAGAAAGTTAATAAAACATATTCACAATGGCAATGACAGCATATACACGTAAATGGTGACAGATTTAAGAACAGTATGGGATTAAATAACAATAATGTACAAACAGGAGATCTTGCAGTGTTTACATAAATATTAAAATAAATAGCAGGACATAAATGAAATGCAGCCAAGCAACATATGATGCAATGCATCTGGCTATGAATCAATAGGGATATATGGATGTTTGGGGGTTACATTGCTAGTCTCCATCTTTGATGCATATATACTGATATTTGATAAATTTGTGATTTTTTAAAATTTTATCATGAAATTTTTCCAGAGTTTGCTTGTTACAAGTTTCAGTGGGGAGCTGGTTCAAACAAACAGGTGCATGTTTTGAGAATTCACTTAAGGCTAACACAAAAGTCATCCTTGCGACAAAGAGGACATTGTCACTTTTGTTCTTAGAGTCTAAGAAGCGATCTTACAAAGAATTTGAACCTTGTGAAGGATAGACTTTTGTAGCTTGGTGCAGTTATGGCTTCTGCAGAAGATGAGCATTGTATAGTGAATTTATGGTAATAAGTAGATGGCATAATTCTAGGACATTTCCTTGCATCAAATGAGCAGAGGTCTGAGATTTTATAGCAAAGTCTTGGATTCTTGAGCACATTGTTTGCAGTCAGTTAAATCTGATGAGACCCTTCAATTACGCACTATGAATGTTGGCTATAAAAAGGAACATTATGGTTTTAAAGTCCATACTACAACATTTTCCATCTGAGCAGGCAGTGGCTGCATGAATGACAATGAGTCAACACAGCTCCTAATGTGAGACTTCAGTTTTATAAACTAATTATCATTATCACTGAAGTTTCACGGAATGTTATAAACTAAATCAGAATGGCAATAAAATAAAGTTAAGCTCATGGTATTGCCATTGCCATGTAGTTTTAATGAAATAACTTCTGAAACAATCTTGGATATAAACTTATTCAGTTCAGCTAACATTCACAAGAAAATCATTTACTGGTGATTTATACAATGTTGCCTAGCAGAAATGTTTGTTTATTTTATTTATCTTTTGTTGACCATGTGTGTTCAACTAGGCTAGTGGCCTCTTTTCAGTGGAGAACTGAGGTGGTATTCATACTACAATGGAAATTTGGTCAGAGCATCAGTAAACATCCCCCTACTGTTTTCAATAGTTGCTGTGGGATCTTATATATCCACCAACTCAGGCAGATGGGGCCTCAGTTTAACATCTCATTTGAAGACAGCATCCCATATCCCCATGTCAAGAAGAAATGTAAAATAATCACACACACACACATACACACACACAAACAACACCTACAACAACTGTCATATGATTATGTTGGCACTTCAAAAGACCCTCACCTGAACTCATTGACAAGACTAATCACATATAAATATTGCTCATGGGAGGTAACTCACCATTACAAATGTTAGAGCAGAAATTCTAGATTTTTGAAGATAGAAGAAGGTGGGTATTTGTTTATGACATCAACGGATATAGACTAGAAAATATCAACTGTTACTTGGGCTAGGTTTTGAAGTTCAATGAATCATGATGACAAGGAGTGTAGTCAGGTGTGAACCAGAATTCTAGAAACGTTTATGCCCTGCCCTAGAAGCAATATTAAGATGAGCTATAATTTTCTAGATGAACAATAATGCCTTACATGCAGTGCTAAGAAAGAAGAATATACTGTGAGACTTAACGAGTCCAAAAGGGAACATTAAAGAAAAGTTGCAGGTTTCTTGAAAATTTGTGTGCAGAGCATATAGTTGTTATGCCTTTTACAAAAAAAAAAAAATGGCTTCCAGTGAAACTTCATCTGATGATGACATCTATTCTTACATAAAAGCTCTTAAATATGGGTTACTGCACAGACTCACCTATTTCCCTTTACCATACAATAAATTCAATTCTCTGGTCAACATCTGAGCCTGCAGCTTTTCCCATCCCTATACCTGCATGATTTTTGGTCTGATACCACAACCCTTTCTTTCTGTTATGCTTTGTTCCAGAAATTAAGAATGTTGTTATTTTACATATAAGCATATTTCCAGTTTCTCTATAGTACCATAATGTGGTAAAACTATATTTCATAAATGAAGCTAAATGTAAGTGCAATAGCAGATAATAAAAATTAACTTCTGTGCAGGAGGGCTAGTTGCCCATGTTATGGCAAAGGCCGCAAACTTTGTATGTAGCTAAGGTGCAGATGACATTTACATTTGACTCATATGACTGCAGTGTTTTTCCACAAACATTGTGCACCTGTGCATTGTACCGTTTTTATAAACGTATATCTTATTTTCATTATACTGAATACTTAAGCTCAAAACTAAAATGCAGGCAAGCCACTAAATTCAAAATTCACACCAAGAACAAAATAAAATACTGCAATGTATTAGTAGCAATTACAACTGTAGAACCACAGGCATAGTCTTTCTGGCAAAATACACTGAAATGCCTTATTCATTGGCAGGACAGAGAGGGCCTTACGATGCATATATGAACATGTATATGCCATTTCCAGGAATGATATCGACAGTGCACTTAGTAAGTCAGTACCTACCCTAATTTTAAAGTATTTCAAATTCTTGTGCTGAAAAATGTTATGATAAGCCTTAGAGGAGGATTATGGGCACAGAGATTAGAGAATTGTGAATTAAAGTGACAATTAAGACTTGGTGCTGATAAAAATCCATAAATCAATGTTAAATTTATTTTAGTAGCACCTTAGCTTTAGGAGTTGCTAAACTTTAATTAATGGTGTTATGGCAAATGTTTTTTTTTTGTATATCATTTATTATTAAAAGGTATTTTTAGGATTTTAGGTGTACTTCTCTTTGAGGTAGACCTTAGCATTTAATACTTAATTTGTGCATTTTTGGGAAGGTATATGCATCTGTTTAAGATGCCCATTGCACATGCACCTTTTCTTCATTTTGCTTGGGCCATGTGAGTTATTTAAACATTCATTTTATTACTGTTACCAGATTCTGATGAAGTCTTCTTACAGATTAAAGAGTCTAATCTTGTGATTTGTATAATAAATTTTGTGCTCGCTGTTAATGCTTCTGTGTAGAGTGCTGTGACAACAATATCACCATCTATTTTGTTCTTGATTGGAATTTTGAAATTACTGGTTTTCTGCACTTTTTGATTTTGAGTTTGTTAGCTTAAAAGTTATAATTTCATATGATGAATTGCAAAGCAATCCTTTACTACTTGGAAGCAACATGAAATCTATTGTGGGAATCTTAATTTTTTATCCCAACGCTCATCTATCTGTTTTCTGCTTTAGAAGCTAGTTCAGCTTCATTCCAATTTTCTAACCTTGTCCAGCAGAATGGTACAACACACTGACAAGGTAAGAGTGGTATTTGTAACTGCTTGTCCGAGACTTCAGTGGTTTGTGAACCACCCTCCATCAACTCACATTATCTAAGCATGTTAAGTCATCAGGGGGTGACCACTGGTTTAAGTTTATGGTGTTGAAGGTTTAAGTACTGAGACTGAGAGATGGTGATGTGAGAACACAGACAGAGTGTGTGGAGATTAATTGGATGCATCTATTTAGGAAAAATGCAGGCAAGGGTTTAAATGATGTCATCCTCATTAAGCCAATTCTGAGGTCACGTGACCTCAGACATTAAGGTTTTTAAGTGTACTTGAGTGTGATGGCTTTAATGGATCTGATGAAGTACCTGTGTGTATGAAAGCGCTTATCCTGGGGTTTTTTTTGTATTTTTTTGTACCTTTACCGTTTTTAGTGTTTCATTAAATTTGTTGTGCTCATTTGTCTCTCTGCCTAGCCAGCTTCTTCTGTTTTTAGTGTACTGTGGCTTTTTCTGGTTGGTCTTTTCTCTTTTTTACTATCATACAAACTGTTGTTAGAAAATAGAATTACTATATAGATTTATGCATTTTTTGAAAGTTAACATAGCAATCATTCCCATTATATTGTGTCCGCTGTTGATTCTTTGGAGTTGATTGCTTTTGTCCATTGCAGTGGATATAAAAAGTTTACACACCCCTGTTAAAATGCCAGGTTTTTGGTGATATAATAGAATAATAGGATAATAGGATGCTATTTCCTACCAGGGCAAAATATTACATCCCTAGAAAATCTCCTGAGCTTGGCTACTCTATCTCTACCCCAGGAAACCATCATTCTCGGTGACTTTAACATCAACTGGCTATCCTGTAATAACAGTCTCCAACCATTCACCTTAATCTCCATGGGGTCTCTCAACTCATTCAATCCCCTACCCGAATCAACAAAAACCCTAACAATCAAACCTTACTTGACTGGATCCTAGTCAACAAAGCCCCTCACTCTTACCTAGCAGGCTGCTTACTTGACAGTCTTAGTGACCACTCCCCCACTTTCCTAATTCAGCACCACACAAACAGTCTGAAGCCCATTATCCACAGGCAAATACGGAACACGTCTAACTTCAACCCCAACTCCTTTATCTCCTCCCTGCAAAAACTGGTCACCACTAAAATACCTCAACCTAGATGAGGCTGTCCACTTCTTCAACAGTACATTCCTCTCCATCCTAAACACCCATGCTCCTGTAAGAAATGCCAAAGTCAGATCCAGACATGCCCCATGGTTACAAAAGACCACCAGAACCCTAATGAAATCCAGAGATAAGGCCTGGTAGCACTGATGACTAACAAAAAATAACTCAGGTAGGCAATCATTCCTTGAACTGTGCAATAAAGCCAAAAACGCATATAAAATTAGACAAATCCCTCTACTATAAATCCACCCTAAACTCTACCAACCACAACCCTAAGTAATTCTGGTCCACTATTAACACTATCCTCCACCCAGGGAAGGTTGATACCCCCTAGACGTCCATTCCCCCTTCCTCCAGCAGTATTGCTCAATCCTTCAACAAACACTTCACTGAAACTATAACATCTCTAAACAAGCAGCACTTCCCTACAACAGCCCCCCCCAACTCATAACCCTAAACCCCCCATTCCTCTTTTCTTCTTCACCTCAGTACCTACCTCCAACATAAAAAGACTATTGTCAAAACTTAAACCCACCAAACTCGCTGCTAGCTACCTCCCCTCTGAATACGTGAAAATTGCAGCTGATATACTTGCCTCCCAATTTCAATTCTAATCAACCATTCCATAACAGAAGGCTATGTTCCCTCAATATGGAAAATATCCCATATCATTCCCCTCCACAAAGGCACCCCCTCCACTGACCTCTCCAATTAGCACCCCACTGCTATCCTCTCCCCTCTCTCCAAGATACTTGAAAAATGTATCAACACCCAGGTCTCCAACTACCTACTAGCTAATAATCTCCTCTCCAAAACCCATCATGGTTTCAGGCCATATCACAACACTACCTCCGCTCTGCTCTCCTACACCAACACTATATTTCATCACAAAAACAATGGCCTCTTCTCTACTGCCATATATTCTCTATGGCCTTTGACATGGTGTCTCATGAGCTACTACTCTATACTCTCCCCAACCTATCCTTCTCACAATCAGCCTGCAACTTGTTCCACAGCTATCTACATGGATGCCAGCAATCATAAATATGGAGTTCCCCAAGTGTCTATCCTTGGCCCTCTGCTATTCTCACTTTTCACTAACAACCTACATACTGCCACCACACAAGCATCTCTTATACAGTACACAGATGACTACTCTCATCTGCTCTGCCCCAACTCTACCAGAACTACAACAAATCACACAGGAATCATTCTCTTCTGTAGAAAGCTGGCTATCCAATGCTCAGCTCCTACTCAACCCAAGAAAGACACAACTTCTCCTGTTCCAACCTTCCAAGGCCACCCAAAAGACCCCCCACTTCAACATTCTTGCCAAAGACAATACCATCATCTCTCCATCAGAACACACAAAATTACTTGGTGTGGAAATAGACAACAAACTTAGATTTGACACCCAGATATCTTTCACAATAAAACAAGTTCACAAGAAACTTGGTGCATTATATCAAAGCCATCAATTCCAAGCTAATCTCCACCCTACTCTATGCATCCTCCATACTTACCAACCTTAGACAGACAGACCTACACAAGCTGGATGATTGTTGCAACAAAATTACTAAATTTGCCACTGGAACCTCCTACTGTAGCCATCATTGTAGCCCCCTTAAAGAACTAAACTGGCTAGAACTCCCACAACTCCTTCACTTTAATCAACTCACCCTCACTCATAAACTTATTAACCACCCACTTAACATCCCTTCGCTTCAAACCCTTCTCCAACCCTATCACCCCACTAGGACCCTAAGATCAGGCAACAAAAATCAACTCACTGTTATCAAACCCAAAAACTCAGCAGGAGAAGCCATATTTGCATGTACCATATCTAAACTTTGGAACAATCTTCCACCCTCTATAACTACTCTACCTTCCAGCAGCCTTTTCAAGACTGTGCTCAAATTCCACTTAAATTTGCCCTGGCTTTGTCCTTGTTCTAATCTAGACAAACACCCCCACCCTTACCTTCCCCCCACCTAGACTCTTAACCCAACTATACTACCGCCACTACTAGCCACAGTCAGAAATAGCTAGTTGTCTTTACATACTTTAAAATCTTGTCTGACAACTTTGTTACTAATATTATAAACAACAAGAAACTATCTTAACTTGCAACATTTACTGCATATACTGTTGATAATCAATATCTTGTTATTGTATTAAAGCCGACAACCCAGATTAAATAATTAACCCTTCCCATAATACATTGCTTCTTATCGCATTATCTTATTTAGGGCATGCACCTATGTATATATTGTTTGAGTTTATCAACTATAACCAGTCTACTCTTTGGACCTCATGTGTAATTTTACAGTATGAATGTGTCCATGTACTGCTTCTAATGAATATTCACTATATTTCATTTTTTTTTACATTTTTTTTGTGGGCCTTTCTAATTAATAGTTCCAAGGTCTTTGTAAATATCATTGTCTTTATGTATTTTTTTTTAAACTTGTGGAGCTTTTGTCCCTGGGCCTCCACTGAAAATGGGCATACATCCAGTTGGACTAGCCCGGTCAACAAATGAAAAATAAAACAAACAAATAAATAAATAAATAAATAAAGTTGTAATGTTGTTTACTATTGCTGCAACTTTGTATCTCTGTCTATCATATACGTGATGTGGAGCTTTGCTCCCTGGGCATCTGCTGAAAAAGGATATGTGACCAGTCAGAATTTTCTGGTAAATAAATAAATAAATAAATAAATAATAAATATAAAAAAACGAGACCACAATAAATCATTTCAAAACTTTTCCCACCTTTAATGTGACCTATAACCTGTACAATTCAATTGAAAAACAAACAAATTTGTTAGGGGAAAAATATATAAAAAATAAAAAACGTACAATAAGCTGGTTACATAAGTGTGCACACCCTTAAACTAATACTTTGTTGAAGCACCTTCTGATTTAATTACAGCATTCAGTCTTCTTGCGTACACACCTGCCATCAATTAAAGAGTCTTTGATTATCCCCAAATAAAGTTCAGCTGTCCTAGTACGATTTTCCTGACATTTACTCAGTTGCCTGCTACAGCAAAAGCCATGGTTCGCAGAGAGCTTACAAAGCATCAAAGGGATCTCATTGTTGAAAGGTATCAGTCAGGAGAAGGGTATAAAACATTTCCACAGCATTGGATATACCATGGAACACAATGAAGACAGTCATCAAAAAGTGGAGAAAATATGGGGCAACAGTGATTTTGCAAAGAACTGGACGTGCCTCCAAACTTGATGAAAATACAAGATAAAAACTGGTCAGGGAGGCTGCCAAGAGACTTACAACCACACTGAAGGAGTTGCAGGAATTTCTGGCAAGTACTGGTTATGTAGTATATGTGACAATAATCTCCCCTATTCTCCATATGTATGGGCTATGGGGTAGGGTTGCAAAACGGAAGCCTTTTCTTACACAGAAAAATATCCAGGCCTGGCTAAAATTTGCAAAACAATGCATCAAGTCTCCCAAAAGCAGGTGGGAAAATATGTTATGGTCTGATGAGACCAAGGTTGAACTTTTTGGCCACAATTCCAAAAGGTACGTTTGGTGCAAAAACAACACTTCGCATCACCAAAAGTATACCATCCCCATAGTGAAGCATGGTGGTGGCAGTATCATGCTTTGGGGTTGCTTTTCTTCAACTGAAACTGGGGCTTTAGTCAAGGTGGAGGGAATTATGAACAGTTCCAAATACCAGTCACTTTTGTCCCAAAACCTTCAGGCACCTGGTAGAAAGCAGAAGATGAAGAGGACTTTCACCTTTCAACACAAAACTGACCCCAATAATACATCCAAATCAATAAAATAATGGCTTTACCAGAAGAAAATTAAAGTTTTGGAATGGCCCAGCCAGAGCCCAGACCTAAATCTAATAGAAAATCTGTAGGATGAGCTAAAGAGGTCTGTGCACAAGAGATGCCCTTGCAATGTGACAAATTTGGAGCACTTTTGCAAGGAAGAATGGGCAAATATTGCCAAGTCAAGATATGCCATTCTGATAAACTCCTACTCAAGAAGACTGAATGCTGTAATTAAATCAAAAGGTGCTTCAACAAAGTATTAGTTTAAGGATGTGACACTTATACAACCAGCTTATTGTATGTTTTTTATTTTACTGTATATCACTATTTATTTTATAATTGGTTTATATATTTAAGCTGTTCTTTCAATTTGTTTGCATTTCATATGCCATAGATGAAAATCAGCTATTTTTGGTTCCAACAGCAGAGTCCATTACCTAGTAAGATTAATGAAACACTTCCTTGTTCCTACCCCAAAACCCCCACACACAGCAAAATAAAAGCAGGAGCAGCCAAGATGAAATAATCAGTTGCTCGCTTTGCATTAGAATTTTGTGTGGGCAGGGGGGTTTTTTAAAAGACATATCAATTGCTGATACTTATCCAATGTCCATAGTGGATGAGGTCATAGAAATGCTAGCTGTATCAATCAGAAAGTAATGACAAATTCTCCTCACTTCACAAGCCAAAGAGAAGGCAGCATTCTTTTACCCTGAAAGAATGTTTCATTATACTGTTTTACCCATTGAAATGTATGGATCTATTACCACTTTAGCAGGGCTCATGGGTAAACATGTGAATCCTCATGTCAAGTGCTCAGCAGAATAACTTAATATAAATTTACTCCGAAATTGGAAAGTAACTTTTTGTTCAAACTGCACTGCACTATGTAAGGCAGAAAAGAATTATAGTTAAAACTATCAAAATCAGGTTCTGTATGCAGAAGCTAGACACTTAGACTATGCGATTAGGAGTGGGGAAATTAGACCCCACATAGACAAAATACAAACTGGTAAATTTTCAGCAAGAAGCAAACAGAAAGTGAAAGCGTTCATTGGACTAGAGAGTTACTTTAGAAAATTTGTGCCCAAATCTGGAAGCATAAAATGTCCAGATAAGGTGTGAGACAGCAGCATATGTGGTATTTAACCAATAAGAGGCTATCTTATGTTCAGAATCAGTCCGAGTACCACTGAGTTTGCTAAATCCATTGTTGCATACAGTCATGTATCTGATATATGGTTTGGTGAAATGTTATTTCAAAAGTAGTTATTCAGGAGTACAGTTTGCTGCTTCCTTAAGAAGACAAGATACTCTCCCATAGAAGAAAAATGTCCCATTATTCGGTGCACCTATATCCCTGGATTCTCAAAAGCCTGCATGGAGTGCAAGATGAGTGCAGTAGCTCACGCAGGCAATATGTCTGCTGTGCGATCCAGGAACAGCTGGCAGGGGTGTGCACGAGAGCTCCAGCACTAATCTTGCACGAATTAAGCCCTGGTATGTAAATCACCTAATTTGCTGGAGAAATCCATGCAAATGAGGTGATATTGCAATCCAGGAAGATTGCAATACTCCGTGCAAGACAAGTGCAATCTGCAGAAATATACTCGGTTAGTAACCGAGTACATTTCTGCAAATTCCAAAACGGAGCTATGACAGCTCCAAATAAAGGCTGCAGCTTATTAAAGAAGCATGCCAATGGCCAAATAGAAGGTCATTGGCATTGCAAACTGTTTAAAAAATAAATAAAACAACTTTCATTTTTTTTTTTGCCGATCTCGTCTGTTTAATCACAGGGCAGCAGTGTGCAAATGGGATCGGGGGGAAAATAAGAAAATAAACTGAAAATGAGCATTCTAACAAAAATCAGTATTCTGCCATGCATGTCAATGGCAGGCAAAAGACCACTTGGCCAGTGAGTAGTGGTTGCTAAGGGGGGAGGCTCAGTGTTGGACATGTAACTATGCATTAGTAGGCAATCCTATGCAAATGAGGGAAAGGTTAGTGAATCCCAGATTTTCCCAGGGTGTGAGACAGGTCCTAGGAGTGTAAGAATATAAATAGCCTGGTGCAAGACTAGGATATAGGTGACATCATGGGGGTGTGTGTCAGGCATACTGTAAGTGGATTGGAGACCTGTGGCTCGGGATTGCTGTTAGGTTAGCACAGCTAAGCTAGGGGTGTGTCTAAACCTGCCTAGCACACTTTACAAAGTGTAAGCGTGTGTGAATGCCGCACACCAGGTTTTACAGGAAGAAAAAAGGAAGTTAAACCAGGAAAAAGCAGCTCTGTGCACATATGAACACTCCGTTTGCATGGCGCGCACACAGGCTTAAACAGGGAGGCAATGGGAAGGGAAAACAGCAGTAGGAAGGTAATCAAGGAGAACTAGCTTAGCTGACAGGTGAAATGGATCAGAATCAGTGAATTACACAGGCAGCAGACCAGCCCAGCCCAGCACACTACTATAAACCATGCAAACACCATTTCTCCTTGTTTTTCCCAAAAACTCCGCACCACCGGTGTATACAGATGGGGAAATTTTACAAAATGAAAGCAAGAGAAAAAATATTAGGGGCTGCTTTTGCTATCATAAACCAGCATGTGCAAGAGGCTGAGGGTGGTGAGGATGTGAATGCTGCTGAGCAACCCACAGAGAGGAGACGGAGAAGATTGTATAGACCCAGGGTAACCTACCAAGGGCTACATGAGCTGGAGATAGTGGAGCGCTATAGGGTGGACAGAGACCTCCTACAGCAAATTGTTGAACTGTGCCGGCCACGCCTCACACACAGAACTAACAGAGGGGAACCCATCCCAGTGGATACCAAGGTATGTGTAGGCCTAAGAACACTAGCTACAGGTACCTTCCAAAGGCCATCTGGGGATATGATGTGGATTTTACAGGCATCAGCATCTGGAGTATTCCACCAGTTCCTGTATGCCATGTCAGCACATGCCGGTGAGCACATATATTTCCCCATCACCCATGAGGCGTTGGCCAGCAGTATGCATCTCTTCCACCAAATAGCAGAATACTCTGAGGTAGTGGTGCAATACACTGCACGCACATATGCATTAAAGCACCACCAGGTGAGCAGGGTAGGGTCTACATCAACCGCAAGGGCTTCCCCTCCATCAACTGCCAGGTTGTGTGCGATGCCTAGGGCATAATAATGAATGTGTGTTCTGGCTGCCTTGGAAGCTACCATGATTCCCACATCTGACATCTGATGCAGCTGTACCAGACATTTGCCAATGGGGACATCCCACACGGTCACCTAGTGGGTGATGCTGGATATGCACTTGAGCCATGGCTGATGACACCCATCAGAAATGCACACACACCTGAACAAGAACTCCATAATGACGCACACGCACAAACCCGAATCATAATAGAGCATGTGTTTGAGATGCTCAAGTCACGGTTCCAATACCTGGACACATCCGGTACAACCTTGGAGTACTCAACAACTACATGTACCCAAATTGCCCTTGTATGTGCCATGCTACACAATATGATCCCATGGAAACAGCTGCAACAGGAACAGCATGGGGCAGGGCCACACAGCCCCCCACCAGTGTCAAGGTCTGCACAGGCACAGAGTGAATCAGAGGAGGAGCAACCTGAGCCTGTTCCAGTAGGCTGAAGGAGGCATGCCCAGTATGCCCTGGCCTTGGCAAAGAGGCAACGCATAGCACATGCACTGACACAGTACGGACTCAGGGAATGACACCTCTCTCCAACTCACACATAGAGTAAAAGGGATGCCAAACATGACACTACCTATGCTCAACCATGTATAGGGAGTATACTATGTACATCCGACATAGGCAGCCCTGCATCACCACCCTCAATACTGAGACACCCACAAGGTAAGTGACACACACATGCTAGTCGGAGGGGTGACACATACCCAAAAACAGTCACAGCCAGCAGGATAGATACTTTGCTGTACTATGGCCTCTGAATGAGCCCTGTGGGTAACCCCTACACCAGCCCTACACAGACGGACTATAGCAAGCCAGCCAGTTGGATGTCAGTTGTGAAGGCTAGGAAGTCAGAAACTAATATGTAGGTAGTGAAAGCTACACTCTGTTGTACACTGGTATGCCTCTAGCCAGCACAATAGGTAAGACTACAAACAGAAATGGTGTACCTGACATACCAGTACAGTCCTAGCAACTGTGTAAAAGTGTAAGGTGTTCCCCACCATCCTATGTACACTTATAGTAACAGTCAAGTGTGACCCCCCCACCCCTGTGTAGAAATGTAGAAACAGTTTGTTGTCCCCCCCCCCGCTATGTAGAAATGTAGCAACAGTCAATGCCAAATGACTGATGTATACCCTGCAGACACAGCATGCTACCTTTCGGTGTACAACATAAAGGTCAGCACTGCAGTACAAACCATCTGGACTTGATCCACGCATGCAATATAGATGGCCATACTGGGCATGCTCACACAGAGGAATGAAGGCAATGTCAGACAACAACATACTGAAAGCCCATACTGGGCATGCTCACACACTTAAACACAAGAAGGACATGTCAACAAACAACAGTGGACCAGACATATCTGGCAGTTGCAGTTCTCAGTGCAGACACATGTCAGTATGCACCCCTCCTACCTTGCACACACAGTGGATAGGAATACAGGCATATATGTAAGGACAACACACTATAACAAGACAAAGGTAGAAGGACATAGATGTGTTGAAGAGGGTGACCGTGACAAGGAGCCATCTGGGCCTGTCCCACCCAGCACACAGCCAAAGCGCCCCAAATACCCGAGGTGCAGGTGTCACTCGCTGCAGATACTAGCCACCAGTATCTGTCAGCATGACGGCATGTTGCACGTGCCAGCTGTGTAACATGACTGTAGAAGGAAGTTGTCACCTAGTAGCTGTATACACGTACCTGTGGCATATGACCCTGTGTGTGCCCACATGTGGCATGTCAACCCCTACATGAATGGGTTACGGCCCATGCACACACCACCCTCCCCATAGTAGCATCTTGGCAATCCTGCTGAGGTAATCCAATGTGAAATACACCTTGGGGGGGAGCTGTAGCTTAGTAATCCCCATGGCATGTCCCATAACTGTGTACTGCTGTACTGATAAACTAGTTAGGTAGTAGTTCTAACCCCAGACTTGGCAACTGTGTGAGTGCATGTATGTGTGAGTGTCATGGTCTCTGCCAGTGTAGAGAGAAATGCTTTCTAGGCTACTCACACTCAGTACAGTTCATATACACAACATTGGCAAGACTGCAGATGCCATGCACCTAGAAATACACCTCTGGGAAAATCACAACCTAGTAATTTCCATAGTGCATCTTGTAACTGCACACTGCTGTACTGTGAATAAAGTAGTTAGGTAGGTGTTCTAATCCCAGACTTGGCAACTGTGTATCTGACTGTGTAGCAAGTTAGGCTTTTTAGGCCACTCACACCCCATACAATACACATACTCGACTTTGGCAAGGCTGCTGATGTCACTCATCTAGAAATACACCTCTGGAGAAATCATATCCAAGTAATCTCCGTAGTGTGCCTTGTAACTCCATACTGCTATAGTGTGATGAAGTAATGAGGTAGATGTTCTAACCCCAGACCTGGCAACTGTTGGTGTGTGAATCGGTGTGTGTCTGACTGAGTAGAGAGCAATACTTTTTAGGCCACTCACACCCCGTACAATACATACACATACTTGACTTTGGCAAGGCTGCTGATGTCATTCACCTAGAAATACACCTCTGGGGAAAGCACAGCCCAGTAATCTCTGTAGTGCACCCTGTAACTACATAATGCTGTACGGTGATACAGTAGTGAGGTAGGTGTTCTAACCCCAGACCTGGCAACTGTGTATCTGACTGTGTAGCGAGTTATGCTTTTTAGGCCACTCACACCCCATACAATACACATACTCGACTTTGGCAAGGCTGCTGATGTCACTTATCTAGAAATACACCTCTTCAGAAATCATATCCAAGTAATCTCCGTAGTGTGCCTTGTAACTCCATACTGCTATAGTGTGATGAAGTAATGAGGTAGATGTTCTAACCCCAGACCTGGCAACTGTTGGTGTGTGAATCAGTGTGCGTCTGACTGAGTAGAGAGCAATGCTTTTTAGGCCACTCACACCCCGTACAATACATACACATACTTGACTTTGGCATGGCTGCTGATGTCATTCACCTAGAAATACACCTCTGGGGAAAGCACAGCCCAGTAATCTCTGTAGTGCACCCTGTAACTACATAATGCTGTACTGTGATACAGTAGTGAGGTAGGTGTTCTAACCCCAGACCTGACAAGTGTGTGTTGGTGTGTGTGTGTCTGTCCAACTGAATAGAGAGCAATGTTTTTTAGGCCACTCACACCCTGTACAATACACATTCTCAACTTTGGCAAGGCTGCTGATGTCACTCACCTAGAAATCCACCTCTGGGGAAATCATAGCCCAGTAATCTTTGTAGCACGTCTTATAACTGTGTACTGCTGTAGTGTGATAAAGTAGTAAGGTAGTGTTCTAACCATAGACCTGACAACTGTTGGTGTGTGTCTGATTGGGTAGAGGGCAATGATTTTTAGGCCACTCACAACCCATACAATACACATACTCGACTTTGACAAGGCTGCTGATGTCACTCACCTGGAAATACAACTCTGGGAAAACAATAGCCCAATAATCTCTGTAGCGTGTCCTGTAACTGCGTACTGCTCTAGTGAAATCGAATAGTGAGAGAGGTGTTCTAACCCCAGACTTGGCAACTGTGTGTATGAATCTGTGTGTCGCTGTCTGCAACTGCATAACAAACAATGCTTTTTAGGTTACTCACACTCCTTAGGATTCATATACTCAACTTTGGTCTGGCTGCTGATGTCACACACCTAGAAATACACCTGTGGGAAAGTTATAGCCCAGTAATCTCTGTAGGGCATCCTGTAACTGCTTACTGCTGTAGTGTAATTTAGAACTGTGGTAGGGTTTCATCTCCACCCACGGCAGCTCTGGATGTTTTTTGTGTGTTGCAATGTCTGTGTATGGAGCAATGCATCATAGGCTACTCACTCATAGTACATTTCAAATGCCCTACATTGCCAATCCTGCTGATGTCATTCATTGTGAAGTAAAACTTTGGGGAGAAAGCTCTTTAGTAATCCCTGTGGTGTGCCCTATAACAGCTCTATGCTGTAGTGTGATATAGACCTCGATGAGGGTTTCTATACCCACACATGTCAGTTGGGGATGTTTTGTGTGTGTCTCACTGTCTGTGTAAGGAGCAATGTATTTTAGGCTAGTCACTTGGAGTACAGTTGAAATGTTCTACTTTAGTAAACCTGCTGATGTCATTCAATATGAAATACACCTTTGGAGAAGGATGTTTCTAGCAATCCCTGTGGTGTGTCCCATAACAGCTCCATGCTGTAGTGTGATATAAACCTCGATGAGGTGTTTTATACCCACACATGTCAGTTGTGGATGTTTTGTGTGTGTCTCACTGTCTGTATAGGGAGCGATACATTTTAGGCTAATCACTTGCAGTACAGTTGAAATACCCTACTTTGGTAAACCTGTTGATGTCATTCAATGTGAAATACACCTCTGGGGAACAATGTCTCTAAAAACTCCTGTGGTGCGTCACATAACAACTCCGTACTCTAGTGTGATATAGACCCTCAATCAGGGGTTCTATACCCACACATGTCAGTTGTGAATGTTTTGTGTGTGTCTCACTGTCTATGTAGGGAGCAATGCATTTTAGGCTAATCACGTGCAGTACAGCTGAAATGGCCTACGTTGGTAAACCTGCTGATGTCATTCACTGTGAAATACACCTTTGGGGAAAGAGTACTGCAGTAATGTCCATGGTGCGTACTATAACTGCTTAGTGCTGTGGTGTAATAAAGTAGTTAGGCAAGGGTTCTACTCCCAGACATGACAGGTGTGTGTGTAACTCATATCCTGTGTAGAGGTGAGTGTGTGTCAACTGTGGGCATTGTGGAGGGGGTTTTGCTAATTTATTTTATGGTGGCCCTACTATACATCACAATGTCAACTATACAGGGATAACAGATGTAAATTAGCTGGGAGGTTGGGGTGCAAAGCCATACCCATACATGTGACATCAAGGCCAGATAATCCAAGTTAGCAACCCCACTATTACTCAGAGCAGACACTCAACCCATGTGTCATATGAACACACATGCCTAGGCAGCAGCCAATATGTGGGTAGTACTCTGCATATTGGCCACTGATAGTAGCTATGCAGTGATAGCAGTGGGCTACATAGGGCATGTCACCCTGCCCATCTGTCCAATATGCACATACATGCAGACAGTGCACCTCTACCATGTTCCCCAGTGGACACCTGCACCACCTGTGGTGCCTTCACATGTGACACAACGGACATACCATGCTTGACAACATGATGACATTGACATCAGGGAATGCTGTTGGCATGCCATCAATGTAGGTGAAGGGTAAACCTGCTGCCCAGTTTCAGTTCCTGCCACAGGTGGGCAAGACTGGCACATCTGATGATAATCTGTGTTCACAACATGGGCCAGACACCATAGGTACAGTTCCACATGTCATCGTACATGCATGTGGGAGGTGTGCACATCCCAGACACCATCCATGTCATGGACTAAGGAACACATACGTGGCATGTGGTGTACAGCATTGGTCATAAACAATAGTCACCCAGGTGACTGGATGGGGGATGCAATATCCACCTGTGTGGGCAAATGCAGTAACTACAGGCCTAAGCCACAATCCAGACCATTGTCATGTGGCCTGATGCCAAGGTATACCCATCACCTACCCTTGTACAGCCTGCTGGCACAGTTGACCACCACACACCTGTGTAGACATGCACCCATGCATGTCAGAACTGGCACCCCGTGTGTTCGTATGTGTGTGTTGTATGGTGTGTATGTCCACATTCACACTCACTATAACCCCCCAGGGCATACTGAAGCATGCTGTCTGATGTCTGACATCTCCTCATGCTCTTTGCCCATACGGCCTCCATATGACCCATGTGGTGCATGTGATACCTGCACATTGATGTATTGTGGCAATCCCACTAGTGATGAGTTGCACTCCTGGTCCTGCCAAGTGTGTCAATGTGTGTGCATCCCTGTGTGAGTGTGCCTGTGTTGATGCTGGCACCTGTTCATGCAGACAGCACGTGTACAACACCTACCGTATATCTACTGTATCCTTGCTCCAGATGTCACTCACCCTCACATATATGTTCTGAGTAGGTTTGTGAAAACTTCAGGTTATGTATATCTGCCATGGTTTAGTGGAAAATCACTTTGTGTATAAAGTGCAGGGTCCTGGGTTCAAGGCAAGGCAGTCTATTTTGTTGCTGAGCAGAACAAGGGACATTGGCTACAGAGTGATTGAGGCACTTTTAAGCAGTTGTAAGCAAGTTTGCGCAGAGCTAAGTGATGCCTACACTGGTTAAGCAATTCAGTAGCTAACTGAGTATAAGACTGTAACCAGACTTTAGCAGTGCTTACCTCCATGCAAACCCGGATACAGCTGCTTTAAAGTGCCTTAATCACTCTGCATGCACCGGCCCTTGTTCTGCCTAGCAATAAAATAAACAACTGCTCCTAGGCTTGAACCCAGGACCATGCACACCACAGCCAAAGGGATTTACCTCTAAGCCATCTCAAATACCCATAACCCTGCTGTATTCACAAACATAACATCCAGCCCATACAGCAACCACAAAGAAATATCCAGATAAAAATACAACAACCAGGAAACAGGACCAGTCAACGGAATTTATTCTCTCTCTATCACTTCAGCACAAGCCTTCAAGGAATACAAAATGACTTTAAAAAAGCACACCTTTATATATACACCCACACATCAATTATACAATTAAAAGAAGTCAATTAAATCAATACTTTCCAATTACATTCAAGATTCAATCCCAAAGGGGACATAGTGTTAAACTTTAAAATAAACAAACTCTCTTTATACATTAGTTTCCTTTTATATACTTCATCTGAACAAAATCATACAGAATGCTAGCCTTTAAATCATGCACATTGGAATTGGGACATTCTAAAAAAGGTTTGACCATAGGTCTCTCCATCTTGTTGTTTCTTATATTTCTAATATGCTCTTGTAGCCTACATTTACATTTTCTTTTTGTTTCTCCAATGTATACAAGGCCACATGAGCATTCCAGGGCATAAATAACCCCTTGTGTTTCACAACTAAATATTTCTGACAGAGAAAACCTGTGCCCATTAATAAAGTCAAATATTCTAACCATATATGTACAAACATTACAATGTCCACACGAATAAGTGCCTAAGGGAATATCAACAATAGTAATGGAATCAACTGGAAAAATAAAATTATTGTGTACTAGGATATCCCTAAGATTTCTACCTCTCTTGTATGATACACCTATATACAGGCACAAGATATTGGCTAGCTCATTATATTTAAATAAATACTGCCAATAGTATTTTACTATATCAATATGTATAGGACTAAATAAACCATAAGTGGTAATGAAGTATATTTTGCTATTTTTATTTTTCTTATGTTCATACAAATCAACCGTATCAACATAATTTTGAACATAATCCTGGACTCTATGTTTAGTACTGCTTCCCTCTAAGACTCTGTTGATAGCAGTTGATACATTTTCCCAATTGTATCCCCTAGAAATAAACACATGATATAATCTATTAATTTCTCTATTAAAATCCACCTCATTATTACATAGTCTTCTAATTCTAAGACATTCACCATAGGGAAATGAAAAAATGGTATGGGGTGGATGAAAACTACTGCCAAATAAATACCGACCTCCATCTTCAAATTTCCTATGGACTGATGTAATCAATTCATCATTATTAATAGCAAGTGCAATATCTAAAAAAGTTACAGCCCTAGCAACTTGCAGACCATTAAAACAAAAACCAAACCTATTCTGATATAACCCACTAACAAATATATTAACCTCTTCACAACCTCCTTGACATGTAAAAATAAGGTCATCAATAAATCTATAATAATATATTACATGATTATTGAAAAATTCTGAATGATACAAATACTCCAATTCATATACACCCATAACAAGGTTTGCATACATGGGGGCAAAAGGAGCCCCCATGGCTGTACCTTGACATTGATGAAAAATGGCATCATTAAATGTGAAATAATTATTTTCAAGACAAAAAAGAAGCAGTTCCATTATATAATTTAGGGTTATCACCAGTAAAATAAAGCACTGCTTCTAGACCATGATCATGCTTAATATTGGTGTATAGGATACACACATCTAGTGTTATAAAATACATGTCTTTTGACCATACTATATTTGATAACTTATCCAAAAAGTCCATACTATCTCTAATATAAGGAGGAAATTTACAACATATGGTAACAAAATTTCATGCAGCGAACAACCAATATTTGATATAAAGTATTTCTCCACTGATACTATCGGCCTACCAGGTGGATTATGAATATCTTTGTGGATTTTCGGAAGACAGTAAAATACTGCCAATTCACTATAATCACAATTAAATTTTTTATCCAAATCAACTTTTGAGAAATACCCTAGGCAATGCCCTTTATATAACAGCATTTCAACATTTTTCATTGCTTGATTATATTCATTCAAATTACTAACTCTGTGGACTGCATTACTATTCAGATTATTCATACATAACAACCAGCCCAGTCATTCAACAATACAGAGAATGTATTCTAACATGTAGCTGGATATATATATATATATATATATATATATATATATATATATATATATATATATATGTATGTATATATATATATATATATATATATATATATATATATATATATATATATATATATACATATATACACATACACACATATAGGTAAGCAGATATTTATATCTATATAGGTATATACAGACATACATCTGTAGATAAAGTGGGAACATAGCAGAAACATATATGTCCACATGCACCATTAATGGGGTTGACAGGCACAAACAACATACGTCACGCACGGATAGGTATTCTCCCCCCACAGCCAAACATGTCTGCCCTGCAATACATTACCAACTGTTGCAGATCCCATAACCAGGACCTTACACAACAAGGGCACAAGATGTTAACAGTACTCCATCCCACCTGTATGATGTCAGGCTTTTTTCAGTAACATATCATGCAGTACAGTCAGGGTCATAATGACTCCCATTTTGCAGTCATCTGTTACCTTTGTTAGTCAGAATCCCATACTGTTGGCCTGTACTTCAGAGATGTGGATGCCAAACAGCAGTGGCCCCAAGACTGAACCCTGAGGTACACCACTTGTCACATGTCTGGGGATGGATTTGGAGTCAGTTACACCTACGGTTTGGGTTCTCTCAGTAAGCCATGTGGCAAACCATTGAGTGGCATAGAGATGTATGGCTGGATTAGTATGTTAATCTATGTTTCCAGACTGGGAGATGGTGTTGAAGGGCCTGTAGAGCCTGCTATCTATGCAGGTACATGTGTATTTCCACAAAGGAGATGTACCCCAGTGTTGAGTCAGTCTGCCTGTAGCCTGCACTGTGCTTTGTTACATGCCTAGCAGCTTACTGTACTTATCCAGTGAGATGTTATGTCCAGATAATTTCCAGATGTACTGCTGCCTGGCCACAATAACAGTCATGTATGTCAGACAATGCAGTGGGATGCTGTTCAGATGTATTTCAGTAACTACTGCATAGTATGTGGCCATGGCACCTCTCTACCAGCGGTTATTAAGTGTCAGGACAGACAGGGGTGTATGAATGCATGACCTATGGGGGCAAATGTATACCAGTATGTACATGTTATACCCATTTACATGGCTGTTAACATCCACATTGACAGGCCTGGTTCACAAGTCTTACATGAAAGGGTTCATTGTATACCCCTGGACTACCCCGAGTGTGTCAGACTGTCCACATATATTGGCCATATTGCAGCTGTAGTCCACAGGGGCATTACTGTGCTAGCAGTGTTACTGTACTATGATGACCTTAGGATGTCTGTAAGTAGCCAATGACATATATGTTAACATCAGATGTGGCCTCCCACACACACTAGTTCTCTGAAGACATTCCCAATTACAGTAGCAATAGTTTACAAATATAACTGCACTACATATGTGACTTCCCCTTGCACTGAGAGGATGGGACTGAGGTAGGGTTCCACTCCATGTGCAGGACATATGGTGAACATATATGTATATATATATATATATATATATATATATATATATATATATATATATATATACGTATACATATATCCATATAGATATGTACACATATACATATCTTGCTTACTGTATGACAACAGTTTTACACATATGTGCCTGTGTTCCAGCCTCTGTCCTCCACCTACATACTGGGCTTTGTACCTATGACATGCTGGCAGGGGTTGTATATAGTGAGCTGTGTGTATGTTATGCTGTTATTCCTTCAATAACTCCACTGCTGTTGTGTCCCCCACATATACTGGGGGGTTGGGGCCATATATGTGTGAGTTTCACCTACACAATGCATGTGTGCCCTAATGCACTTCAGAGGCCAGTGTATGTAACAGTGGTATATGACCCAGTATTAGCCAGTGTAGGGGGGGTGCACCATGAGTAACCTAGGCTTTTACAACATGTGTGGGTATCTGGGATAAGCTGCCTTAAGGTATCGGGATGTACTTTACCATACGATTCGCCTTGGGGAAATGCAGGCCTACTCCCTCCTTGCATACGGGATGTTCTGTTTGTCAGTGTGATTGTGATGGTGTCAGGTATGCCTTGTTATGTAACAGATATATCGCATTGTGTCAACTGGGGTCTGTACCATCTAGGGATTGTGTACAGAGTGTAGATAGAGGCTGCTGACCTATATATCTGCATTACGTACTGTTGATTGTCTGGTATACTGTGGACCAGTCTGTCATTACTGATGTACTACTTGAAGGCCTTGGCCTGGTCAGCATCATATGTCAACATTTCCAGACTACTGTCTTAGTATAACTGTATTTCAGTTGCATTACACTGTTCATATGGATGTCAGTAACTAAACAGCTATATGACATGGCATATACAACTGTCGTAGTACACAAATAAAGCTTTCACATTCATTTATGCACACTTGTGTGTGGTGTTATACCCTTTGGTATTTCTGTGGATATATATGTTGCAGGCTATGAATGTCATTCGTATGGGTGGCTCATACAGTTTCCAGTTGTTAACGTAGTCATTGTAGGAATACTGACTGCTCCATATTGTGTGCACGTACTATAAATGTATATTACTGTACAAATTTCACTGTGTGTATGTGTAGTTACATATATATATCTATATATATGTATAGCTATGTGTATGTATATATATATATATATATATATATATATATATATATATATATATATATACCTGTACCTGCATATATGTGTCTGTGTATATGTATCCTAGGGATGGCCATGTCATGCCTGGTCCTGGTTATGGGATCTGCAACACTTGGTACTGTATTACGGGGGGGGGGGGTCATGCTTGGCTGGGGGGGTATACCAATTCATACCAGACGTATATTGTCTGGGGCCCCTCAACCCCATTAATGTTGCATGAGGACATATATGTTTTGTTATTTCCCTATTATCTACAGATGTATGTCCATATATACCTATGTATGTATATATATATATATATATATATATATATATATATATATATATATATATATATATACATATGTGTATATGTTGTACCTGTTTAGATATTAATATATTCACTCACACACATATATCTACATGTTGGAATACATTCTCTGTACTGTTGAATGACTGGGCTGGATGATATGTTTGTGAATGCATCAAAGATATATATATCTGAGATGGCTTAGGGGTAAATCACTTTGGCTATGGTGTGCAAGGTCCTGGGTTTAATACTAGCAGAGGTTGCTTATTTTGTTGCTGGGCAGAACATGGGACGTTGGCTACAGAGTTATTAAGGCAGTTTTAAGCAGTTGTAAGCAGGTTTGCATGGGTTTGCGCGATGGTAAGCACTGCCAACCTCCGCTTATGTTTTCTTACAGTCAGTTAGCATCAGATTTCTCAGCTTGTGTAAGCATAGCTTACACCCACTCAAACCTCCGCAATCTCGCTTACCACTGCTTAAAAGTGCTTACTGCAGCTTACCCTCATGCTAATTCCTTTAAAAGAAAAGAAAAAAGGGTTGATAAGAAAGTGGTGAAAAATGGGGTACAAAGAGGGGAAGACAGTAGGGAAAATAGCTAGGCATGTGCAGGAAGGGTATAGGAAAAGTTCATAGCTGTCCATTTCTTCTACAGCAACATCTGTGCATATACACTATATTTGCAGGTACATTTGGACCCTCAAACCATTGGGAGAGGGGTGAGGACAACATATATTCATTGTGATGCCAATTATACCAGATTACATGTGTCCAGTGGACACATGTGCGAAATGGACAGCTGTGTATGGGACGAGATTTTTTTGTGGGAACAGATTGCCCTTTTTTTCTTTTTTTCAGGTGATAGTGAGATGTTGAGGAGGGGTTATAGGTATATTTGGGGAGGTAGGTTGGGTAGTTTAACAGACAAATCACACAAGATGCATACAGGGCCAGTATATGACACATGTGGGGGTAAACACCTTGCCCGTGGAGGGGTGTTTGGAAGTCGCAAGCCCATGAACCCCCAACTGGAAACAGTGGGACTGAGGTACCCCACCCATGGGCAGTCACCACTGCACCTTCATGGCCCCGAAGGTGGCTGCCCTTGGGGCTATGTAGGAGGGGCAGGCTCACCCTCTAAGAGCACAACTCTGCCCTCAAGCTGGTGTAGCCACTCTCGATACTCCAGATCGAGCTCCTTACACACCATGGCCCGGACCTGTTGATGGGTGGCAGGTTCCCCTCCGCACCCAGTCCGAGGGGGGGTGAGCCCCATCCCCTGCAGTGGTTCCACCCAAAGGTGGCACAGGGCCCACGGAGGAGGAGGTCCCAGGCTGGGTCCCAGATGTGCTGATGCTTGGTGCCATGGCCAGCTGAGGTGAGACATGTGGGTCCGCTAGGACCGGCCTTCCCATATGAGCTGTGTTGTCACAGGTTTATGACAGATATGGGTTAGTAACAGTGGACAGCATTCAGAATTAGTTGTAACAGCATGCATAGGTATTCCCATTAATCCGACACACCAGAATTAACACAGTTGCAGAGCAAGCAGATCACATGCATATATGGAACAACAGTGACCATTACAGGAGCATGCAGGTTTCATTGACGGCAACAGGCCACCAATATGGGTGCTTTTTCACATGGCACATGCATAGAAACAAATGTGAATATTTATAAACCATTAGGACATATGCCCCAACAAAAGGTTGGAGTGTACACATACCAGTTGAGGAGGGTCATTGGGTTATTATGCACATATGGTAGGGGTGACAGAGAGAGAGAGTTCAATTATCAACTAATATATCCTTGTAGATTTCACAACATTCTTAGTCAGTGGAATGGTCTTTCCCTTATATGTATTATTACATTACACAATGGCCTTATATTGTACATTGGTATGTTTATATATTATTATATACGTGACCTATGTCTTACATACAGGCGTGACAAGTTGCAGGTGTTAATGCAACATATGCTGAGAACTGCTGTCATACACTTTGGGAGATGTGCTTGAATGACAGGTTAGTTCCCATATACAGTCACTGACTATGTACACATTTGAATATCAGTTATATGTGGTTGACAGCTGCCTACAATTCTTAGAACATCACACTGGATTTTCAGGGGAGCAGGGTACCAAGCTGGTGATAAGGGCCATGTATCTGGACATGCTGGACAGATTTGGAACAGTTGCGGGGTATGGATATGCATACAACTTTCTATTCGAACATTCTAGCACATTTTGTACAGTTGTTGGGTGCAATTATGCATGCAGCTTTCTATCTGAATATTGTATTCAAATCTGTACAGTTTTGGGGTATGATTATGCATACAACTTAGTAGCACTCCCAGGAGTCAAACCTCTGCTGTGTGTGACAAAATATTATAGCTAACATCGCAGTACACTGTGCTATCAGGCAACTGATATACAGTTTTTTACTGTTTTTTATCTAAGTCTCCCTAAGTCGTGCAATATAATTGACCTCTTGGCACTTCCAACATTGTTATGCAGAACTGCATGCCCATTTTATCTGTATACCATGGTGTGGGAGACACAGCTTAAGATACAACAGTACTATTTATAGTATGAAACAGATCGCCAACATATGAGAGAAGAGTAAACAGAAGCACTCCATGGGTTATACTTTTATTCACAGACTATTAGACATTTATTTCTACTGGTACAACACTTTCTAAGGCTCTTATATTTATTTGTTATGACAGTACATGCAGACAGATTACTAACCTGCCTCGCAACACAGCCTTTGCAGCCTAGCATCACGGGCTTGTTGGTTCGCAGCCAGCTCATCTGCAGCTGTCAGAGAAATGCAGTGATATTTAGCCATACCTATCCATAGTATACACAAGCTAGGCAATTCTTTACTACTTAGCAGAATGAGTACTTACTCAGTCCTGGGGCATTGGGCATCTGCCGAGATTCCTGGATCCACTATTCCAGTACATTCCCCCTCTGCTGCTTCAGTTCAGCATGGTGGTGCCTGACCTGCTCACCAGTCTGGGGGATACCTGTGGCACTGGTGAGGTCATGGGCGAGACTGTCCCAGGCCACTGTTTTATACTGCGAGCCCTGATACTGGCCCTGCAGTAATCTCTGA
>NC_056751.1:199758943-199768943 GCF_019279795.1 Protopterus annectens | reverse complement strand
AATGGACAGTCATTGTATAATAACAGATAATACTTCTTCTGAGATCTGGCAGGTGAATGAGGCATGTAGTTTGTCATATATAGTTTATCAAACCTGTTTCTCGAAATTCAGTTTATGTGATCCACAGGCTCTAGAGCATTCAACTCTAAAGGTGTCGGGGGTTGTCATAATAGTTAAGGTTTATACCCCACAAGGACAAGGGACGCAGTTTAATTCTTGCCTTTGAAAGAGAAATTGGGTAGGCTTAAATGGCCCACAAGGACAGCTAGCCAACTACCCAGCTATGTGCCTTTGTTATTATTCCCTTCTGGGTATGTGAGTTTTCACTTTACCGGTACTCTACCACACCTTTTTTGAGAGGTTAGGCTTTTATGTCAAAAATATAAAAAAAATTGAAATTCCCTCATATGTTATAAATGCTACTGCTCTTCATATAGGTACGGTCATAACAGACCAGTGTACTTACATATAGAATTCTCGCTTACTAAGGCATCCTGTTTCCACCATAGACAGGAAATCCTTCTGTCTCCCAAGTTAGTTTCCAACGGAATATCTTCAAGAGCCAGTAAAAATTATTCTCCAACTTTGCTTGTTGTTTATCAGGCCTTCATTGAATATAATGCCCATTAGGTATGCCTAATCTAAGCACATCTTTCAACTGGAAAGGCTCCAAAGATTTCAAACTAAAACAATTAAAGGCCTTAAATCCTTCAACTACCCTGACAGATTAACATGACTCTCCTTATAATCAACAGCCTGAATGCTGCTCCAAGGTGAACTCTGTATCACTTTTCAAGCAAATACATTTTTCTTATTTGACCAGCTATTTCTTCACAAAACCTTTGACTCCACAATCAATCTTCACCAAGGAACTCAAGTATTCACCAACAAAAATAAGGCTCACTGGAAGGATAAATTCCTAAGTCAATATATTTCCAGCCTATGGAATAAGTTACTGCTACAAGTCATTCAAAGTACTATTGCAACTGCTTTTAAAGCTAATGTTGTCATTTGGATAGGTAAACACAAATTTTCATGGGCATTATCATATAAAGCTTCAATTTGGGAGGAGAGCACTATTGTATACTTGAACTTTTAAGTATGTCTGTTTAAAGGTGTATATGGCTAAGAATCTAATGTTTCCATTGATCACTTGATTAAGAGAGGATATAAGGTAAATGAGATCTATAAAATGGCTGCTGAGACCAAGGATATGAGAAGAACCAAAGGTAGACCATATTTTCTTCATGACACTATTCAGAAGGAAGACAAACCCATGAGGAGCAACAGAGAAACAACAGGAAGAATGAGGTGTCTGCATACATATAGCAATGACGTGCAACAAATTTGTGATATAATAAGAAACAACTGGAAGATCTTGATAGCAGATGAAAACATTTGGCATATAGTGGGTGATGTGCCAAGATTCTGTTTTAAGAACAGAACAGAAAGAATTTAAAACAACTGCTATGTCAAAATTCAAAATAGACTTACTAACAAGTCACTAAGAGAATGGGTGCATTCTCGTGTAGAAAGTGTAAAGTATGTGGGCTTACAAATTTCAAGAACTGTTTTGAACATCCTATTACTAGAAAGGACTACAAACTTAAGACGTATGCCAGCTGCAATACCAAGAATGTTATTTATGACACTAGCTGTAAAGTATGCACTGTTTATTAAGTTGGTGAGACCAACAGACCCTTTAAAGAGAGGGTATTGCACCATTTAAGTGACATCAGGCTAAAAAGCAAAACCAATGCCTTGTCACAACATATTATAAATTATCCTGGCCATAGTTTTAATTTTATGGTACTTGAAGTATTGACTGAAGATATGAGAATGGGGGATCTCTGCAGTTTAACTGAGATTGTGGAAACTCGTTGGATTGCTGATTTGCAGGCTGATAAGCTACCTGGATTAAATGGAATGTTCCCTTTAAAACTTTTATTGAAAGGGCAGAGGCTGAGGAAGTAGACTTTGAATGGCTAAGCTTCTGTTTAAATTTGATGAGCAAAGTTTAGGACAACAGGATCTGATGAAGGCATTGGTATCAAAAGCACGTATCCAGTTACTTTAAGCTGACTTCATGTTTCACTGTGTTTTTATTTTTCTTATACTTGCTGATTTTTAGTATTCAATAGTTTTAAACTTCTCCATGGTGGACAAGCTTTGCTTTGTTTCTACTGTTAAGTTTTAGATTGGCAATCTGCCTTTAACTGTCTGTGGTGTGTTTTTACCTGGATCATTAACATAAGGACTGAGTTTAACTAAAATAATTTTGTTGAGTTATCCTGATACCAGATGTCATTCATATAACCTAAAGCAGACTACAAAACTGAAGAATATCCTGTTTACCTTTTCTACCAGTAACCTGTATAGCATCGTCAACAAATGAAAAAAAAAAACATCGCTAGCATTTATCACTGCCAGTATTGGCATATATTTGCCATAACCAAATCTACACAGATTAATATATAAATTGTCCTTTCTCTTACATATCCTGTGTACATTATCACTGCCATAGATACACAGCTTTAATAAATGCCACTTCAAATTAACAACTCCTGTCATTGCCACTCCTGTCATTGGCATCAGCATTCATCAATTAAATTTAACATTTACTTCAGGGCAGACAAAAAAAAAAGATTTTCTTGAAAGTAAATTATGCATTAAATTGAATTTGCATAGTTTGTCAATAATGTATGTGTAAAGTTGCTTTTAGCTTTCTTTAAAAAGAGTTTACACTTTCCCTCAACAGTTGCCACCAAACTCAGCTGTTCATAAATAAATATTGTATTTTTACACTTACTGATGTAAATGCATGTCCATTTACAAAATGAAACTCGACTGCAATGACCTCTATAAATAGCATTGATGCACATTGGTGTATCTGGTCTCATACGCATAAATACATTATGGGATCATATGGATGAGCTGCACTCAGCCGTGTTGGTCCCAGGATTGCATGGCAGTGCATAGCATGTGTACACAATACCGAATTATTCCAGTGCATTTAAAAATAAATCTGGACTAAGTCAAAATAGAATATTCTGAAGCATAATCCATAGTCATCCAGCAGAATATGCTGTACTTCATCACATCCTTGCAGTCATTTACTTTGACTAAACCATATTACAGCAAATGCACATTGTTAATGCATGTCAGTTGCAAAATAGTTATTCTGAAAGGAGCATCTCAAGCACTACTTCAAAACTCATAATTCTATAATGAAACTATGGAATTCAGGTGAAAACATTGCCCTAGGTTAAGCGAATACACATATAAGCACATAACAAATGAATAGCTTGATCATTAATTTCCTGTAAAATACTAATATCATCGGTACATATTCATAAAAAAAAAGAAAATGACCTCCATGTGACTGCTTCAATGCAATTAGAAAAACAAACGTGACATTGCTATTACTTTCATTGGTATTACCCTAATATGGCTAAATGGGGTGGGTATGGTGATTTCACACCTCAACAGGTGTGGTTACCACACTCTAACCTTCTGTCCTGCAGTTACATTCACCTTTGGTTCTGGCACTTCTAATGTTGGTAGCAGCTATGAAGGCATGCAGTCAAGCTCTAACCTGGTCTGGCAAGAAAATTAAGATAATGGTCAACCTCCTGCAGGAATTACAGGTGCAACAACTGGAAATGCAGTCATGTTACATAATTGCAGCTATCTTTAAGTAGAAATGAATGTGTGAATGCAATATATGTAAATATATATATATATATATATATATATATATATATATATATATATAGGTTCATAGGTTCAAAGGTAGGTACTAGGCTATTGGCCCTAGGGCCAATACAAGCCAAGCCAAAAAGGTACCCCGGCTTTCGCCACCCAAGAAAATTATTTTCCTGTGCCCCTGTCAAGCAGAGTCACAGAAGTGATCCCCGGGGTGAATTTCCTATTACCCATTCAATCATCAAGATTCTTCTTGAAGAGTGCAAATGAGGAGCTCTGTTTGACATAGATAGGTAGTCTCTTCCAGAGTATGGGAAGTCTCTGGGACAGGAATCTATCCCTCCAGCATGTTCTGTTTATTGTCGGGACAAGGATTAGGTCCCTAGAGCATGTAGCTCAGAGGGATTGGGATTTCTTTAAGTGGAGCATGTCCAACAGCTCTGGGTTTGATATAGCTTTGTATGTTAGGCAGAGATCACCTCTGAGTAGGCGATATGCAACAGAGTAAAGCTGGAGTTTTTTGAGACGGTCTCCATAGGGCATCTGTTTAATTACAGTAATCCTCTTTGTGAAGTATTTCTGTGGCCTTTCCAGTTGTTGTAGATATCTTGTGAGGTACATACCAAAAGGGGCGTTGTACTCTATAGTGGGTCTAATGAGTGATAAATAGAGGGGAACAATGACCTATTTTTTCTGGATGAGAAACATTTTGTGATGAGGTGTGCCATGTAGAAGAATTTCCTGACCACTGTGGCAATGTGATTATCAAAGGAGACTACTGTCCACCTGTGTCCAAAGGTCTCTTATCACGCTTCCAGTGTTAAGTAGACTACCGCCTATGTGGTAGTTCATGGGTACAGAGTTTTTACCAAAGGGAATGACAATGCACTTTTTGGCATTGAGCTTGAGGCCATGGCTTTGACACCAGGCATCTGTCTCAGTGAGGCCCTTTTGTAGGATGGCCACATAGTTAGAATTTTGATTATGGCTCCTAGTTTGCTGTCATCTGTGAACTTAGTTAGCTAAAGACCTTCTGTGTTAGCCTGTACTTCAGAGAAGTAGATACCAAACAGGAGAGGACGCAGGACTGAACCCTGTGGTACTACGCTTGTCACTGTTCTGAAGTCTGATTTGGAGTCTGCTACTTTCACAGTGTGGGTTTTGTCAGTAAGCCAGTTGGCAACCCATCTTATGACATAGGGATTTATTCCTAGTATAGTGAGTTTATCTATAATTCCAGAGTGGGGGATGGTGTCAAACACCGTGGCGAGATCTAGATAGGCTGTGTGAACCACCTTACCCTCATCTATGGCTTTGGTGAATGCTTCAAAGAAGTCTATCAGGTTTAGGAGACATGATCTGCCTTTTACAAAACCGAACTGTTTGGGGTCCAGAGTTTGAAGATCAACAATGTCTTTGTTTATGAGTTGCATGATGATACGTTCCATGGCCTTGCAGATCAGGCTCGTCAGTCTAATGGAGCGGTAGTTCTTGGGGTCTGTCGTGACTCCCCCTATGTCGAGTGGGATAACCATCGTGGTGTGCCATTCAATGGGCACAATGCCTGAAGTGAGGCTATGACTGAACATGGTACTTAGGTGGGGTGCCAGTTCATTTTGTAGTTCATGTAGAAGGCAGCCTGGGATGTTGTCAGATCCCATGGATGCTGTGTTCTTGGCTTTGAAGAATGAGGTTTTTACCTGTGCTGCCATGATTACAGGAACTTTGCATTCTTCTGATATACAGATGGGCCCTTTAGGGAGTGAGGGGAGGGGTAAAGTTAGCACTGAACCTATCTGCCAGGATGTTGGCAATATCAGTTGGATCTGTATATTTAGTGCCATTGTGCTGTAATTTAGAGCAGATCTGAGTGTTGCCATTGAGATTCTTGACATAGCTATAGAATGCTTTGTGGTTGTCTTTAGAATCAGTGGCGATTTTGTTTTCATAACTAACTTTGGAGGATTTTATGAGGGATCACAGCTTCTTACTGATGCTGAAGAGGGAGTTCCTCCAATCATGGGATTTTACTCCTTTTTGCAACAGTTTCTTTCTACTGTTGTAGAGTTTGTTTACGGCAGAAGAACACCAGATTGGCTTCCTTTTTTTGGAGGATAGCATCTTGGTTCTGTTAGGGATAGCACGATCCATGCATTCGTGTAAGTGCTTATAAAGTGCATTTGTGTAGGATTCAGCAGTCATACCTCTATTGTCCATCTGCATGGGTGTCGTGAAGTTTGCCACTTCTGCCTTAAGAAGTGTGAAGTTGGCTTTGGAGAATTTTTTTACAGTTGTTTTCCTAATGGGGGGTGGGAGCGGGATGTGGATGTCTAGGGGGATTAGCTTGTGGTCGGATCTGACCAATGAGGAATTGACCTCTGGTGTGGAACACCGGTCACCCATGTTGGTGTTGACCAGGTCTAGAATATTGCTGCCTCAGGGTGGGGGTGTGGATAAGTTGATCCAAGACATTGGAATTGATGAATTCCAGAAAACGTTGAGCAAAAGAGTTGGTACATGAGTAGTTTTCCCAGTTAATGGTGGGGTAGTTGAAATCACCCATTATTAGGGTGTTGGGTTGTACCCCAATATTTTCCAGTGTATCAAGAAAAGAGGAGTGGGAATCCTAGGGCATGGTGCGGGGTCTGTAGCAAGCTACAATCTGGATTGTGGTCTTACCCAGAGTTAGTTGAACGTGGATAATCTCGGATGCATTATGCTGAGCAACTTGCTTGGAGGTGTGGATATGCTTAATGAATATGTACACGCCTCCACCTTTAGTGTTTCAGACCAGGTTAGGTGGCCGAAAGGTGTGGTATGAATTATAGCCTGGTAATGCAGGGGTGCTCTCTGGAGCTTTGAACCAAGACTATGTCACTGCACAGATGTTAATGTCCTCCATTTTAAGGAGTGCCTCGAGTGAGTGCATTTTGAGGTTTAGACTTCTAGCATTGAGTAGCATTACCCTCAGATTTTGCTTGCTTGTACCTGTTACGGTGGTGAATTTGTCATTTGAACCTTGCCTAAAAAAAGGCACTATAGTGGTGGCAAGAGCCTTTGCCAGTATCCAGAATCCTAAGGGCGACAGGTGCTGGCCATCTCTGGCAAACCATTGTGGTCTGTCGATCATGTCATCCCAGGCAGACAGATGCTGGATTCCCTTAGAATGACACCAGAAGCTTAGCCAGTAGTTGAAGTCAATCATTTTGTCCTTGTACTGTGGTATTATTCTGGGTGATGTCAGGGTGCTACTCAGGGCTAGGGTCATACCTGACTGGGCTACAAGATCGGAGACCTTCTCCATGTCTCTTTTCATGTAGTCCAGGGAGGTACGTCACAGGTCATTCACACCAACATGGACAATGACAGAGTCATATTTGTACTTGTTGTGGAGTGACCTGAGTGCTTGCATTATGTGGCTGATCCTGGCACCCAACAGGCAGCTGGCAGTAACTTTCTCCTTGTTTAGCCTGGTGAGTGGAACATCAGTGTGCCTGACTATAGAGTCACCTATGACTAGAGTGTTGGGTACATTATGCCTTATGGGCTGTAGTTGAGGGGCACACTGAGTATGTGGGTTATGTGTCATTTGGGTTGTGTTGGGGGGTGGAGGTTGCTTGCATTTCTGCTTTGGAGGTCTCGGTTCTTTGGGCAGATTTTTACTGAGAGCCTCTGCGAATGCAGGGATGTGTTTTGTGCTTCTGTGTGTGTGTTTTGGTGGTGTAGGTTGTGAGGGACTATGTGATGAGTGTGGTGTGGTACAAGTGTTTACCTTCTCCTCTTGACTGTCTAGTCCAGTCTTCAGCAACGAGAGTTTTGCTTCCAGTTGGACTATACAAGTGCATCTCTCACAGGTCGTAGTGTTGGGTGGTAGGAGGAGAGGGTTGTCTATGTACATGAGGCAATTGCTGCATTGTCCCAAGATGCCCAGATTCATCAGGTAGACAGGAGAAAACACCGGGAGCTGACCTTTAGACATGCCTAAATAGGTGCTTATTTAAGTACTAAAAACTGTTTTCCTCTAGACATGTGAGGGAAGTTGAGTGCTTATTTAGTGCTTACGATGGGTTCTGAACAAGTGCTGAGCTCAATGAAACAGATTTGAGTGCTAAAACTAAAAAAGCTGGCTAGTTGCAAGGCAAAATTTGAAGAGCAGACTTTATAGCGCCAGGAATCATTCAACCATAGTTAAGCAGGGGAGGGTGGCTCAGGAGCTTGCAAACAGTCCTGGATAGAGCAAATCTGTATCTGGACTAGACGTGTTACAGGATAGGGAGGAAACAAGCTTAGAATTTTTTTTTCAGTAAAGTGGAAATGGAGAAAGCTGGAACAGAAGTTAAATCAAGGTTAAGAATCTGAGTGGGTTGGCCTTCACAAATGTTCTCTATTAGATTGAATGAACTAATGACACTAGACTGGGAGGAGTGTCACAGATCAAATATACAGTATGGGCAGGCAACTGCAAAGCCACCAAGTATAAGAACACCACAAAACTAGGGAGGGTGGTGGAAAACTAGGTGGGTGGGAAACTATTACAGCTCCTGGCTGTACCCACTAAATGAAAGTTTTAAGCAGATCAAGGACCAAGCAGGCTCTAGAGAATGCTTTTAACGGCAAACAGACTAGACTAGAACAGAGAAACCTCAAAAAATAAAAATGCACAGAAAAGCTCGGATAGAGCACTCACAAACAGAAAATACAACTCTTAGTATGAAAAAGCAGTTTACAGTTATGTAATTCAGGAAACATGCAATTAGAGTAATGAAACAGAATCTATCAATGAAAAATAGAGTTAAAACAGTATAAAACAGTACATAAATGCAGTGAAACAGTAAAAAAGCTTTATAACAGAGCAAAATGTAGTAGATTAACTATATAGCACAATTATAAGTGTTTCAGAAGTGCAGTTCAATGAAATAAGTGTAAGAAATAACTTATCCTGCTCTTGGAATCTTAAGGAATTTTTGCTTAGTTTCAGTAATTAAATACCATCCACAGCCTGATAAATACACGCACAACCTTTTCCAGATGCAGGGTTTATATACCAGTATACTACTCAGTCTTTTTAGCCCCTGCTATTACCCAATCACTCAAACTACAGAAGGTCAGGAGACCCTGTTACTCTCAATAATAATGAAGATAGACTATCAGCAGAAAATGACTGCCAGAAACACAGGAAACTTAAACAAAACTACAAGGCCTGGACAACAGCAGGCCTCTATCAAGATTATGCCACCTGAGCAAAACACAGAAACCTCACTTTAAATGCATAAAAAGAATACTCACAAGGAGAAAATACAAGTCTCAGTATGAAAAAGCAGTTTACACTTAGTAATTAAATAAAAATGCAATTATAGTAATGCACACTATTGCAGCTTCTAGCTGTAGCCACTAAATTCAAGTTTTAAACAGATCAAGGACCAAGCAGACTCTAGAGAATGCTTTTAACTGCAAACAGACTAGAACACAGAAACCTCAAAAAAACAAAATGCACAGAAAAGCTCGGACAGAGCACTCACAAACAGAAAATATAACTCTCAGTATGAAAAAGCAGTTTACAGTTAAGTAATTCAGTAAACATGCAATTAGAGTAATGAAACAGTATCTAGCAATGAAAAATACAGTTAAAACAGTACAAAACAGTACATAAATGCAGTGAAACAGTAGAAAAAGCTTCATAACAGTGCAAAATGTAGTAGATTAACTATATAGCACAATTATAAGTGTTTCAGAAGTGTAGTTCAATGAAATAAGTGTAAGAAATAACTTATCCTGCTCTTGGAATCTTAAGGAATTTTTGCTTAGTTTCAGTAATGAAATACCATCCACAGCCTGATAAATACAAGCACAACCTTTTCCAGACGCAGGGTTTATATACCAGTATACTACTCAGTCTTTTTAGCCCCTGCTATTACCCAATCACTTGAACTACAGAAGGTCAGGAGACCCTGTTACTCTCAATAATAATGAAGACAGACTATCAGCAGAAAACGACTGCCAGAAACACAGGAAACTTAAACAAAACTACAAGGCTTGGACAACAGCAGGCCTGTATCAAGATTATGCCACCTGAGCAGAACACAGAAACCTCACTTTAAATGCATAGAAAGAATACTCTTAAAGAGAAAATACAAGTCTCAGTATGAAAAAGCAGTTTACAATTAGTAATTAAATAAAAATGCAATTACAGTAATGCTCACTATTACAGCTTCTAGCCGTAGCCACTAAATTAAAGTTTTAAACAGATCAAGGACCAAGCAGACTCTAGAGAATGCTTTTAACTGCAAACAGACTA
>NC_056751.1:199678943-199753943 GCF_019279795.1 Protopterus annectens | reverse complement strand
AGGTGCAGGCAGGCATAACTAAACCAGTGACTGGATGAGTTTTGAATTGCTAACACCTCCCAATTGGATACCTCTCAACCTCTTAGTGCAAGAAATTTGGACAAAGCCTAACAAAATGGATGACAAAGGCCCAAAGATTGGGACATATTTTAAATATTGCTCTTATAAATTTAGAAAGTTGCTAGAGTAACAGGTTTGTTTTAACATACATTTTCTGAAAGATCTGAAGTCTGAAACTCAAATGTATGTCATTATTTAGTGACTTCAGTCCTCAGATTATCCCATTGATTTGCCATAAAACCATAAATTTTATGACGAGCAGACCAAGAATATGAGTCAAAAATCTTGGCATTCTGGGAAAATCTGGACAGTTGAGAGGTATGCCCAGTTGTGTAAGTACACAGATTAAGCATGTTGAGATGATATGCAATGGTGCAGATAGTCAAGACTGGCGTATATAATGCTTTCAAGTCTCTTCTTCGACTCTCACTCTTTATCTTACAGTTGCAGAGGAAGTCACAGCAAAAAAGGAGGCACATGCTGAGAGATAGGCGGAACTCAGGTTGTAGTAAACATTGTGATTCCATAGATCAGTATCAGTTTCAGCATGGATATCTTAACTGTAACAGCAAGCATGCATGCTTTATCTGTAGCTGTTGGTAATCCTTTTAGGTAAGTGTATAGCATATTCAGATTATGTGGGTTCAATTCCCACAAGTAATCTATAGATTTACATTCAGCAAGTATTGTTTTTAAATTTGAAATTACATTTTTTAAATTTCAAGGATGACTTGTAACAATTCATAATCATTTTTGGGATCATGAAAGTTTTATAGCTAGTGTAATAATAATAAAAGGATATTTATTGTAATAAAGCATGCATGTGAAATAGCATGGTTCTAATCATCTCTTTTCTTTATTGTCTCATCCCACCTCTTATGTCTCTCTCTCTCTCTCTCTCTCTTTTCTTTTCTTTTTTTTGTGGTTCATTTGGAATTGCAGCAACTTTCTGATGTCATACCTTTCTGCCAACAAACCAAATACATTTCAGCACATGGAGGTGGGCCAACCCTCCACTAGCTGCCATACCAACACCAGAGTGGCCTTGGTGCCTACAACAACCAACTGGAGAAGTTGCTTCTAAAAACAGAAAATAGACTCCCATGTCAAGCAACCTCACAGGCAAATGAAGAATGGGACAGTAATAGTTCTGAGATTGAGGACTAGATTCTCACTGTACAATTGCTTGATGGGCATGTGCCTCCAATGTTCTCTACCTATCCCCAAACATAGTGTCCCCCCGAGCTTTTGTGCCCATCACCATCTCTGTGTCTGTCTTTGTGTCCTGTTTGTCTGCACCTGTGTCTTACCTACCATACCTATCTGACCCTTACATTCTTAGGTCTCTTCCACAACATTCTTCTCATTCTGAAACTCAAAAAAGAAATGGATACCTGTCCCAAAAAAAATAAATAAATAAATAAAAATAAAAATGCTCCATACATAGCAGACCACTTTGCATACGCATCTTCTGGACACACTTGATTTAGTGCAATTGGCTATACAACATCTCTGTGTTGTTGTTACCCATCTGTGCAGTGACAGTCCAAATTCATCAAATTTTGTCTACATGTACACATTATTATGGTGAAGAAGTGGATGTCTATTGTTCTTTCCTAATTCCCTCCTGCAAATGCCTGTAGTGCTTCTCCTTTGTTATTCCCTCTGCTTGACCCCCCCCCATTTCACCACTTTCCTATGAACCCCATTTTTGCACATTTAACCTGGTCAAAAAATAGAATCACACACTATGTGCATGGACAGAAATGGCCCATAAAAAAGCCTCCACTTGTTGTCCTATGCATTTGCATGGAGTTTGGCATCAACCAGCAATGCCCAACAGCTGTGAATGGCTACTCATGTCGTGTGACAAAAGCTGGTGAGTTTTTGCTGTCGGCTACATTACTTTGGTTATCTTCACACAAAGGTGGTTAAACATCCTGCGCTATAGGAATACAGAGTGAAGGCTGAGTACAGGCACTGCTTTGAAACAGTTACTCTGACAGTTTTTATGCTGCCGGATGTAACAAAGAGCAACTTCCTATGCGAGTTGGTGGCATAAATCATTGACTGAAGACTTTTTTTGCCCATAGCATCAAGGATTCAATTCCAGATGCATCTCACATCATTTCTTAGTGGGATTTTATGTGTGTACAATATGTTTAATCTCTCAAATCTTAACATTTGCTACAGGTATGAGTTCTCGTGGAGATATATTGAATATTGGTTAAAAAAGTCTATTTGAAATAACATCGGTCTACACAAGTATGAGATGTTTATCCAACCTTGATCTGCTTGCCATAAGCCTGTTGTCCCTCTCTTAACCCTTCTTTACCCCTTTATCAGTAACTTTATGCTACAGAGCATGGCAGGTAATTAAGGAGAACAAAACAAAAACATGTCCATGAGTGTTATATTACACAAACATCTGTCTACCCCCTCTCCTACATAAGTATGATACATCTGCCTATCAAGTAAACTGTACATTGGGCCAAAATTGATATAACTGACAAAAATCAGTTCCCACATGGCAACATTATACTTCAGATGACCCACATCTTCTTCAAACAGATGTATATGAATGTATTAATTATTGCCACTCTACATCTCCTCTATCCTTATCTCATGCAATTCATGCTACGGAATTGGACATACTTTGATTTAGAAGACATATTGTACTAACACACTATTAGGGTGTTCATGAATGTGACAGGACAGTACCTCCTACATCTTCTACAGCCCTCTGTCTGTCATCACATCCTTTGTCTCATCAGAATATACTGTAGCCTCTTTAGTAGAATGAGAAATTAAATGTTCATCTGATATGATGTGGAAACTGTCCTTACTGTGAAGAAGCATACTGTGCACACTTTTCAGGATATCCATCCCTACAGAAATAGCATATCTGCAGGTCTTACTAATCAGTTCAAAGGATGTATCTCTCCTTGTCAGTGAGGCCTGCAAAACAGTTACTAGTTGTAGATGTCTGTTGATGTCGGCATTACTGGTACATTTTGGGAAGACACACACTAGATAGTCGCATTTACAATCCTGACCACATTTACTTAGCTAATGACATCCTGACGCCATCTGTAGAAAAAAGAATCATCTGGATTTGAATCGTGGCTCACCTGTGCTCTGACCAGGAGATCACTGCTTTTACACCCTGTGCCACATAGAAAGCTAGGCAGTTCACACACCGCAGAGACTGTTTGCATGAAGGAAGACATACTGCATTAAACATTTCACTGTTTTCCCTTAAGTACAGAACTGCATTTACTCTTCACTTAATGTCACACAAACAGGTAAAGCAAGGCCAGTACTTACTTTTGTAATAAAACTTTCGTCCCAGCATTTCAAAGATAGATTATAGCATGCACATCATATTAGTTGCCAGCAATTTTTCCCATAACATATCTTACAATACTGACACATGAAACATTAACAACAAACAAATGTATTTTGCAGTAAACCCCAATCAGGTGAGTTGCTACATGTCCCTGTTTGTGCACAGTTTGGCAATGAGCACCAGTGGACACTACTACTTCACAACTGCCAGTTGAATTTCTGAAATTTGAATCACGCATGCACTAATAGTTTGCCATAATCCATGCAATTCAGCTTCTTAGGGATGCACATTCTGAAGAGGTGTTTAGCATGTCTAACTGGTTACTAGGCTGTAAGGCTCTGATACATGGAAATTTATTCATTAACACAAGAGAAGGGCAGTGTTGTGTGCTTGACTGAACTCATGCTTTCTGATATTCATGTGTGCCCTGCAGCAATGTACTTGTAAATGATGTATCAGTACTTGGGCCATTGTCAAATAGATTCCAGAATTACATAGCCTAACTCATTGTTTCATTTGGTATGGGTTTATATGGGTTTATAGTGACAGTGGATATTTCAAATGTATGATCATATCTCATTGATATTGTCATAAACGTGTATTAATGTGGACATACATTCTTCCGAATATAAAGGCAAATAATTCCATCATAGTTGTCAACCTCATAGCACAAAAAAAATCTGGACAAAGTAAAAAATAATAGGGGGGCAAATTTTGAATATTGTTCTTATAAACTTAGAAAGTTGCTAGAATAAAAGGTCTTTTGTTACCATACCTTTTATGAAGGATATGAAGTCTGAAACCCAAATGTCTGCCATTATTTAGTGAATTCAGTCTTCAGAGATTTGCCACAAAAATCCAGAAAACCACAGTTTTATGTAGAATAAACCAAAAATATAAGGCAACAATTTGGACATTCTGCAAAAATCTAGACAGTTGAGAGGTATGAACTGTCATTGCACTGCTGGTGTTTTCCAACTGTGTGTGTGTAGTGTGTGTGTGTGTGTGTGTGTGTGTGTGTGTGTGTGTGTGTGTGTGTGTGTGTGTGTGTGTGTGTGTGTGTGTGTGTGTGTGTGTGTGTGTGTGTGTGTGTGTGTGTGTGTGTGTGTGTGTGCATGTGTTGGTGTGTGTGCATATGTGTGCGTGTGTGTGAGTGTATGTGTTTCATCTACACAATATCCAGAAAAACAGGTACATGTCTGTCTCACTTCTGTAATATGCATTCCTGACAACTTATTTCAACTAGATTGCCAGAATATAATAATAAGTCTTCTTCTTCTTCTTCTTCTTTCAGCTATTCTCATTAGGGGTCACCACAGTGGATCATCTGTTTCCATTTCTTCCTGTCCTCTGATTCTTGCTCTGTCACACCAGCCACCTGCGTTTCCTCTCTCACCACATCAGTAAACCTTTTCTTAGGCCTTCTTCTTTTCCTCTTACCTGGCAGCTTCATCCTTATCATCCTTTTCCCAATATACCCGGCATCCTTCCTCAGCACATGTCCAAACCAAGGCAACCTCGCCTCTCTGGCTTTGTTTCCAAACTGTCCAGCCTGAGCTGACCCTCTAACATACTTATTCCTAATCCTGTCCATCCTCATCACAACCAATGCAAATCTTAATATCTTTATCTCTGCCACCTTTAGCTCTGATTCCTGCCTTTTTGTCAATGCCACCATCTTTAACCCATATAACATAGCTAGTCTCACTACCTTCTTGTAGATCTTTGCTTTCACTCTTACTGGTACCCATCTGTCACAAATCACTTTTGATACTCTTCTCTACCCACTCCACCCTGCCTGTACACTCTTTTTCACCTCTCTTCCACACTCACCATTACTCTGAACTGTTGATCCCAAGTATGTAATCTCATCTACCTTTGTCAACTCTACTCCCTGCATCCTCACCATTCCTCTATCCTCCCTCTCATAATAATAAGTACTTTTTGCAAATTGCACTCACACCATCATATCACAAATACTGGCTTTGTACCCAAGACTCATAACAGTATATGTTACCTTCAATGCTATGGTGATCTCATCCTCTATAAAGTTCACTGTGACACTGTCAAAATCAGACTTCTGTGTTGGCTCAAGAGTTAAGTAATATGTTCTCTAGTTTGTGTAACTAGACAAACAGGGGATCTAATTTCACAACAGTCATTTTTTGTGTGTCCATGGCTGAGTGGCTCTGTGGGTATTCAGATGAACATGACTGCAGGTCCTGATGCCCTCACTCAAGTAGCATTCAGATGATACTTATACGCTGCTATGTAACTCCACAACAATTTCATATAGCCCTCCTAACATCCTCTTCTCAACATACACTGATGATGTCATCCTTTATAAAGTACACTCTGACACTGTTAAAGTCAGATTTCTGTAGTGGCACAAGCATTAAGTACTGTGCTTGTACAACTAGATAGGTATTTAATGTCACAACAGTTAACTTGTGTGTATCTGTCTTCATTCAACTATCAGTCTGTATACAATTTTACACTGGGGTTTGAGTACACAGCTCTGTCAGCCCCTCCTCTCAACATCTTCTTCTCAGCAAACACCGATGATGTCATCCTCAATAAAGTGCACATTGACACTGTTAAATTCAGACTTCTAGGGTTGTGCTAGTCTAATGTTATATGGAATGCGGCTTGTATATCTAGACAGATATGCTGTTCAGATCTGACCACTTTCAGCTGGTGTGTGTGTGTATGAGTTGGTAATACATTATATGTTTTGAATCTCTTGTCATTTGATTCCCATTCAGGAGAAACATTTACATAGCACCCTGAATCCAACATCCCCTCGTTTACTCTGTCCACATAACATCTTTTGTGCATAACACTGATGATGTCTTCATCTGTAAGATGCATACATACATTGTGAAGCAGAGCCCTTCCATGACCTTTTACAAGCCATCTCCAGACCACTGGATGTGTGATTCCTAATTCACTAATGGGGTTGTGCGCATGTCTCATAGACAGAGGCAGTCTGTAATATAGTCAAACACATACGTACATAACCCAGCTATCATCACTCATTTAGAGATAGTGATTTGGGTTTAAATGGGGCAATAATGGCTAGGATTGTACGGGCTCTTTTCCATTGGCCCAGTAAAGTGACCCTACGAACATTACACATGTCAATGTTGTTGTCACCCATATGTGCGATGTTAATGTGTGGATGTACTGCAGTCCTACAACAGTGGATTCCAATCTGGGATTTGAGTTACTGTATTGATGCCCGCTGATGTCATTTGGTTATATTCTCCTTTCATAACAGCTCTAGTACTATGCCTCCAGAGGAATGGGATCAAGGGATGATGCTGTGCTTCTTGTTGCCTTACTAAGGTATGTGTCCTGATAGAGGAGTGTATCCATATTCTACACAGTTCGTATTCAGCCATCACAGTGACATCTGTAGTATGGCACAGGTGTGCATGTGTATGACTAGCATTTGGAAATGTTATCTTATGTACATCAATATAAGATCACACTGATTACATTGGCACATATGCCTGGGATCATCAATATGTTGCATACAAAAGCATATGACATTTTCAGATTCACTTGCAACCTTGCTAAATTTATTGTATGCAGTATTGTATTGCTGTTCACAAAGATAATACAGGTGTTCCCCAGCTGTATTGTGTGGCAGTCATCATTTCTGTCATTAGCTGTTCTGCATGAAATGTATCAACTACAGTTGTAATGTGTCCATATATGGTGCCAGGCGCTCATCTTCATTTCCAGTGATAAACATATAGGCGCATGCTGTACAACTGATGTAATGCCATAGAAACAGGTGCAGTTGTGTGACTGTGTTAACACTTCTACTGTGTTGCATGTGATTCATACTCAAGGTTTTATATGGAAGTGATGTTCAGCTTGAAGTACAATCATAGAATAGGTATTGCTACAGTGTAACAGTACAGCATCGCAGACGTAACAGTACATCACATCAGTATTACCACTTGATAGTTTGCATGAACCCATATGGATGTATGTTAGGATTTCATTGCAATATAACATTTCCACTGGCAATGTCAGGGGAACAGTGATCATGTAGCACATGTGCTCAGGTTTGACATGGACTTATAAAGTGTGGTCCAAGTATTGTTTGTTATGTGTGCAATATTACAGTGACAGCTTCCTTGACTATTGAAACTTGGCATTGTACTGTTGTAATTTCTGTACATGTGGCCATAGTTGATACATTAACATCAGTCTCAGTACCATTCATTATATTGGATTACTTTTTAATTCACACATCAGTTATAGATACTTTGGACAATATCCACTGCCATTATATGAAGCAGATGCATGCAGTACCTAGCAGTGTGTAGGGATTCCACTCATAATAGTAGTGGTGTTTGTATGTGTTTTTATTAGTATGCCTGATACCTACATCAGGCAGGGATGCTTTAGTCAAGTGTATAATATTTGACACAGTGAGCTCCCACACATCTGGTACCCATACAGACCTATTCTCTGGCATGCATACCATTTAGGATTTGACAGTGCAGACTCCCCTCCATGGTGTTCTATTAGTTGCTTGTATGATACGACTTTCTGTGTTGTACCCAGTAAATACACAGCTCAGGGACAACACTGATGGCATGTGATTGATTCTTGCAGGGTGGAGGGTTGTGGCTTATGTGTCATGCAAACCTCTCAAGTGGTCAGGATTGCCCCTGATTTCAAATCCAAGTTTAACACTGTCCCTCTTAACTTCTCTCAGAAGTGGTCACTTTTGGGGAAGGGGTGGTAAATTCCCCATATAACATGCTGACAATCATTACAGTTATACACATCTGTTCCTGCAGAACATGTATAAGTTACAATCACATATTTTGTCAACACCACAGATTAGTGGTTGGGATATTTTAAAAGTGTCCATGATTGTGCCTGTTTCTTTCTACATTTGTCCAGGGGTCTGTTGCTATGTGTCCATGATTGTTTGAGATCTATGGTGACATGTCAATCATATTGCAGAAAGTCATTTTGCATATCTTCAAAGTATGCATATACCCCTTATTGTATAAATCATCCTAGCTAAATGTCCTCTTCAGTGACCATGTCAGTGATGTGTATATCACAACCATTTAACTCCATTGACATGTAACCTTGTTTGCCCATTGATATTGTAATATAATCACACAGGAGGTGTAAACAGCAGTATGTACTGTACTATCTACCTATGTGCTTAATGTTATACTACCGACTTGTCTTGGAAGTATGCACACATTGACGTATTCTATCTTGAAGGCATTTCCATATTTACCATTTCCTCTTCCTCTTTATTCATTCCTGTCATTCATGTCTGTACACATTTTCATTAGCACCTTCTCCTGCCTAGTGTACCTTTCCTTGTAGCTGCCCTTGCCATTTACCCTCCACTCCATTATTTCATTTTGCAAATCATTGCTTTACTGTACATTGCACTCAGTGTGCTTTACTTTATTGTGTTATTTCTACTGTTAGGGCAGTATTTTCAACACTGGTAGTCATTGTGGCTGTCCACACAATCTCCTGAAGCAGGTTTGTTCATAGGCAAACTTGTGTGCTTCTTCTTTCTGTGCTCATTTTGCTCTGCATGGTTTCCTGGTTGCTGGCAGCGGTACTGTTGCTGGCCATGAAACCTGGCATGTATCTGTGTAACCATGATAAGCAGCATGAATATGCGATTTGCACTGATACTCATTGCACTAACACGTAAACTTCATGTTGGCTTCACATGAAGCCTACACAGAGTTTATTGAATCCCTAGGATAAACTCATTATTTCTGAAACTGATCCTTGCTGAAAAATGTATAGCATGTCTTTCAAACTGCTTGTGAATAATCTGTTTAACATACCAATATATGAAAATCAGTAGAAAGTCTTTGAGAATGTTAGGTCGAACAGGTGTATTGCATACTGCTTTACAATAGTTTGTTGCTTGAAAAATGTAACATCTCATGCATATGGTTATTAAGTATTATAGCCAGACAGTATTCCTATAGTGTGAAATGAGTTAGATCAAACTGTTCATGCAAGTCATAAACCAGTAAAATATATGAAAATATTGGTAAATATTATATGTTCCTAATGGGATGTGAGGCATAAAACACTAAGTTGAAGAATGTAAAGTAGAAGTTAAACATGATAAGATTTACAGAGTCTTTAAATATTGTATGGCCTGGGTACATTTTCATCTTAAGGATGCACGCAGAGTAACGTGTTCTGCCCAAATGGCATGCATTATTTAAAAGAAATGCACTATCTTTAATCAGTTATTTCACTTACATGCATAACTTTTCATTACTTATGCAAAATAGCAGAATTCAAAAATAAACTCTTTGAACTTCATTAGCAATACAGAAAATAAGGATATTTTCAGTCTGGCTGATTAAAATGGTGTTATTTCATTTATTAATTCAGTAAAACACTGCACCTCATAATATGCTTGCAAATGAGATGCTAATTAATATTTCCTTCAATGTTTATTTGTTTTCATGAGCCACTTTTATATATTTACTGATGCAGTAATTTAGTTTAATGGACTGAAATAGTTTCTTATTTTCCAAATTAAGGTTTTCATATCTCATTTTAGCAATGAACCCTGTGATAGGGATGTTGATTAAATAAAAATGTATCATATGGTTGATGAAGTTCAGAAAGTTCTTTTGGCTTCATTTAAGTAGTCTGCTTTTTTTTATCAGTAAGTTTGAAGGTTGCTGTAACACATTTAGAAAGACTGAAATTTTGTAAGAGGCTCCAGTCTGTTACTGGCGATGTATGTCATCTTTAAAAATAGTTGGTGTGGGTAGATGCACAAATGTGATGCAATGAACTGTGCCAATGCATTGCTCCACCCAAAGTGCCTTAGTACTTAATGCAGTCCATTATAGAATATACTCTTGATTTGTCTAATGGTTACCAAAAGGAAGATAAGGTCATGTTCATTGATGGAAACTTGAACACCGAATTTATAATTGAGGAGAAGGGATGACAAAATGAGAAATTCAAAGCTAGAATCAATGGTGATGCAGACAACTGGTAAATGTTTCAGGTGTAGTGTGTGACTGAAGAATAACAAACAAGCTGAAAAGTAAGGTATACAAAACAGTGGTGGGACAGGTACTTCTGTATGGCACACAAACCTGGGCAGTTAAGGCAGACCAACTGAGGAAGCTAAAAGCGATGGAAATGAAGTGCCTGATATGGATAGCAGGATACACACTCTGGGGCAGAGGAGTAAATCAGGACAATGCAACAAAAGCCAAAGTAGGTCCAATTGCAGAGACTATCAAATAGAACAGATTAGGATGGTTTGGTCACCGGTACTGGAAAATAGAAGACAATTTTGTAAAGCAGAGTTATGAGAGATGGGGATACTGCAAGAGGAACTGAGGATGTCCACAAGATATGTATCGATTGCTTAAGTGAAGACATGCAACAATTCAGCATGGCTGTTGAAAAGGTAGTGGCTATGAATCAAGACAAGTGGAAACAACTGACAGAATACCATGCCCTCATGTAAAATGTGAAGGGGGGCTGATGATGGCTGTGATAAGGGTGATGATGATGATATCACTTGCACTCTCATACAAGAATATTCTCATGATTTTCTAGATATTTCTGTCTCTTGTGAAACTGACACATTTCCTTTATGAATATCTAATTCACAATCTTTACCTTTATCTTTGTTCTGTTTTCATTCAGCACTTACAGTTGATCAAAAAAGACTCTGTGAAGGTGTTTGCTAAATACTTAATCCTCATTCATTTGACATTGCTTCCTACCAGAAACATCTTTTCCCAAAGTGGGTTTGGAACCACAGTATATACCACTGCTATTTTCTCACCCACATTGTTTAAAAACACTTCTCAGTAGATGGATGAATGTGTTATATGATGTATCGCATTGACCTACAACTGTCTGCTTTACACTAGTTCTAATATGCTCACATTCTAGTTTAAAATATTTGCCATAGCTACTTCCTGCAAAAAGGCTTTTCTAAATAAAATTTCAGAAGCTTTCAAGGTATGCTCAGTGGGTTCCCTGTTAGAATGTTGATTGTTCATAATGTTGAAGTCCATAATAGTGAACCCAGAAGATCGACAAGGCACAACACTGAAGTGCCATCACACCGAAATTGAAAAGATATAAACTGTGCAAATGAGTGATTGTGCGAGATTGTGGTACAGATGAGTTTAAAATTTTGCTATCTTGGAGTTGGTACATATTAGTAGCAGGGGGTTTGGTGCAGCAAAGGGGCTTGCCTTCCTGTAAAGGCATTTTCATGTCAGTGTTTTCAGATTCAGTGTTGTACTCTTTTGATCAAACAGGGAGCCACTCAGTGATATGAATAGCCCCTTAAATTTTTTCATCTTCTCTAGGTACAAACCTCTTCCAGTTACAGCTGCTTATCAGAGCTCAGCTTCATAAGATACAGTGATCTACTTGCATCATGAAACTTCTCCCGAATACATTCTGAGCCCCCTCTTCTGTTCATCTTTTCATCTATTTGAATTTTGAACATTTTACATCCATGCACAAAGATGCCCTGAATGTTAAGTGCAATTCTTATGCTCATTTTCTGATTTTAACATACTCATCTTTTGATGTCTCACCACTCAATTAATGCTTAGGTCAGCAGAACAGAAGTGGCTACCAATGAAATAAAGATACATGCTTTTGTTTTGTTCATTAATGTTCAAATTTCTTGAGGTAAACCCTTTCTTTTTCTTTAGCAGCAGTCTAACAGCTCTACTTATAATTTCAAATTCATTGATTTTAACTTCCCTACATTACAAATCATCAAAACAAATTCTGTTGCTCAAGTCATAGTTTTTGTAACTTGTCCCACACCACTGTGAATCTCTGCCATTTATCCTCATGGCAGCCAATGTCTATATTAATTTCAGCAAAAACTCAAGAATTTATTCCTATTTATAGTTGCACAATGTAATGGTTCCCTATTTAAATGTTAGCACTTGAAAATGAGGGCCAATAAGACAAAAAATCCAAGAAATGGCTATCTCACACTTAGTATATATACTCTGGTTAACAAATTAAAACTATATAAATGGATAATACTTTCATTCAGTCATTAATGTATTGGTCCTTTGTATCATACATTTTTGAGGTTGAACATTGAATCATTAGCAATTGCTTGCTTAAAATGACATCCATTAGCCTAGTTACTTTCCGGTTGCCATGTGAAAGCAAAATACCATCAATTAATGATTTGTAGCTACTATGCCAATCTAGATTTGCATCAGAAATCAGACATGCTGATTAAAATCTTATGCAAGAGAGAATTATAGTTCCATCCTACAATGTTTAGTCTTGCATAGCATAGCTGTGTACAGGGGCTGTTCAGTAAACCTTGCCTCATACCATATAACTGCAGAGAATTTAAAGTAAGGATAAATTGAAGATGCAATGCCATGACACTGTTCCATTATGCATCACTATGTCATGATCATATGGGGAAATATTATTCTGGTGCATATTTTTATGCCTAATGTATCTTGTAATTTCTCTGGTCCTTTGTGCTGCAGTTGTATGATATAATTTGAGAGGGGCCCAGCAGTACCATAGTTAAGAAATGGTCTAATAAAGAAAAGAGTGTTTCTTCTGAAACTTCTATACAAGTTATTTGGTTTATTATAAAAAAATATATATTAAATGACGATGCAAAAGCCAGCATACAGTTCATTAAAAAGAATATAACACATGTATTTGGTGAGTGGGCTCCTTAAAATGATGTCAGTGATCCATACCAGGGAGACGTGGCAAGGCACAGGCTTGTCCTGCTTTTTTGTGAAGCACTGTGACCTTACTCATTGTGGGGGTCAGTACAGAAAAGTTTATGTCCAGAGGTGACAAAACCCATGTTGTCATCCCAAATTTTTCATATCCTGAATTCAAAATTATACATTATTTTATGTTTTAATGCTAAATGAATGTGTGCATTAGCATTTTATTTTATTATTACTTTCTTTTTTATAAACAACAAAACAGCCGAAGTGGTCAAACTGAATGAAATTTATCAAAGTTCTAATGTCAGTTAAATACCATGTTTAAATGGTTAAAAATTCACTATACTTTTATTTACAATCAATCCTCTCAATAAACTTGATAAAAATCAGTGTTACTAAAAAGACAGCTTGAGCAAAGTAGTAGAACATGCTAAAAGTATAGGTGATGCATGATAGATTAAAAAAATCAGTGCACTTTTGTGTGAAAGATATATAAAGGAAAAGGACAAAAAGCAAACTGTCAGAATTTTGAAAATGTCTACATAAAATATTGTAAGAAATTCAAATAAAAAGAGTAAAATAAAAATAAGAACATTATTTTTGGGAGACATAGTTTAAGGGCACTACTAATGCTGAGAAGGGGCAGTGCAGTGGTTAGTGTTGTCATTTCACAGCAAGAGGCTCTCTGGTTTACTTCTTGGCTGGGGTGCCTTCTGTGTGTAGTCTGCATGTCCTCCCTATGTTTGTGTGGAATTCCTCTGGGTGCTCCGGTTTCCTCCCACATTCAAAAGATATGCAGTATGTAGACTGGGCACACTAAACTGGTGCAAAGTGTTAGTGTGCACGTGCAAATGTATGTGGTGCAACCTCTGAGGTGGGTTGGGCTTTAGGCTAGCAACCTGAGCTTGTAAAACCCATAACCACTACAAAAACAATGAGTGCTGAAAGGTGATTATTGCCCAGAGAGGGAATGCTGAGATGACCATTTAAGTCCTGGTGCTGACCTACATTAAATATCAAAGCAGTTTCTTCTTTCCTGAAATGCTGTCAGTGTCACACTCTCCACTGACTTCTTCCACTTAATAAACAGAAACATTTTAAAACTGTCACACCCTACAGAATGGTAATAAACTGCATAATTAAGATTTTTTTTGTGTTGAATGGTTATTTGTCCTAACAAATATGATGCAACACCATCTTTGTGGTTTACCCCACAAAAGAGCTGTTGCATCTAAGGCATATGACCACATGCACCATTACTTCATAGACACACATGTAAGTCTTCCTTTGGTACAACTAACAGACTTGCATGGTGTCAACCTAGGACATAGACCACTGTTGTTATGTAGCATTCTCCTTACTGCTGATGATGTGTTGATCTTGAGAATTGTTTTCTAATAAACATTTCACACTACTGCTTCTCTTATTGGGGAAATAATGGTGTATCACCAATCTTGGGTAATAAGCCTGTCTGTTCTGCTAGGATTGTCCTATTTCTTGCCTACCTTCTTACAGAAGGAGTGTACATCCTGAAAGGTCAGAGAAAGGACAATGCCATTATTTTACTAAAATTTACTATAACATTCATCCCTGCTGCACTCCCCAATTGCTTTATGTGCTGTTAACTAAGTGACTGACCTAGCAAAATGGGTTACTAAGTATATGTTTTCTACTTTTAAACATTAACCATAGCCATCACCGTTGGAATCATTGGGGGGAATCATAAAGGTTACCACAATGAGGTGTACACAATGTGCACACCTCAAGGTAAACCTTTTGAATTCACACATAGCCCTGAAATGGTGCTTTTGTAAGAAAAGGTGCAGCACTGTGGTGGCCTGTCTCCATGGTTGTGCTACATGCATATGAGGCAGTCCATAGGAGAGGCATATACTAAGTAGCCATGTGTCCATCCCCTGAAATTGCCTCAGGGAAAGCATCTACACATCAGACAACCCTTACTCAGTCATATTGATTATCACAGGTGCTCCTTGTGTGTGCATGTGTGTGTGTGTGTGTGTGTGTGTGTGTGTGTGTGTGTGTGTGTGTGTGTGTGTGTGTGTGTGTGTGTGTGTGTGTGTGTGTGTGTAAAGTCCTTAACGCTGGATGCGGAGAAAAAAACAGCCACCAGGGAGAACATTATACTTGTGCCTGTGCATCACTTAAACCCTATGTGCATACAGGAATGGGGGTACCACTAGCCATTACAGAAAAACTCATGCCTAAGTGGCAATTAAACACTAAAGTGATGGGGGACACTAGCAACCAGGATACTAAATATGGTGTGCATTAAAGGCAGATATTGACCAAAATGTGAAGTGAACCACTAAACACCAGGAATATGTAGTATACTATAAAATTGCATTAAACAAGCCTCAAACCTTGAACCTTCTACTTTTCACAGAGGGTATTAGTACTCTGCACCACAACCAAGGATCTATTTTAGGAATATGCAAATGAAAAAAAATAGGAGGAATAATGGATTTGTACTGCACAGCCTTAACACAAGAGACCCTGCATTAGTCTACTGTACTAACTGAGATGTTAATAAAGAGGGTGTTTTTTTAATATATATGGTAGATCTCAGGATTTATGCAATGCCTGCGCTTGTTGTGATGTATGAGAGAAAGGGACAGGAAAAATTTGGCATACCTCTCAACCTTGTAAGCAGCTTTTGTTCAATCATGCATCTACTGAAGGATATGAAATGTGAAAGACTAATTTGTGCCATTAAGGACTTACTGTGATTATCCATTAATTATCTGGGAAGATGAAAAGAAGACATTGTGGACATTATTACAACACAAACAGATAGAGGGTATGTGGTATGTGTTCATGTGTGTGTGTTTTATTGTGTGCTTTTACGTATAGGAAAGTGACTGTGGTGGGGACCCTGTACCATGCTCACACAAAATGGCTGCTGCTGTTATCCAAAACATGAAGTAATGTTAGATAACTATAATTCGTAGACATCCAAATTAGCTGACAATTAGGTCTTTCCTCATTGCAGCTAATAGGTTTATGAACTGCAAAATACCAGATTGCATTTACAGAGCCTTCTCACCTTACACCTTAATGTGACATACTAATATTTAAATGAATCAGGGATTGTGTTTAACAAGGACTGACAAAAACTCATACTCAACTTTATCAGAACAACAGGAGTTCCTAACATAATGAACCATTCGTAATTGTACCACTTGGGGACTTTGATAAATCACAGACCCTTGGTTTCCATTTTTGCTTGCACATTCATCTCAAGAAATAAATGATTGCTAAGCAAGCACTTCAGCCTAAACAATTCATTTTTGAATATTTAACATGGTTCCTCAATATTATTAGACTGAATTTCATTATCATTAGCTTTAATACGAACATTCTTAAATGGTTTTCAAAAAATACAGTTCAAGTTCTTAGCAAGGTGGATACAAGTGTCTCAATGATTGTCATCTGTAACAACATTTATACTATCTTTAGATTCATTGGTCCATATTTCAATATACTCTAGTTCTCTAAGAAAAGTTCCTGAGGTGCCTGGATATAAATGCAGGAGCAAGTGTGACAACTGTGAAGGATGAATAGCCATTCTTTGGAATCCAAAATCATTACATATCAAACTTAAAAAAAAATCCAGCAATAATCAAACGACCACAAATGGACAAAGTGAATAAAAAATTCAGACAAAAAGCAAATACACTCCAGTTCTGATGGAATAAAAGAGAAGGGATGTATTAAATGTTTCAAATGCTAATTAAGTTTCCTGTTAATAAAATATCTGCATACTTGCAACAGGGCTAATATCCTAATTTTACATGGAAAATTATCAGTTGAGAGAATTTAAATTGTTCAGCCCTCTAAATAAACTTTAGCTCTGAGTTACTACTATAAATACTTGAACATTAAACTATGCTAAAAGTATAAATGAATGACAATAAAAACAGGGCGCAGTCTTAGTGTAAAATATGCACATGACTGAAATAGATGCAATATTATTACACTATCAGAAGTTTTATACCTTATTAGTCTATCCTTTTATCCACAACCCCTTTCCTCATTTTTGAACATAGGGTCTGGGTGTCACTTCACCAGTGACAATCATTTAGAGCCAAGGTTCACAACACAAGGTGGCCATTCCTGCCACAGCTGTTCTTCCATACCACACACTCACACACTCATACCAATGGCCTGTTTAGAGTGTCCAGTCCAAATACTGCATGTCTTTGGAATATAGGAAGAAACCGAAGCACCCAGAGGAAACCCCAACAAACACAGGGCAGACATGCAGACTCCATACAAAACGTTGTCCATATGAGAATCCCTTATTAGTGTCAAATTTTAAAACTTTTTATTTTTATTTTTATTTTCTTATTTGCGTAGTGCAGCAGGTAATTGTAGTCAGCAGGGAGGTGATCTTGACATGAATTTTTGAAAAGAAGAAAACTGGAAGTTAAAACTTAATGCATGTCACAACCCATTCTGAATGCCTTTTTTTAAGCATTCAGAGTTTCTTAAGTTGCCCTGTCTAAAATAACTTTCTTGCTTTTAGTGTTACCTTTTTCATAGTTTTTTTAACAATTTGTCTCTTTCAGTATTTTCCATGTTCCGACATGTGTATCATTATAACAGTCTTGCACCCATTTCATTCATGTGTGATTTTATACATTATGCACTTTTTATTATTTATCATTCATTCTTTATAATTTTCTGTTTGTTCTACTGATATGAAGTGTTTTTTATATATTACTTTTTTAAAAGTCTTAAGAAGAACAGACACACAATATTGTAGATATAGTATTTGTTAGTAATTAATGTTAGCTGAAAACATTTCTGTTTAGTGGTTTGTGTGCAAAGCAGTATTATTTAATTTTAGCAATGCATTTGTTTGGTATTTGCCTAAAACTGTCAGTTGCCCAGACTTCCCCAATCAATTCACTTGTTCTGTTTTGTCACTGGTATAGTTACATTGCAACCTGCACTAGCCAGTCCTTGCTTATGGATATGGAACCTAAGTGTTTTTTGGCTGAAGTCAGTAAAGTAAAGAGTCTATATGGTCATCTATGCTGATACATGAGTGAAAGGAAGAATGTTTTAACATATATCTTGCTATCTATTGGCTCACATAATGAGATAATATCACCACTTCTGTGCACAATCCAGTCAACTTGCTTCTGAACTAAACCCATATTACAGCTAATGTGTGTTTAGGAATATCGCTAGCCTTTGCACTCAAGTATGACCTGCCATTCCAACCAGAGCAAGAGAACTGGATTGGGGTATGTTATTCTGCACCCAAGAATGTTTTTTTCTGGGATATGAAGAGGTGTCTGAGTCTTCATTGTTGTCAACACATGTGATTGTATTATATTTCTATTAGACAACTAGCCTCAGCATTATTAAATATAATTCATGTTGTAAAACATCAGTTGTGTATGTCTGTGCAGAATTCCCATATATGTGTATATAATTGCAACAGTGTTGGTAATATATATTTTTTTGGACTGACAAACATACATTAACAGCTATCAGTGGAAAATTTGTAGGTTGTACCTTTCTAATGTATAGTAAGAGTACCTTTATGCTTGATACAACTGCTGGTCATTATATTTTATATTCAGCTAATTACCATAATTATATGTGTTGTCCAACCTTAATAATCTGACTGTGACTCTTCAATGTGGCGCTTGAATTCTTACTTACTAAATTTATATTGATTCTTTACAACATAAGAATCCATATAAACATATTAAGTTCAGAAGTTTTATTATTTTTTATTAACACTGAAAGTTCTATCCATCCATCATCCTCTTTTTCCCGTTTTGCACATGGTGTTGTGGTGTCACATCAGCAATTGTCATTATCTAGAGCTAATGCTCACACCACCAGGTGGAGGATAGTGATACACTTTCAAAATGGTAAAACTGTGGTTGTAATAATGTATCAATATTCACATTTTCATTCAATAAAAGGAGTCTGATATTTTACATCCATTTGAATTAGCAAGATCATTAGAAAAAATATATCCTCAAAAAGAAATATGCAAAACATTGTGCTTCTTGTGAAATGCAGCCTAGTACACTTTTTGACATATCTCCAGTGATATTCTTATTATGAGAGACATGATAAGGAAATAATCCTGAAAGTGACTGCTGGTAAAGAGACATCAAGAACTTTACACTTGGCTGAGTTTGACAATCAGCACCTAGTGATTGTTACTACTTACAGTCAATAAGTACTCTGTGGCTATGTTTTGCTATATTGTTGTAAAATCAATGACATTGTGTAGGGTCTTAGATATAAATATTTAAAAGCTGAAACTAAAATATGATAGCAAATACAAACTGGATATTTAATGTTGTGAGCATACCTGAATGATCTTTTTGTGAGTCTAGACTCCTTGTCACCCAAATAAATACACCCCCGACACACACACACACACACACACACACACACACACACACACACACACACACACACCAAAAATTAGGGGGTACAACTTTTATTGAGCTCTTAATTTAGTGTTATTCTTAATTATACAAAAAGTGAAACAAAATCATCTACTATATTCTACCTTACTACAAGAACACTATAATTGTTAAAACAACAAACATGACTAACAGCATTTCATACTCAAATATATTAACTTTATAAACCCTTATTATTCTGTGTTAAGAAATGCATTGCAGTCTATTTTTTTTATTTCCTGAAGGTGCCATTACCAGCTGTAAGAAATAGGATTGCAATGAAATATTTTGTCTTGTGTGAAACTCTATTAAAGCATTGTTAGCTAGTTCTCAAAAATGCAAATATTTATTCTAAAGAAAACCAGAGGAGCACTTTTTTTAATATTATACAAGCAGTTGTCATTATGCAAGTCTGTACATCTGGGTAATAGTCACTGAATTCATAAATGTTACAAAGAGATTTTGTGACAATTAATTATCTGCTATGCTACAGATTTTTTATTATTACTGAAGTAGCAGTGGCATGTACTGTATATTACTTCTTTCTCAAATCTAGCCGTTTTATGAGCTCCGGTAAGGTTATTCTAAGAAAAGGATTCATATTCTTCATTAACTGTCGATGAAGGTATTACCAACAGTCATGGAGTACTGACTGTGGTTAGCTGGACTGAATCGCACTTCAGTGAGTCACCATTGACTGAACACATTTGACTGACATCACTTTTCACTAAAAACACAATTCATTGAAACAGATTTGACTAAAACATAACTATACCAAAAGCACCTTTCAAATATCCTTTTCTATGTTGCTTCAGTTTGTTTTTTGTTACAACCCCCCTCCCCCCAAGCCACTCTGTCTGTAAGTTCTGTCCCCACATTACTTAAATATACTAACTCCACATTCATGCAACAGTAGAGTAAAATGGAAAAACAAGCACAAACACACACAAAGTGAATCGCATAGCAAATTCAATTTGAGCAAACATACCTTAAAATCAGATCTGACTTTAAAAACATTATTATACTGAAATATGTTGCAAATATGTTTTTGCAGGGGGACCATTATCCCTACATCCCTTTATTTAAATATATTAACTACATGGCTGCAGAAGACATTACAGTCTTCAGTCAATTGTGATTCAAAGGAGATTCATTCAAATCTGATTTCAGTCAATTGTGGTTCAGCAAAATGTAATTCAGTCATATTAACTGCTTCCATTACAGTTATTCCAAATGCTTCCATTTATGTATTTCTAGAACCTTTTTCACAATAAATCTAGCTCCACATTTACTTGTGTATACATAGTATTTGCTAGTAGCAGTAGGTTTTCTCACTTTGTACATGAATGTTATTTTCTTAGTGTGTTCATGACCTGGAGTTTATCAGTCTTGCATTGTGGTTCTTTGTTTCATAGTAGGTACTGAATTTATACGTAAGAAAAGAAACTCATTTTTGCCTTACCTTTCTTTGAACTGCATGCTAACACTGTTAATTTAAGAGCCTGTGGTCTGACTTGATTACTGTATGCTAAAACCACCTAAGAACCCTTTGCTCTCCTCACTGCTCTAGCTAAATAATCTAAGACTACAGATTATTGTATTAAGAAGCTCTTTAAATTGAACCTCATCTGTCATACATTGACCACAAAGCCTTCTAAAATATATATTAGCAGTCCATTAACATGCTTTATATAATATACTCAACAGTTACCTCGGGGAGATGCATTCATTTCTTTCTATTTTAATTTAACAGGTGTTCAGAGTACTTCACAGACTTAGCAAACCTACTCAGGTTACATTAACTATGCTGATCTATCTTATAAATATCCTGATAATCACTCACACTATGTCTGCTCAGCGTAGTCCTTGAATCTGATTGCCAGAAATGCTAAAGGTAGCTATAATGGAAACTGTGGCTGAGTTTTCACAAGGAAAGGAAGGTGATATGACGACATGTATTTGCATGTAGCTAGTTTGCATAAACACCCATACTTCTCTGCTGTAGGATCAATCACAGGCATACCCCAGAAACAAATCCACATGGTGGAACTATAATACCAGCAAGCTTTACATAAAAAAGAAGACAGTTTTGACCAAAAAGTAAGGCAAGTACTTCCCAGAATGATAGAGCGCTTATCACTGAAATAATCAAACAACTCAGGAGCTTAATAAAATGCACCAAAGACAAGTCTGAGGCAAAAGTGGTTACTGAGGCCAAAGACAATCACAAGGCCATTTTTAGTTATATTCATAAATCTCAGAAGCATAATGCAGTAATGTGCTGAGTTGATTTTGAACAATGTTATCCAAACTGAGTCTGAAGACATAGTGAACCTACTAGGTAATAAATTCAGCTCTAACTTTACCTCCATCTCCCCTCTGTCTGTTCCTTAGGATATACCTGAAACTGGCCCACCTTCAACAGTCACATAAAAAGTGCTAAAAGTGCTATCATAAGTTAAAAAATCTACATCAGTGGGTCCTGGCAATATCCCTAAATACATCATAAATAGCATGAAGTGTGTTTAACCACAAACCTAACAACATTTATTTATTTATTGACATTTGTTAACTGGGTTTGTCCAACTGGGCTTGTGGCCCATTTTCAGTGGAGACCTGAGGAGAAATGCTCCAGTAGTACATTTTAAACAAGTACAATTTTAAACAATATTGATATAATAGCAGTTATAGCAAAAAGATTCACATATGTTGGGTTACATGCATAAATTTAAAGTTGCATTAAAAAGAAGCTAAGTAACAATTTTACATTGATATAGTTCAATAGGTCAACAATAAAAAAATTGTTTGTATAAAATTATGCAAATGCATAGTAGACACATCGGAGAGAGAAGTGTAATGAGGTACTAAGTATAGTCCTTTTGAGGGTACATAAAGGGAAGGAAGACTAGGTAGGGTCATGGCAAGGGCAGGTTTTGGAATTGAGAAAATAAGCTTTTAGTTCATTTTTAAAGTGTGAGGTGTGGTAGATTGAACGTAAATCAAGGGGAAGTTTGTTCCAAGCATGGGCAAGGGAGTGTTTGTAGAGTAGTTTGCCTACTGACCTTTTTGGGTAGTAGATATCAAGCAATTGTTGTTTAGAAGTACGGAGGGTATGGGATGGGATGTAGTAGGAGACTAAGGAAGATAGAGATGGGCAGAAGGAGGGTTTATAAAGAATAGAGTGTAGCATATGAATTGATAAGATAGCAGAAATTGGGGAAGTTCAAGCCATTGAAGAGAGTTTAAAGAAATGCAGTGGTGTGAGTTGTATGGGGAGTTAGTAATGAATCTGGCTATTTTATGGTAAGTCTGTTGGCAGTTTGTTTAGAGTGGAGGCCTGGATATTGTTAAGAACTGGAGCGGTGTATAAGAGGGAGGGGAGGAGGAGTGCCTGATCCAGGGTAAGTCTAGATTCAGGGGTTAGGAATTTTTTGTTCAGATATAGCAGACCTAGTTTCTGTTTTTTTTTTTTTATACATTGGAGTATGTGTAGGTTGAACTTTAGTTCGTCATCGATAATGACTCCTAGGAGTTTTGTGTGGGTATCAGGTTGGATAGTTGTATTGTTAGAAGATGTAATAAAAAAAAAGAGGTTTTGTGATGAGAAAGAGAATGGGAAAGGAAAAGTAGGAGTTTGGTATTTTTGGGATTTAGGATCAAAAGGTTGTGAGAGAGCCACTGTTCAGTGGATAGTAGGGTCTGTTGGGTCAGGGAGTGTAGTTCAGGAATGTTATTTGAGATGGATATAAGTGTGGAGTCATCGGCATACTGAATAAGGGAGGATTCTTTGCATGAGGTGTAAAGATCATTGGTGAAGATGTTAAACTAAAGGGATACCAAGATGGAGCCTTGGGGAACACCAATTTAGATGGAAAGGAAAAGTGAGGAGGATGAGAGCCATTTGACAGATTGTTCCCTGCCAGATAGGTAACTATTAAACCAGGCAAGTGCGGAGGGGGATAGGTGGAGATTTGCGAGTTTGGGTAGTAGTAGAGGATGAGAGACAGTATTGAAGGCTTTGGAGAGATCTAGGAAGAGACAGGAAATGAGTTTGTTGTTGTCTAGGGCCTCTGCAATGATATGAGTGAAAGAGAGGAGGGCAGTGGTGGTGCTGTGGTGAGGACGAAATCCATGTTGGGTAGGGGTAAGTAAGTGGTGTGTGAGGAGGTGATTGAGAAGCTGTGAGTGAATTCATTTTTCTAATATCTTGGAGAGGGGGGACAGAATGGCAATGGGTCGGTAGTTTGAGGGGTCAGTGGAGTTTCCACCTTTATGAAGAGGAATAGTGAAGAAAGATTTCCAAAGGGTGGGGACAGTTGATTCCAGAATAGATTGATTAATTAGCATAGATATAGGATAGGCAATTGAGTTGGCAGCAAGTCTGAGGAATGTAGGAGCTAGATTGTCAGTGGAAGGAGAGCAAGGTTTTAGCTTGAGTAGTAGAGAGTTGATGCAAGTAATGGGAACTGGCTCAAAAGAAAACAAAGTTGTGTTAGTGGGAGTTGGAGGGGTGGGTGTCGATGTAGAGTTTGGCTTAGAGGTTACCAGATTTTGGATGGAAGAGATAAAGTGTTTATTCAGGAGGATAGCTGTTTCCTGAGAGGAAGAGTTAGGGTATGGGGAGGGATTAGAGGGCTTTCCAGGATAGAGGATGTTGTTGAGAGTTGACCAAAATTTTCAAGGATTGGATTTGTTGTTAAGCTGAGCAGAGCTATAGTATAACTTTTTGTCATTAGTTGTATGTTTTTTTGCAAGGTTCCTCAGTTGCCTGTATTTTTGAAGAAAAGGTGGTTGTTTAGTTTTAGTCCAGGTTTTCCAAGCATGATCTCTTGTTTCATAAGGGAACTAGTCTCTTTGGAGAGCCAGGGAGCATGGTATGATTTTACTCTGATCTTCCTAGAGGGAGCTAAGGAGTTTACAGTATTCATGAAGATGCTATTGAAAGTGCTTACAGCATTGTTTAAGGGGAGGTGTTTTAAAATGGGCCAATCTATGTTGTGGAGAATGGAGTTAAATGGGAATGAATTGAAAGTCGATAGTTTTCGACAGTCTTTGATAAGGTGGGGTTTAGGAATATAGAGTAGTGTCTTAAGATGGTGGTAGGGAGATGATCACTGAGGGAGTGGTGGGATTGTGGTATTGGTGGGGGGAATTGGTAAGGATCCAGTCTATGATGGAGCTGGAAGTGGAATTGTTATGAAAGCGAGTGGGAGATGTTATAAATTGGTGGAAGCCATGTAGGTGGATACTGAATTGGGGGGAGTCAGTTGTGAGTTTGGACCAATCAATGTTGACATCGCCAAGGAGAAGTGTCTCATATGGTATGTTGTGGGAGAACCAGGATAGGATGATTTCAAGAATGGGAAGATTGTTACTAGGAGGAAGGTAGATAGAGGCAATTGCAAGTTTTTTGTGGGGATTCAGATGGCAGTTAAGGATGATGATTTCAGCTGGGAGGAAGCCAGGAATTGGGGAAGGATATGGTGAGAGGTTAAGGTTGTTTGAGTAGAGGATGACCATGCCACCACCTTTTTTTACAGGTCTATCACATCAGAAGATATTATAACCTGGTGTGAGTATTTCACTATTTGAGATTTGTGGCTTGAGCCAGATTTCAGATAGGGAGAGGATGTGAGGGGTATTGAGAGCTATCCATGAGTGCAGCACAGTGACTTTATTTCCTAGACTCTGAATATTCAATGAGTAAATAGTTAAGTATTTGGATGGAGATGATTGTTGTGACTGAGGTTGGTGACTGTTAGAGGAGTAAAATGGGGGAAGTGTAGAGGTAGTTTTGGGGAGAGAAGAGGGGCCAGGGTTGGGATGGATATCACCAGAACAAAGTAGGTTTTAGTGAGGACAGAGTGTCTAGTAGATGCTAGATGGAGTTTGTATAGTTTTGACTTAGCTTTGTGGGAAGGTATAAAAACCTGTATTATGGATAGTTTATATAGACTTGAGGTAGAGGTAGTAAAGAGATTAGGGGAGATAGTAAAAGATGAAGTAGATGGATATATGTTGTATGAGTGAGAAGTTGCTGAACATAGTAGTGGCTCAGAGAGATTCATAGGTTCATAGGTTGATACTAGGCTATCTGCTCTAGGGCATTTATAAGCCTAGCCAGAGTGTGTTTGGCTTTCGCCACTCTTTTAGATTAGTTGACTGTGCCTCTGTATAGTAGGTCACAGAAGGTAGCCCTTTTAAGGTTAGTTTACTGTACCTCTGTCAAGCAGGGACACAGAAGAGATCCCAGGGGTAAACTTATGATCTCCCATCCACTCATCAAGATTTCTCTTGAAGAGGGTCAGTAAGGGGCTCTGCCTAAGATGGATTGGGATTTTGTTCCAGAGTGAGGGAAGCATCTGGGATATGAATCTGTCCCTCCAACATGTCCTATTTCTTTCTGTGCTGAGGTTCAAGTCCCTGAAGCATGTAGCTCTAAGGGATTTAGATTTCCTAAGGTGAAGCATGTACATTAATTCTGGGTTGGACATGGCTTTATACATCAGACACAGATCACCTCTGAGTAGGCGGTACACAACTGAGTAGAGCTGGAGTTTCTTTAGCCGAACTGCATAGGGCATCTGTCTGAGTCCCTTGATCCTCTTGGTGAGGTACTTTTGGGGTCTTTCCAGTTGCTGCAGGTGTCGGGTAAGGTACATCCCAAATGGGGCATTGTATTCAATTATGGGCCTGATAAGTGATGAGTAGAGTGGCACAATGACCTCTCTTGATCTAGATGTGAACCCTTTCATGATAAGGTGGGCTATATAGAAGGTCTTTCTAACCACTTTGGCAATGTGATTGTCAAAGGAGAGATTGCTATCTACTTGGGTCCCCAAGTCCCTAATTACTTCTTCCATACTTAATGGATTACCACCTATGTGATAATTTGTGGGCACTTTGTTTTTCCCAAAGGGGATGACTATGCACTTTTTGGCATTAAGCGTTAGGCCATGGCTCTGGCACCAGTTATTCATCTCTGCGAGACCCTTTTGGATGATGCTTGTGTCAGCTGGAGAGTCGATTATGGCACCCAGTTTGCAGTCATCTGCGAACTTGGTCAGCCATAGTCCACCCGTGTTAGCCTGTACCTCAGAGAAATATATACTGAACAAGAGAGGTCCCAGGACTGAGCCTTGTGGGATGCCACTTGTAACTGGTTTAGAGTCTGACATGGCACCTGCTATTCTGACCATGTGGGTTCTATCCCTGAGCCAGTTTGCAACCTATCTTGTGACATAGGGGTTGATATTTAAACTGGTGAGCTTATTTATGATGCCTGAGTGTGGTATTGTGTTGAAGGCTTTTGCGAGGTCCAGGTAGGCTGTGTGGACTACCTTCCCTTCATCTATGGCTTTGGTAACTGTTTCAAAGACATTGACCAGGTTCAAGAGGCAAGATCTGACCTTAACAAAGCCGAATTGGGTAGGATCCAGTGTCTGAAGGTTCCCAATGTCTTTGTTTATGATTTTCATGATGATACGCTCCATAGCTTTGCAGACCAGGCTAGTCAGGCTTATAGGGCGATAGTTTCTGGAGTCCGTTGTGGCACCACCTTTGTGGAGCGGGACCACTGGTGCTGTACACAATTCCTTGGGTACATATCCTGAAGTAAGGCTAAGATTGAACAGTGACTTTATATGAGGGTTTAGTTCTTCTTGGAGCTCGTGTAAGTAGCAGCCCGGGACACCGTCTGGTCCCATTGATGCTGTGTTTTTTGCTTTGGAGAGGGCAGCTCTCACCTGTGCATCTGTGATCTCAGGAAGGCTACACTCTGTTGGGATAGACATTTGCTCTTTTGGGGGGGGGAAGGGGGGGAGAAGTTTGCACTGAACCTTTCTGCCAGGATGTTGGCAATGTCTGTGGATTCAGTGTATTTTTTGTCATTTTGCACTAACTCAGAGCATATCTGGGAGTTGCCTGCCAGTTTCCTGACATAACTAAAGAAGGCCTTGTGATTATCTTTAGTGTCTTGTCAATTTTTCTTTCAAAGCTGGCCTTAGATGATTTTATGAGGGATCATAGTTTCTTGCTAGTACTGATCAGAGATGCCTTCCCTTTTTGGGATTTTGCTCTGTCATATAGTAGCTTTCTCCTTCTGTTGTATAGCTTATTTATGGCCGGGGTCCACCAGACAGGTCTCCTGCCTTTGGAGGAGTGAGTCTTGGTTTTATTTGTGATAGCATGCTCCATGCATTCCTGTAGGTGTCCATAGAATGCTTTTGTAAAGGATTCGGCGTTTTGGGCCATATTCTCCACTGGCCTGGGGGCTTTGAAGGATTCCACCTCGGTTTTGAGAAGTGTGAAGTTTACTTTTGAGAATTTCTTCACCGTGGTTTCCTTGGTTGGGGGTGGGGACGGAATATGGATGTTCAGTGAGATTAGTTTATGGTCTGATCTTACCAATGAGGGGTATACCTCTGGTGTGGAACATAGAGACCCCATGTTGGTGATGACCAGATCCAATATGTTTTCCCCTCTTGTGGGAGTGGTGACCAGTAGTTCCATAGCATTTGAGTTTATAAATTCTAGGAACTGTTGGGAAAGGGTGTTTGGGCTTGAGTAGTTTTCCCAATCAATGTTTGGGTAGTTGAAGTCACCCAATGTAATGGTGTTTGGACTGGTCTTCCCAATCTTTTAGTAGTGAAGGGAAAAAATAACTGGTCAGTTTTTGTAAATTCTTTGGTCCTGTGAAGGGAAAAATGAAGCTGCCTATGTACATCAAGAAGATGAATGCTGTATTCACCTTTATTTTGAAATTTGGGGAAGAAAACTGGTAATTTGATGACCTGGTTGATACTGATTTCAGAGGCAATTTTTGGTAGGAAAAAATAATTTGTACATAAAGTAACCATGTCCTTGTGAAATATTAAACATGGTGGTTTGGAAGACAATGCTTGTAGTTCAGATACTCATCTTGCAGAAATTATAGTTACCAGAAACACAGTTTTCCAATTAAGAAATCTCTACGTGTAGGGCATTGGAGTGGTAAGAAGTGGTGATAGAAAGAATAAGGAGTAGTGTAGAAGATATTAGAAAATAATACATGTTGGAATAAAATATGGTCAGATAGAGTAGGTAGAGACAGCGGTATAGAGGAAGTGGAGTTGACAAAATTGACAGATTAGTAAGTAGTGGGACAGGAAGGAAATGGATAGTTATGTATAAAGGTAATTGTAATGGTGGTGAGTGTGAATGGGGATAGGGAAGGGGAGAGAAGTGAGCCCGAGTGAAGTGAGGGTGAACGGAGCATGGCTAGCACCCTGGTCAAGATGAAGTCATAGAAACAATCAGAAAAAGATAGTGAAAAACTCACTTGAGATACAAGGATATAAAGTTTCTAAAGGTATAGTCACCAGAAATAAAATAAAAAGAAATAAAATATGAGCAGAAGTAAGCTTACAAAAGGACACTGTCCTCAAGCTACACAAGTAGATTTACTTGAAGCAATCCCAGTGCTATATGGTTAAAATAAGCTACAATAGAGAGGGGCTTTGGAGGGGGGGAGAGATATTACTAGCAGCTAAAAGCTGGGCAAAAAAAATTAATATGTAAGAGTCTGAAGACAGTAAAATAGGGCAGATGCACTAGGAAAGACAGCTATGAGTGAGGCTAGAAATGAATTCATGGAAGGTAAAGTACAGAACAGGAGAATATACACAGAAACAGTATGAGGATAGTGGGTATCTAAGAGAAAGGATAGGAGCTGCTGGCGTCTGCTTTTCATGGCGACTAGCAAAAAAAAAACACTGTAAATTCTTGTTGTGCTTATAAAGTCTAGCATTAATTAAAATATTAGCTTATGTAGTAGTTATTTACTGGGACACATACTTCAGTGGTATTATTTTAAGCTTAAAATGGCTTCCGGACCGATAGTTAGAGTTGCAGGGTATCTGTTAAGGTCCTCAAACCTGTGTTGCCTGTACTGTGGCCAGGAGAAAACCGCAGGGAAAAATCCACTAAGGCCGTAAAAACAGAGAGGAGGGAGATTAGTTATGAGCAAGTAATTCAGGAAAAGAGTGAAGGACAAAAATACCATGGGTAGAGAGAAAAAAAGTAATGCAGGTAGGTAGAGGCAGTACACCTAGCATTAATTTCCATTGTATGAGTGTCTTACACAAATAGCTAGCTAAAAACACAGCAGTGTTTGCACCTATGCATAAAGTAATGCAGAACAACAGTAGTTAACAACAGCACAGTGTAGACATGCACAAGGCAATAATTCACAAAGCAGGAAAACAGAAATTCAGGATACTGAGGACAAGAATAATTGGTACACTTTCAGGCAATAGTTCTTCCTTTTACTTTAGTACTACACCAAGACATTACAGTGAAAATACTTCAGATACATCTAAATGTGAATTTAAGGTGCTGGTGCTCCTTGCAACAAGAAACATAGTTGGTAAATATTCACATTTACAGTTTTCTTTCATTAAAAAACAAGAAATAAGATGAGTACAATTCAAACGCTAAGCTACCCATGATCATAAGGTGCTGGAGCTCCTTGCAACAGGGAAAATAGACTTTAAATATTCACAAAACTAGAGTAGCGAGAAAAAGTACACCAGAGACTGCATATGCAAGCAATATTCATCTCAATATAATCACAAAATACTATATGACCTAAAGCAGATAAAGCAACAGAATAATCACCAAATATTGTTTGATTTAAAGCAGCTAAGGCAACATAAAAGACATCACAAAACAGTTAATGCCAAAGAATCAACATTTTACCTTACACAGAGCAGCAGATGCTCAGCAGCATGAAGGGAAAAGAAGGTTTCAAAATGGCTCCTGTTGTTGTGAGGCACCTATGAAGACTAGGAAGAGGACGTGAGGTGAGGGGAAGGGGTAATGACTAATACTGGGCTGGGCTAGCACCCTGGTCAAGATGAAGTCATAGAAACAATCAGAAAAAGATAGTGAAAAACTAGCTTAAGGTACAAGGATATACAGTTTCTAAAGGTATAGTCACCAGAAATAAAATAAAAAGAAATAAAATATGAGTAGAAGTAAGCTTATAAAATGGCACTGGCCTCAAGCTACACAAGTAGATTTACTTGAAGCAAATCCAGTGCTGTATGGTTAAAATAAGCTACAATAGAGAGGGGCTTTGGAGGGGGAGAGAGAGGTATTACTAGCAGCTATAAGCACGGCAAAAAAAAAAAAAAACATTAATATGTAAGAGTCTGAAGACAGTAAAATAGGGCAGGTGCACTAGGTGAGGCAGTTATAAGTGAGGCTAGAAATGAATTCAGGGAAGGGTAAAGTACAGAACAGGAGAATATACACAGAAACAGTATGAGGATAGTGGGTAACCAAAGAAAAAGGATAGGAGCTGCTGCAGTCTGCTTTTCGTGGCGACTAGCAAAAAAAAAAAAAACACTGTAAATTCTTGTTGTGCTTATAAAGTCTAGAATTAATTTAAAGATTAGCTTATGTAGTAGTTATTTACTGGGACACATACTTCTGTGGTATTATTTTAAGCTTAAAATGGTGGCTTAAATTGGTGACTGATAGTTAGAGTTGCAGGGTATCTGTTAAGGTCCTCAAACCTGGGTTGCCTGTACTGTGGCCAGGAGAAAACCACAGGGAAAAATCCACTAGGGTTCAGTGGTATTATTTTAAGCTTATAATGGTGGCTTCCAGACCGATAGGGTTGCAGGGTATCTGTTAAGGTCCTCAAACCTGTGTTGCCTGTACTGTGGCCAGGAGAAAACCACAAGGAAAATTCCACTAGGGTTCAATGGTATTATTTTAAGCTTAAAATGGTGGCTTCTGGACCGATAGTTAGAGTTGCAGGGTATCTGTTAAGGTCCTCAAACCTGTGTTGCCTGTGCTGTGGCAAGGAGAAAACTGCAGGGAAAAATCCACTAGGGTTCAATGGTATTATTTTATGCTTAAAAATGGTGGCTTCTGGACTGATAGAGTTGCAGAGTATCTGTTAAGGTCCTCAAACCTGTGTTGCCTGTACTGTGGCCAGGAGAAAACCACAGGGAAAAATTCACTAGAGTTCAGTGGTATTATTTTAAACTTAAAATGGTGGCTTCCGGACCGATAGCTAGAGTTACAGGGTATCTGTTAAGGTTCTCAAACTTGTTAAGGACCTCAAACATTGTTTAGCCTCACCCTCCATACAGGTTTTAAACCAAGTGAATACAGAACAGTTAGAGTCATTCCCCTGCAAAAGGGTAGACCTTCTTTAGGCCCAGACAATTACAGACCCATTTGTCTGACCAGCCTAATATTCAAAGCCATGGAAAGACGCATTATGGAACTAATCAATAAGACATCGGGAAACTCCAAACACTGGAACTATCTCAGTTTGAAATCATCATGGTTAAATTATTCTTACTTAAACTGGTGGACTATTTGGAAAAAAAATCACAAAAATAATATAGTGAGGTAAAACAGTACACGCCACATACCTTCACCTGTCCAAAGCTTTTGAAGCAACTACCCACTCAGGCATAGTAGAAAAACTAAGATTGGAATAAACCCCCTATGTCACCTACTGGATTGCAAACTGGCTCACATATACAGTAGGTACAAGAAATCAAAATAGGAAAAGATACCTCAACAAAGAGACCAGTCACCAGTATGATCCCCCAGAGTTCTGTACTGGAATCTCTCCTGTATGGCATCTACTTCTCTGAAGTTAAAGCCAAAAACAAATGTCTCTGGTTGATTTCATTTTAGATGACTGTAAGCTAGGAGCAGTCACTGAATGGCCAAATGACAGCCATGCTGCAGGAAGGTGTGTCCCAAATAAAGAACTGATACCAAAATCATGGACTGAAACTAAATGTAAAAAATGCATTACTGTATCCTTTGAGAAGTCATCTACCCCAGGGATCTATCACATTTACAATACACCCCTAACAGTTGACCCAGTCGCTCAGGATTTGGAAACTTATGTGGACAGTGACCTAACTTTCAGCCAACATGTGTCCAGTGTCATAGAAAAGCCCTGCTATATTGCACAGCTTATAAACAAAGGGAGTCTGTCTAGATCTAGGGATGCATCAACCCCCCCCCCCATTTACTCAGCCCTCAGACCAGTAATTGAGTATAATTAGTAACTGAGTATAATTCTCCCTTTGGAAATTATCTGTCCAGACACATGCAACAGCTGGGACATCCACTGAGATGCCTTGCTAAAAGGATTTAAGGCCTAAACAATATGTTCTACATGGAATGCCTGAAAGTCTTTTCACTTGACCTGGTATCCTATAGCCTGCTAAGAAGTGACTTGTGTCTGGCATCCTCTGACCCAATAATGATGGATTTACTGCACATCAGAAAATCAAATGGCATCATAAACACCCACTCTAGGGATCTAAACCACTTCTACAACTTCAACAAAGCATTTTAGAGGGACAAGTATATCTTGCAAAGGATAATGTTGTTCTGGAACAGTTTCCCGGTCCATGAAAAACAAACTCATCCCTGTCCATATAAAAGTGCAACTTGGATCAATAGATGGGCAATATAATGATTTACCCGAGGACTGCCCCATGTACTATTCATGGACAGAGGCAACTCCTAAAAGTTTTATTCCATGCATGGGTCCCCTCAAACTGTCTATGATATCATTCCTGTTATTCTCTCTGGGCATAATTTATAATTATTGACCCTGGGAAGGGTAAGGACAATTTACACCAAATAGGGTAGGTTAATCCAAGCACCAAAAGGGAAATTGACTAGGCTTAAAATGTCTCCCAAGGACAGCAAGCTTAGTACTTATCTATGAACTGTTAACCAAAGAAGCACCAAATGCTCAAGAAAACCAATAAACTCGAAAGAGCAAGGTAGATGGAAGGATAGCCCAAAACTTTTGGGCTATCCTTCCATCTATCTTGCTCTTTCGAGTTTATTATCTATGAACTGTACCTATTTTGGATGTGCATACTTTTTTAATGCTTCATTTTCCTCTTCATATGGTTTACACTTTTTTGAGTTATTTATTTATTTTTTATAATTGTTTATGGGGTAGTGCACTAATCTCAATGGCCATTTACAGGCACAGCCCGGATGAATGACAGCATATAAGAAATGGATAAAACATATTTATTGATTCAAGGATATGTTATAAAACAGTTTACTTTGAAAATTACAAGTACAGGTTCCATGAGAACAGGAATGTCAAACCACAGTTGGTTGATTCCCATTTTTGCTGATCTACACTACTGCGAGTGTGCAGTTTAGGGAATGCCACTGTGCATTTTCACATATGTCATCGGAGTTATGACTGCAGATTGCGGTCAAGTGGGGATCAGGAAATTACCCTTTTCCCCACTGTAGTGCAATTTCGGAGTTAGAATATATTATTTGCAGGGGGTGTGGCAGTTCAGCCCCCCCACATGGGGGGTGAAGGTGGGGAAAAGCCCCCTTGCAGGAACATTACATTACATGATATGCAGTAGTGACGTGCAACACAGAATGTCAAAAGTGCAAATTTGAATGTTTCGCTATATGCACTTCAACATTCTGTCCTAATTAATATGCTGCATGTCACACATCTGAATAGAAGATGTGAATGGTGTGAATGGATTTTGTTCTGTACTTTGAAATTCATATAAATATATATATATATATATATATATATATATATATATATATATATATATATATATATACAGATGCAAAAATATGCTACAAAACTTTGTTCAAGAAGCAGTTAACAAAATTAAAACATGGATGGAAAAATGGAATTATGCTTAGCAGAGCTTTCTGGATAATATATAGCCATAATAACCAAGATGGCTTGTGCTACAGGGATAGCAGACTATCATTATATTGAGAGGAATGAACACATTAGAACAGGCAAGTGAAAAGAGTTGCAAAGAAGGTCACTGTGGGGAGAAGACAGAGAAAAGTGTGAGAGGCATGCAGAAGGAAGAGGAGTAAAAAGAGAATGAGTGTAAGAGATGCAAAGAGACGAGGGAAGTAAGATGAATGAGAAGCAGTAAGCGAGGGGCTGACAAGAGGAGACAAGGAAGGATGAAAGTGGAATAAAAGAATATGAGACAGCTGCAGGGTTCATGTAACATGAATTGTGTGAGTGCAGCTGCACTTCATTTGGGAGAAGAGCTGCTCCTTGCAATGCTGTCTGAAGCCTGAGTACTTTTAGACATCTCTAAGAGAGGAATGGAGTCCCACAGTTTAGGTGCTGGGATGGAGAATGCATGGTCAGAATAATGAAGTTTAGTTTTTGGAGTTAGAAGGGATGATTAAGATTGATAGATACCCCTGAGATTATATGTGGTGGTTTTGACGAAAAGTTTATGTGAGCCAGGAAGATGTCTTAAGAGAAAGGGCTTTGTAGATAAGGGATCCTAGTAGGTGGTTGGCTCTCAAGTGTACTGGGATCCGTTTAGCTTTGGACAGACTCAGAGTTAGACAGTGGTGTTCATTAATGGGGGAGTTAGTAGTGAACCAGCAGATTTATTGGCGATGGTTTGCAAGGTCCTAGCATTTTTCTCTGAGGCTGTAGCTATTACGTGCAGTCCCTATGAGAGTTGAGATAAGAGTATTCCTTTGCCTGTGTCAGCTTTGGGTGACTTGCACAGAAGAGGTGGTGACTTGTTTGGCCAGAACAGTACTGTGCTGATCTTTCTGCATGTATTATAAATGTGTGGTAGGTACATTCCTAATGCTTGATTTACCCCTTTATGTTGTATTCTGAATTCCTACCTGCCACACAAAACTTTGAAGCTCTTTAGTATTTAGTAAACTGGGAGCAGTTTCTCACACATAAGGACTATTTTTTTTTCCTTCAGATTAAGCTTCATTAAATGTTCTCGTTAATCTGAATCAGTATCTTTCATAATGCCTTTTGTGAAGATGCTTAATCCCTATAGACTACTTTTTCATCTGTGATTGTTTTGATGCCATGTTAATGGGCAGACCATATCCAGCCCAGAGGGGGTCTATATTAAATGACCGAAGAGGTGTTTCATTGAACACCTATTGGTTGACACATAAAGAGCGAATGCACTAAAGCACAAACGCTCAAAAATGCAATTTCTTTCTCTGGGAAGGGAATCGCTAGCACAAACACACATACACACAAACTTTCAAACATAACAACATGGGGGCCTTCGCCCCCTAACTAAATATACCAACTCTGAGATAGCACTACAGTGAGGAAAGTGGCAAACACATGTGGGTGGAAAAGCGGTTTCACTGAGCCTACAATGCAATACATGTTCCTCTTGCATTGCCACACTGTATTGCAGATATTTAGCATACTGTGAAGTGTCAGTCATAGGAAGCTATACACACATGGATATGAGGATGCATGACAGAGATAATCATGCGTTCCATTTCAATGACACAGTGATGTTGCTTTATCACATTTACATGGTATTTTCACATGCAGTGTTCACAAGTGGCAGGTGCCTGCTGATATCAGAAGAGCAGGTAAATGCAAATCTGTCATTGCAGTTAGCATATCTAAATGTAACAATAATACACATTCAGACATCAGGCATGTATGCGAACATGTCGTGGAAGACAATATGCATTGCCAATGCTGTCTCTACGAATTGTGACTGCCTGCACACAAGATATGCACATGCACAACTGCTATTATGATTAATGACTACAGGAATGGAGTGCATATACTGCCAATATGAGGGTATGCAAAACATGTCTATATATACAAGCATTACTTACCGCATCCTCACACCAATGGAAAAGGGGTGAGTACAAAGAGATAAATGTTTGCACCCCTGCTTTATTCTAATAGCATTTTAGAGTGGTGAAGGTATGGCCATGGATGCATGAAATATTTAAATACAGCAAATGACAACAGCAGCAACTCAGTCACATTCATGAGTGCATCACTATTCTTTACACCATCACTGCTGTACTGATACAAGAAGTCATGCAAATGCATTGCTGCATTTGTTAGGTAGCAGTATGTCTGGCACAGCATTCCTCCACATCTGTAAAAAGGACCCTATGGAAAGGGATGTGCATAATTGTAAAATCAGTTCCAAATGGGACAAGATAACATATGCAAAACGCATATGCACGGTGCTGACATAAGGTGTCTATGAGTGTGTCATGCAAAGGCTCTTTGTTGCATCATGTGTCTGCATTTTGAGAGACAGGTAAAAGCAAAATGTAGTAACATATGCAAGTGCTCACCCTCAATGCACACACACACTTACATGCAGAAAAAACACTGAGCAGAAATAAAATAACACAACTTTGTATTTAATGTGTTGCTGAACACAACCCAAAGGATATCTAAATGTGCACATGTGATACAAAGCAGAGATGTAGATGAGGTCAGCAAAGAGACAACAAATATGTCTATATTAGCTTGCCGAAAGATATTTCCAGCAAACACCTCTTTGTCAACACCTAACCGTCAAAAATCACTTCTGGAATTCACGGAATTTTCCCAGGGCAATGAGGTAGTTGGCCAACTACACAACTCTGCTCTTTTCCTCACTGTAGTGCGATCTCAGAGTTGGTATATATAGTTAGGGGGTGAGGGAGAAACACACAAATGTAGGTTTAATAAAACCAAATTGGGAACAGTCACACATCTTTTTGATGGTTGTGATATACTAATCGCAGAAGGACTATATACTGAAAGACATAATAATATGGCAAGACTCTTGCTTAGGGGATTGTGCAAACATTATTATATTGAAGAGGCTGAAAAACACTAGAAAAATGAGCCACAACATATTATAGAAAATGAAGTTTATATCACATGGGATCACCCATTACCAACAGTTGAAAAAAATAGATGCGAGAAAACTAGATATAGTAAACCATGAAAAGAGAAAAAAATAGCATTGATCATTGAAATTGCTACACCCAGTGACTACAGTATGTTAGGAAAAAGAGAGATCCAAAGTCATAACATACCAGGACTTGCAGGCAGAAACGAGGGCAATGTGGAAGAAGATACCCAGACAGTTTTAGTAGTAGTAGGAGCAATGAGTCTTATAAAACAGAATTTACAATCATACTTAGATAATGTTACCAATACATGTAACTCCGTATGAATTGCCAAAGGAGTCATTACTGGGCACATTAAGGGTGCTGCAAAGAGCACTTCTGCCTACATCAAAGATTGAAAAATACTAATTTCATAAACTTCAATCATACTTTGACTTAGGAATAGAGTCCATTCCTGTCATGGTATTAGAAACCCAAAAGACTTAGAGAAATTAAAAAAGTGACAAGCATCAAACTGGTAGATAACATATATGCATTAATGGAACAGCACAGCCATTCTATATGGCACTGATGTTCTATATGTAATGCATGTAAGCCTCTCACATGTCTTTTGACATGTTAGAAAAGGTGTACAGTGACATAACATACCATGTGCTGCTTTGAGGACTGATGTACATAATAGGTAACAAAGTACCGCCATACAGATCAATATAAAACATTGCTGTGGCACTGTCAACATGTCATACAGGATGTCACAGTCAAAGTCACATTGAAGAAATTGTATGGAAGTGATGCTGGATGTCACTGTGTTGCCCAGCACACATTTGGTGTACAATATTATGAGCAATACTTTATGATATGTCTCAATGGACATAGAGAATGTATATCACAGGCATTATGCAACATATGACAGACAGGCAGACCAACAGTTCTTGGGCAAGTTCTGATACTATATGTAATGCTGTGGTAATCTTATTCCAGTATTTCAGTGTATGCATGAGCTACATGGACTCTTAGGTAAGTACTAGATTAACTGCCTTGAGGTACATTTGATGCCTGATGGCAGTTTCCCTTTCAAAAGTGAAAATCAAACCTGATATCTTGCGACTGTGAGGTAAACACTATAACCATTATACCAACCTCTAACCATCATATGATCCTACAGTTCTGTGAACAATAGAGAAGCATGTTTAGTTACTTGTATTCTACAAATATGCATCATGCATACACTGGTCACAGCAAAAATTGAAGAACCGCACACGTCAAACTCATATACCCTGTAAACCTTGCTTGTGGAGTCAACCTTCCCTGCCAAGGTCAGCAACAACATCATCACAGAATATTTGATGCATCGTTTGAACTATTTAACCAAAGAAATCCAACATCCTGGCCTTTATCTGCTCAGGGAAGACTTTTTTAACAGTCTGTCATCTGGATTCGGAAGCTGTCTTTTGGCTAGATGGGTCATTTCCCTGGTCCAGCCAGAACAATGACATGGCGTGGAGGTGGTGCTGGTGTATCAGAGATGACCAGTCTTGCCTCTGCATCCTCCATGTTACTCTCCATAATCATTAGCTGGGCCTGTACCTGTCTCAAGCACATAAAAATTGGACTAACTACATTGTTGGACCTCTCACATTCAAAGGAAAAACCTGAACACCTGCTGTCTAAGTTTCCCAAATAGCTGCTCATGCAGTCTACAAGTCTTTTAAGTGTTTTATAAGTCAAGGCCTGAATGATTATGAAATTCCTCAACTTTGAAAGCTAGCTCATGTGGTTCATATGCAAGATAAAAAGGTTAAGTATCTACAATTAACACCCTTCTTGCAATATGACCGCTATGCCTTTTGGAAGAATTTTGCAGAATGTACTTTATCAATAGTTAAAGACATACTTCAATGATAAGCAAATGATTCTAATGTGTATCAAATATTCTCACTGTTAGTTGGTGTTTTTATCGCATGACTTAGCTTTATGGAATATGCAAAGAATACAGTATAAAAAGGGACACTGTAAATAATCTCTGCTCCTTGATGTACTGAAAACCCTTGACACCATGGTGCATCCCCCCTCCCCCAAATAAACAGATTCCTTATCTACAATATTACAGAGGTAGAGAGGAGATGGTTCATAATCTTTTACTTTCTATGCAAGTCCATGTAGTTAATTTTCTTGCACTAACATGTAAGAGGTGACTTACATCAAGGCTCAGTTTTACAACCGCTACTTTTTAACATTTGACCATGGTTATCACTATGCTTCTGTAGTCTGCTACATTTCTCTGCTCAGCTCCCAAAGTCAAAAATTGTAAAGGATACCCTCGAGTTCGCCTCCACTAATCCCTAACTGTGGCTGGCCATCTCAGTTTTGATATTCATTTTCAGTAAAATGAAAGCAGTTTTTTGGAAAACATAGTAACAACATTTTGATCATAACCACTGAATACTGCAGTCTTGGATGAACTGCTCACATTAAACCATGGACTGCAAAAAACATCTGGTGGTACCCTGAGACAATTGCATATCATTCAGACATCACCACAAGGTAACTTGTACTACTAAACGTGAGCTTCTTGGAGTGCTGTGCATGATACAAAATGTCAACACTACAGAGAGTAAGACAAAAGTAGTGTCATACTCCCATAGACATCATTTAGTATAGTCACCTGATTATTCCTGGGACTCTCTCTGAAAAGCTTGGAGCAATAATGACCATGGTGTAGCTGGCTTTCATCAGCTTAGCTTACTGCAGCCCAATTATTTAAAATCTACAGAGAAAAGGCACACTTGCAGACATCTTTGGAAGGATGCTTGTTCATATTTAATAAGTGTTTCAACATGATATATACCAAACTGGTCCCTGTGTTTTTCCGCTTAGCATCTGGATGAAACAAGATCCCACTATAAATATGCTGATATTTCTTTTGTTAAGGAATTGCTTCAGTGTGGATTCCTTTATAAAAATCTACTCAGCTTTCAGTAAACTATTTCCACATGCAAGGAAGGACTTCTTGATCACAAAACTGAAAACTAGAAGGATGCAGCAGTGGAATAATTTAATTTTGTGTTGCCTACTAATTCTCTTAGTTTTGTCATTTCTTGACATTTAATATGTGACATCATGCCATTTCCATGATGTCACATGCTCTGTGCTCAAGACTGCTCTTATTTTTCTACTCCTCTCCTCTCCCAACTCCTGAAACTCTACTGCACCTCATTTTTTTCTGTCTGGCAAATGTTCTTTCTTTATCTGATCTCTTTACTAGGACTTCTGAGTGCTAGAATATAATTAATTGACAGCTATCTTTTCCTGGCTTATGTTTCATTTCATACTGATTGTGTGTATGTTTTAAGGATTGGTGCAAATTTGCCACATACTGAACTTCAACTGTACACCTCACTTTGCTGATATAATTTTAATAATACCAATCACATTGACAAATATTTGCCTATAACTCTTTTAATACTGGTATATATGTGCACAAACAACATTTTTGAACTTGTAGCTGTCATAAAATATCATCTGCTGTCTTTGTGGAAATGTATATCTCTTACAGCACAGAAAAAAAATGTTGCACACATATCTCTAATTAGTTTTATTGTCATAAATTACAACTGGAGTTTATCTCTGTGGCTGTCTGCTTATAACCAGCTTTGCCAAGTGTGACTGTCTAGGTCAGTAAAAAGAACTAAACAAACCATTGTTTCCTTATGTTCAGATTGCATTAAGGTCATTAAAGGGAATAACATACCTATTAAAAAGATGTCCAGAAAATAGTATTGATTATAGCCAATTCATGGAGGATGGGTGTCTAAAATTACTCCAGAACATAAAGGCGGAGCAGGTAATGGGCTATAATAAGAATCATCCAGAATTCCATGATAAGTGAGGAAGAACTAGTAATATCACTAATCACCTTTCTTAACAAATCCTCTTAGAGAAATAAGATTTGTAATGATAGGAAGGGGCAAATGTGGTTCTCTTTCCTAGAAAGAGGACTTTATCCAAAGTCAGGAAACTACTGATCTGTTAACCAACAAAGGGCACAAGACCTGGTGCAACATAAATTCATAAAGGGAATGACTAATTAGAAAATGTCTAATATTTTCTTATGAAAAGTTTGCAATCTGTAAGATGAAAGGCATGTATGAATGTGGTGTATGTAGATTTTGAGCAATACATTTTTCATAGTATACATGATATTGTTGAACTCATTAGACAGGCCTGGGTGGTAATATAAGGAAAACACTGCTTTTACTAGAATAATTTCACAATAATAATAATAATAATAATAATAAAAGAGAATCCATTCAGTAATATCAGAAGAAAACAAATGTCAGAAGCCTGTCCTTTTCAGTACATATACAGAATTTTATGAAGCAAGGTCAGTGCAAAAAAATGTAAAAACAGTCGCTTGAAAAGTTTGGAGGAATGGTTTCACACATGAAAGCATAAATTCATTCAAAAGTCGAAAAACAAAGATGTGAAATGAAGCATATGAAAAGGCCTGGAATGTAATCAGTAGCAAAACAGTGAAAAAATATCTGCTATTGTGATCATAGATGACATGAATGTTGTATTGTAAGAGGAGTTACTAGGGAGAATAACATGCTATGACCCCCATGTTAATCATGATATCATCTACAGTTTTATACACAGTTCTCAAGAACTCATATCTACAATTAAAATACAAAGGCTGAGTGCCAATGCAGGGCAGCAGGACAGAGAAAGACAACAGAATTTTCTGATTTTTTTTATGATTTTCATTGCAGTCCATATAAACAAATACTAAAAAAGTGTATGGAATCCTGATGAAAGGAAACATGAAGTGAATAATGAAAAAGGTTGATGCATCTCAAAGAAACAGTACATCTCAAGTAATAGAGCTTCCTCATAAGAGAGAGCTGTGTAAGAGAAATTAGATGTTCTTTGTAGATTCATGATGATGGGGACAAACAGAACGCAAGAAATACTTTTTTCCTAAATTAAATTTAGATTCCTGGAACAACAATCTTTTCAAGGTAGGGTGCCCAAAAACTTAATATCCAAGACTGTACTGGCAGCGATATTATGATTCTTGTGCGTGGTTGAAACAATAAGCTAATCATCAAGTAGGCCCACCTTCACAAACGGTGGGAACTGGAAATACTGTGTAGGCTAACTGTCCTTTACTGTAAAAGGCCATGCCTCTGATTCTCTGAATTACCTATATTTATATATAAAATAAACACTCCTCTGTGGTGGACAGGTGCAGAGCAGTAGGGTCTCCCATGTTTTCATTTTTTTATGTTGTCAGCAGGATTAACCTAACAGCTCTCCCTCCTAGACACAATTGACCTGTTTATTCCTTCACAAGAGCAACAGCTATGCAGCCCAATGATTTCCTCATAGCGATGATAGAGGCGAGTTAGGGACTAGATTGCACTACCCCACCTCCAAAGTAGCATTGCATGTTCTGCTGTGCATACCTCTGGAGGTGCATATGCACTTCTGTGCAAGTGTAATCTCCCACTCAAGCTGTACACTAGTTGTAGCATGGAGATCACTAGGCTCTTAATTCTGCAACATTTGCCAGTGTAGGATCCTAAGCTGCTTCCCTTCCTATCAAGATAGGTGACCCAGCATTAGCCATTCATTCCCATACCCTCACCTGTTGTCTTCATCCCTTATAATGCTGGTTAAACACGGGTCATCTGGGGTGCTGTTAGGGCTTTATTCATCTGTTCCATGAGGCTGAGTCAGTCCTTTAAGGATTCTATGTGTAAAAATGGCAAGTGACATCTGCAAATATATCACCATGTCAGCAAACCTATTCAAATGTGGATGATGAGTACATAATATAACTCATGCAGGAATTTATAGCATTGTGCAGTGAGTCACCTTGCATAACATACGAAGATGTGTTCCATGAGCTATGCCTGTGTGCACCAAATGAATAGACAATAAGGTTGTGCAGGAGCTGTAACTGTGCCATGTAATCCTGTGGTTACCCCACAGGAATGCACTACTAATCTCCATCCTCAGCAACAGCAATACAAGAACAGCAGGAAATTAATAGTGTTTGTTTTGTTACACAATAGCTGAGCAGTAGCACAATTAAAAGTGCAGAACAGATCAGGTTTACCTGTAAGTTTTGCTAAAGCATTTTGATGATCCCCATGTACATACATGCTTACACAAACACAGACACATGCAATCATACAAACACACACACACACACACACACACACACACACACACACACACACACACACACACACACACACACACTGGAACAGTTTGTGTACTAAGTATCTAACACTGCTGAATTCAATTCCATTAAGATAAATAGTAAGCTTACTTTTTAAAATGCTCTCTCCTAAGAAATATTTCCAAACAGTGAATGAGCTGTAGCAGATATCACTGGATATATAATTTTAGCACTGCCTGCACATTTATTGTAGGACTGCTTGTGTTGCCGAGTGCCTATATTTTCTTTGCAAAAGTGCTGCATGCTCATATTAAAGAAAAATGCTGCAATGTGAGAAATGAGGGTCAAGTCAGAGCATTATTACCTCCTCTAAATGAGAAGGAGCTATGCATATTTCATAAAAAGTGTAATTATCTTCAAATGTTTGATAAAAGACCAAGATCTTAAGGCATTCATGTTCATCTGTAATTATTTTCTGTCAGTTTTAGACAGAATGAAGATAGAATGAAAATGTTAACTACTGATTTTAATGAGCCTTGCACTTGTTTCTGTTTTACTCAGCAACATTTTGAGGAACACATAAAACACGTTACCAATTCATTTTAGGTGTCATATTTCTGCAGGCAAAGGTTTTCAAATGCAACAGTCGCTCTAGAACTTTAATTATGTACTATGAAGCTTCAGTATGTATCCTATTGTGCAATTCACTACACTATAAGATGTGCATTTTGTTCCATTTCAGCTAAACTACATTAATCTACTGTGTAAATAATGTCATAACAATTTCCTGAAAAAAAAAAATCAGTATTAAAGTACTAACATAGAAAATGCCAGAATTATTCAGAAGTGGGGGAACCAGGATCATTATGAAGTTTCACATAAAACAGAAATCTATTAACTCTCACACCTCATACCTCTTACAAAGAGGATGTGTGCTTTTTAACATATGACTTGGGAATGATGCCTATAACTAATTCTTTACAAAATAACAATTTTAACACCAATGTTTATTGACAAAGCTTTAACTAGCCAATATGTCATCTCTATTTTCTGTATATTTCATCCCTGTGTGATATATTCTGTTTGCAACATTAAAACAATGGAGAATTTAAGATTATTAGCAGAATAGCTAACCGATAGTGAATGCAACAAAATGGTTGTGATGATGATTATTGTATTATACATTAAGTAGAGACCTTTGTTGTCTTTGAAATTACATTTTCTAATCACTTTTTATTCCAGTGAACAAAAATTCATCCAGTTATTTTACTTGGAGTACTGCAATGCAACTGCACTTTATTTCTACTGATCTGATTACAGCAAAGTAGGTAGAAAAGATTCACTGATTCAAAAGATGATCAGTTATGATCTTTCAGAGTTTAGCTAAAACAGGAGTCATGAAAAACAGAAGGCAAACTTTACCAACATTTGCTTCTTACTTTATACTAATGCAACTTTTCTTAGCAGTTATTTTGACATCTGTGGATAGACAAGCCTACAAAAAACATTATCCCTGGGATTCATGAAGCTTGCGCCAGGTGCAGGCATAGCGTCGGTGTTCTAACACCAAATATGGCTGCCGAGCGATTCAGGTACGAGCTGTTTCCATGTGCACTACCTGCGTACTTTACGCCTGCACAACTCCTGAGCCTTGTATGCTAATTACCCCATGTGCAGCAGTGTAGCATGCGAGTGAAGGTAAGCAGCGATTCAGGAAGTGGTGCAGGCATAGTGTAAGCATGCAGAAATGTAAACAGTAGAAAACGGTTTACATTTTTGCAAACATAAAATCAGAGCCATGACAGCCAACCAAACACATGTATTATATTGTTAATATATGCCAATGGCTAAATATATAGCCATTGGCATCATGTACAAAATATAAAATTAACATTTAATATATATAGTCTCACTATCACGACATGGAAGTGCAGGGCAGTGGTGCGCAAAGGGGATCGCAAGGAATATATAAAAATATAGAATAAAACTGCAATGAAACACATATCACGATTTCCCCATAATAGTCAATGGCAGGCATGCTACACCATACTTATGGCGCAAGGGTTGCTAAGGGGCAGTGACAGGTTTATGCGCAGTAGCTAGGAATTAGTAGGTAATGCCCTGCAAATGAGAGGAGTAATCGTGAATCACAGATTTCCGCTGGTGTAAGGATGCATCTTACAGTGTAGTGTTATAACACTGAGGTGTGCCCTTGAGATAAAGATGACATCAAGAGAGGGGTGTGTCGCCATTGCTGTAAGCACATTGGAGCATTGCTAAATCGGTTTGCCCCTAGCTAGGCAAAGCTGCAGGATAGGGGTGTGTTGAATTGGCCATAGCTATGCTTAGCTGAGAGTACACAAGGTAACGAGTATGCATGTGAACGGAGATGAAAATCCATGTAAACCCGGAAAACGGGTATGTGCGGGGCACACTGCAGCTGAAACAGGAAGAATATAGGAAAGAAATAAGGAAATGCTGGAGCAGTGAAATTGAAGTACAAATGACTAATTAACACCTAGGAGCCTACAGTGAGCCATTGACAACAGCTAACAAGGCTGTAACCAGCTACCTGCGGAACAGGAGAGGGGAGGGTCTGTACTGCAAAGAAAACAGTAAAGTGTCAAAGCAGAACAAAGCCGATTTGCAGTATATCAGCTACAAGGCACATTTTGCCATGACTGGGTAGGGGCAGTACAAAAAACAAGAAAGACGGCAGGTGGATGCATACCTGATAATGGGATGGGGATCCAGGTCTAAAAGTGAATTAAAGGCAACAGATTAATCAAGGCAGGCAAGTAGATCTCCACAGTAAAGGCCCACACTTGCAGTACTCATTGCAAAACCCATAATTAAGACACGTTGCAGCTGGAATAACTCGTACACACCCACTGACATCAGCAGCATCCATATCACAATAGTATAAAGTGTAAAAGAACCTCACACACATTTGTGTATTCCCATACACTCTGCACCAGTGGTGTATACAGACAGGGAACTTTTATTATGTACATGTTAGGGGCTGCCATAGCTTTGATCCACCAGCATGTGTTGGAGACTGAAGGTGGTGTGGAGGATGATGCACACGACCACCTCAGGCACCAGAGGAGGAGGAGAGTGTTCAGACCCAGGGTAATCTACCAGGGGCAACATGATCTGGAGATAGTAGAGCATTACAGGGTGGACAGTGACATCCTACAGCAACTTCTGGAGCTGTGCCGGCCATGCCTCAGAGCAAGAACAAACAGAGGGGAACCCATCCCAGTGGATATGAAGGTATGTGTAAGCCTGAGAATACTAGCTACAGGTACCTTTCAAAGACCAACTGGGGATATCATGGGGATCTCACAGGCATCATCATCCAGGGTACTACACCAGTTCCTGGATGCCATGTTACCACATGCCAATGAGCACAAATACTTCCCCTGAACGCTTGAGGAGTTGGCCAGCAATTTGCATCTCTTCAATCGTGTGGCAGAATACCTGGAGGTACTGGGTGCAATAGACTGCATGCACATACACATCAAGTCACCACCTGGTGAGCAGGGTAGGCACTACATAAACTGCAAGGGATACCCCTCCATCAACTGCCAGGTCGCGTGCAATGCCCAGGGCATTATCATGGATGTGTGTGCTGGCAGCCCTGAAAACTATCACGACTCTCACATCTGGCATGCCTCACAGCTGTATTGGTTATTTGCCAGGGGGAGACATCCCAAATGGCCACATGCTGGGGGATGCTGGCTATGCCCTGGAACTGAGGATGATGACTCCCATCAGAAATGCACACACACCCATGCAGGAACGCCATAATGAGGCACATGCACAAACCAGAATCATCATAGAGCTTGTTTTGCGATACTGAAATTATAGTTCTGTTGCTTGGACATATTTTTATTTATTTATTTATTTTATTTTACATTTGTTAACCGGGGGTGTCTGACTTAGCCGAAAAGGCCCTTTTTCAGCAGAGGCCTGGGGAGAAAAGCTCCACAAAGAAAAATTACAGACACATTTAGTTATTTAGATATGATCAGTATACACACAAATTACAAGAGACATGTTTTTACAGTGGTATGCGGCACAAACAGTTACAGTGGAGAGAACAATCAAAAAAATATTAATTTTAAAAATAAAAGTAAGTAATAGATTTGTGGTGTACGGCTGAACTTTGGAATGTAGGTAGAATACATACATAGTACACAGGTGCAGTACATACATTGTAGATTAGCCAGTGTTTGTGAGTAAGATTGAAAAACTATTATCAATTGCTCTAGATTTAGTATGTATATGTAATCCGCTTTCACTAGCCTGGGGAGCAATCATGGCACTGCCAACTTTGCTTGAGATGTTGCCTGATGAGGTCTTTAAAGGAGGCTTTGGATGATGTGTTTTGAATGCTAGTAGGGACAGAGTTCCATTTTTTAGCCACCAAACTACTATATAGTGCATCACCAAAGCTATTGTAGCTGTTGGTGACTTCTAGTAGTAGTTTGCTTGATGATCTAAGAGGCCTTTTGGCTGAGTGATGTTGTACTAGTTTTTGAGGGCAGGACACTTATTGGGGAGATAATAGATGGAATGACAGAGGCAGAGCTGATTGTAGGTTAGGATGTTGGGCAGTTCAAGCCAGTGGAGCTGTCTCAAAGCAGTACAGTGATGAGTTCTATATGAGCAATTTGCAGCAAAGCGGGCAATTCTGTTATAGCAAGCTTCCATTTTGCTTAGTTCAGTTTTGTTGAGATTAGTCAGAATGGGAGATGCATAGAGTAGGGTGGATAGAAGTTGGGAGCGAGCAATGGCTGATCTTGTATTGTTGGTAAGAAATGGTTTGATACGGTAGAGTGACCCCAGTCTGGCATGTACTTTTTTAATAGTTAAGTTCAGATGACTATCAAATTTTAGGTGGGAGTCTATGGTTATTCCCAATAGCTTAGCCTGTGCCACTGGAGCAATTGGAGAAGCATTTGTGGAGTAGATAGTGAATTGACTGTTAGTGTTTTTGTTAGAACTGGTTATAATCATAAGCTGAGTTTTCTTTGGACTGAGGATAAGTTGGGCTTTGGTAAGGTAGTTTTCAACGTCAGAGAATGCTAGTTGAGTTGTTTGCAGGAGGGTGGGAATGTTTTGTGCAGCGCAGATTAAGGTAGTGTCATCTGCATACTGAATTATAGATGCATGCTGTCGGGAGGTGTGGAGGTCATTTGTGAAGACTGTGAATAGTAGTGGTCCTAATATCTGGTGGAAGCTTGCAGTACTCTCCAGGCACATGTGCCCACATCTTCATAATGTGTGCCATGCTTCCCAATACGGTCCTGCGGAAACAGCTGCAGCAGGGACAGAATGGTGAAGACCCGCACAGCCCACCACCATTGCCAAGGGCCCCACAGGCACAGAGGTACTCAGACCAAGAACATCCTGAGCCAGCCCCAATAGGCAGACGGAGGTGTGCCCAGTATGCCCATGCCTTGGCAAAGTGGGAACATTTAGTACACACACTGACAGTGTAGGCACCTAGGGACTGACACCTTTCTCCACCTGCACACACAGTAAAAATGGATGGCACACACACAAGACTACCTGTAAATTGTCATGTATAGGCAGTCTACTGTGTGCATCCAACATAGGCAGCCTTCAACTATTGCACACACAACTGCCGTTGGCACAAGGTAAGTCAACACCTGAACAGTAAATTAAGCTATCAGCATATGCAGATACTGTATGTATAGATTTATAGTTAGGTACTTGGCCAACTGCCAGAGGCCATTCATAAGCCCATCCAAAAGGCGTCAGCTTTTGCCACCCCACTGATTCATTAACTGCCCCTCTGTGGAGCAGACGAATGGCAGGATCCCTGGGGTGCATCTACTGTTCCCCATGCACTCTTCAAGGTTTCTCTTGCAGAGTGTTAGTGAGGGGCTCTGTATAATGTAGTTAGGGATTTTGTTCCAAAGTATGGGGAGTGTCTTTGACAGGAAGCTGTCTCTCCAACATCTTCCAGTTATTGTTGTGGCAAGGTTCAGCTCACTACAGTGTATGGCAAACTGTGACATGGATTCCCATAGGTGGTGCATATCCATCAAGCCTGAGTTCGACATAGATGTGTTGGCCAGCAGAGATCATCTCTGGGTAAATGAGATGCCACTGAGTAAAGCAGGAGTTTATTCCGTCTGGCTGCATAGGCCATATGTTGGAGGCCAGTTTTCCCCTTGGCGAGGTACATTTGTGGACCTCCCAGCTGTTGGAAGTGTTTTCTGAGGTTCATCCCACATGGGTTATTATACCCTATGATGGGACTGATGAGTGATGAGTAAAGGGGCACTATAACCCCAGTATGTCTAGATGGGAATCCTTTAGTAATCAGATGGCCTACATAGAAGGATGTCCTAACTACTGTGGAGATATGATTGTCAAAGGGGAGATCACTATCTACCTTAGTCCCCAGAGGGTCTATACTAAGAAAGCGAAAAGACGTTTACGCGAATATATAAATGTCGAACCGTATAGCGCAAAGTGGACATAGAGAGAAAGTCAAAAACCGAGAAAATAGAAATATCGAATTTCCATGGTGGGCCCGTCTGTGGATTAGCTGCACAAGGTAAGTGTTGGATAGTTACGGAGTTTAAGATAGGGTGCAGGTTATGGTAAGTGCTTAGATAAGTAATGTATGTTAGCTTTAGTGTAGGGTTAGAGGTAGGGTTTTGTTAAATGTATGTATGTAGGTTATTTATTTTGTTTGTGTAAATTTTCATAGGGGAAGTGTGTGGTAGTTACAGACCTTATGGTTAGGAAAGGGTTAAGGATAGGGCATCGATAGTTTTGTATGTGGGGTTTAGTAGTGTTGGAGGTAGGGTTTTGTTAAATGTATGTAAGTGGATTATTTGTTTAATATGGGTGTATGTCTGTAGGGGATGTGTGCGGTAGTTAAGGACCTTATGGTTAGGGAGAGGTTAAGGATAGTGTATAGTTAGTTGTGTATGTGGGGTTTAGTGTAAGGTTAGAAGTAGGGTTTTGTGCTTTACTTTAGGTTAGAAGCAGGGTTTGGTTAGTGTATGTATGTGGTTTATTTATTTTATTTTATTTGGGTAGGTTGTATATAGCTAGTGGTGGGGTTGGCCGACTATGACAGTTCAATTTTTTTTTTCGCTGTTTAGTGCATTTGGGATTTTTGTGGTTTGTGGTATAGGGGTCGATGTTTTGATATTCGCACATAGGGTTTTTCACTTTCGTAATATAGACCCGTCCCCACATACCCCATTACTTCATCCATATTAAAGTGGCTGCCACTTATGTTTTAATATTTGGGTGCAAATTCCACAATGGAATGACCATGCAGTTAGTGGCACTTGGCTGGAGGCTGTAATGTTGACACTCTGTGATGTTCTCTGTGAGGCCCCTTGAGGAATGTCTGTGTCAGCTGGACTGCCAATCATGGCTCTCAGTTGGCAGTCATTGCCAAACATGGTCTGCCATAGTCCACCTGTATTTGCCTGTACCTCTGAGACGTATATGCCAAACAGTAGGGCTCCCAGGACTGAGTCCTGTGGGATACCAGTCGTGACTGGTCAAGAGTTGGACCTGGAGACCATTAGTCATACCATGTGGGTTCTGTGTGTAAGTCCATTGGTAATCCAACCTGTTATCTATAGGTGTATGTATAGGATGGTGTGTTTATCAATAATACCTGAGTGGGTCTTGGTGTCAAAAGCCTTGGCGAGGTCCAGGTAGTATGTGTGAACCACCTCCCCTGTCATCTAATGTCTTGGTAACTGTATGTAAGACATCAAACAGGTTCAGTAGGCATGAACTTCACTCAAACAAGCTGACCTGGGTTGGGTTACATGTTCGGAGGTTACCAATGTCTTTGTTAATGAGTGCCATGAGGATGCGAACCATACAATTTCAGACCAGGCTAGTCAGGATTATGGGGTGGTAGTTACCATGGTCAGATTCCACCTTGATGGAGTGGAATAACTGTTGCCATGTGCCATTATATGGGCATGTAGCCTGTGGAGAGGCAGAGGTAGGAAAGCTAAATTAGGTGGGGGGCAGGTTGTCTTGTACAGTTTGCAAGATGCAGTCTGGGACATCTGCCTCCATTGACACTGTGTTCTAATGTTAGAGAGGGCAATTTCCACCTGTGTGTCTCTGATGTGTGGGATACTGTACCTTTCGGATAGTGTTGTGCGTTCTTTAGGGGGTGAAGTATGCACTGAATGTATCTGCAAGGATGTTGGTGATATCAGTAGGGTCAGCATATTTTGTGCTATATTTCACCGGCACAGTGAAAATCCGTGTGTCACCACATAGATCCTTGACATAGCCAAAGAAGGCTTTGTGGTTATCTGTCGAATCCTTGCATATTCTCCTGCTGATGTTAGCCTTGGATGATGTCATGAGGGACCTACTTATCATACTAATAGTGTTCATGGATGTCTGCCCTTCATGGGATTTGCTGTTTATCTGGAACAATGTCCTACTTCGGTAGTATAACCTGTTTATTGCAGAGGTCCACCAGACCGGTGTCCTTGTCTAGGAGGAGTGAGTCTTGGTTTACCAGTGATGGCACAATCCATACATCCATGTAGGTGCTTATAGACTGCATTTGTAATTCTGTCTGTATCTTGAGCAGTTTTTCCCATTAGCATGGGGGCTGTGAAACCCCCTACCCTGTCACTAGTAGTATAAATTTAGCTGTAGGAAAGGTATACACTGTGGTATCTGTGGGTGGGGGAGATGCTTGGGTGTGGAAACAGTGAATAGTTCATGGTCAGATCTAACCAGTGACCGGTTAACCTCTGCTGTGGTGCACATGTGGCACATGTTGGTGATAACCACTTCTAGTAGTTTCCACCCTACGTTAGGGAGGTTATCACCAGATACAGGGCATATGAGGTGATAAATTCCAGGAAGTGCTGGGCCTGGAAGTGAGTACCGGAGTAAGTTTCCCAGTTAATGGTATGGTAGTTGACATTGACCAATGCCAGGGTGTACGTTAGGACTGTCATGTTCTCCACTGTCTTCAGGTAGGTGAAATGGTGGTCCTGTGTCACGGAGGGTGAACCATAGTAGGCCACAGTTTACATTGCAGTTGTGGCTGATGTTAGCTGCCCATGGATGATCTCAGAGGTATCATGCTACCACACTTACCTGGAGGTGTAGGTATCCCTGATGAATATGGATACAGCCCCTCCATGTCTGTCAGTGCATGTTCTGTACCTGAAATGTGAGGTATGGGTTGTAGTCTGGTATTGCTGGTTTGCTCTCAGGAGCTTTAAGACAGATCTCAGTTATTGCACAGATGTTGATGTTGTCCATCCTGAGTAGTTCTGTGTGTGCAAGCATGTTGTGATCACAAGCCCTGGTGTTGAGTAGCATAACCCTCATTGAATCTGCTATTGTGCTGTTTATGGAGCTGATATTCACCTTTGAGATTCTCCTAAATAAGGCACCATGGGGCACCAATAGCCTTGGTCAGTATTCCACATAGGCCGGTATGGTATCGTTGCATGCATGTTTACCATCTGTGCTTGTTTTTCATCTCTCCTGTAGGTAACCTACTGGTAAGCAATAGAAAGCCTTAAACATGTACAAGTCTTCTAGCTTCCAAGATAGGCTTTTGGAGTGACTAAGTATCAGTGTTCTGTATGTTCTTGCTGTACTTAACTGTTTCCTGACTACATGGTGATTTCTTACTGTATATTGTAATCTGATGGTCTGTTTATTCACATATTATGGCTGTGATGGCCTGCACTTTAGAGGTTCACAGATAGCCTCCTACCTATCTGCCCAAGGGCAATTAGAAGCACAGCTACAGTGTGTTGGCTTTCCCTGCACCATTGATGAAGTAACTGAGCCTCTGTCAAGCATAGCCAATGAAGCAATTCCAGGCAGAGTTGCTGGAAGCTGTTGAAGACTGGGGTTGTGGAGGGTGATAGGGGCACTTAATGATCTAAAGAGGGCATGTTAATGTGACAATTCAACACCATTCAATTCCCCCAACAGGTCTCGCAGCTATCAAACGGGACAGGCTCCCCCACCCCCTGGCTGTATGGTTCTGGGACACATGATCCCAGGGATGTATATTCTGTTACCCATTCACACAACAAGGTTTCCCTTGAAGTGTGTAATTGAGTGGCTATGCCTAATGTAGTTAGGAATGTAATGTATTGTCTCACAGTACATTTGTTATATGTTGTTATTTCAAGAGTATGTGAAGCTCAGTGAGCTTGGGGGCCTCCACCCTTTGCTTAGCCTAGCTTACACATAGAAATCATCTAAACAGGAAATAGGCAGAAGCAACGTTAATGTCAACAGTGTAATGTTTACAGCATCTGCATAGTATCTGTGCAATTGAGGTTCCAATCCTGAAAAAGGCAGGGATGTTTATCATGTTCAAAAATATACCTTAACCACAGCTTGCATATATAGGTAGTAATCGTCTGTATAATAAACATTCAAAACACCCATATAAACCCATGTGTGCTGGAGAGTACAGTCAACAGAGAATGTAATGTTATGTCAGCACATAGTGAGATGTTACTTCACTGACATGTATATATCCGGAGTAGTTAGTGGATGTGGCCATGTTTGAGTGCACAGGTTATACGTTACAATGTTTGTTTAACTGTGTTTAACTGCTGCTATAATGTCACACAAACACTTTTAAACATGCTTACAACTGCTTGATTGAGCCTTATTCTGGATTAAAAAAATTTGCAAAGTATCTCAGGTGTTGAACTCTGTACCATGCACACTACAGTCATGGGACTTACCACTAAGCCATCCAAGGTGTATACATGTTTCATGGTCTTGGGACTACACCTTATACCATGTGCATTTCTCTGTAATGATCACAAATGGGACAGTCACTTTGTGTACATATGTACAGTACATTGTATTGTACTGTAGTTTGTGAACCAACACATTCCAGTCTACATATGTATTACTGTTACAAATTAATACGAAATATATATATATATGTATATAAATAATATATATATATATATATATATATATATATATATATATATATATATATAAATATATACATGTCAATGATGTCTGCACACAGATATATATAGATATATATGTGTATATATATATATATATATATATATATATATATATATATATATATATATATATTATATGGTTACATCAATAGCCCCTCTCACCCCCTAAATGGCCCATCTCAATACCGGAAGATTGCCAAATTCCAGTAATAACGGCCACACAGGTACAAAACGCACTCTCTAAAGCCAAGAATACAGCATCCATGGGACCAGATGACATCCCGGGCTGTGTACTACATGAACTACAATATGAACTGGCACCTCACCTATGTGTCATGTTTAATCATAGCCTCACCTCAGGTTTCGTGCCCACTGAGTGGCGCAGAGCTACAGTTATCCCAATCCACAAGGGGGGATCCACCTTGGATCCCGGAAACTACCGTCCCATCAGTCTGACAAGCCTTATCTGCAAGGCCATGGAGCGTATTATCATGGAACTTATAAACAAAGACATTGGCAACCTTCAAACACTAGACCCCACCCAGTTTGGGTTTGTGAAGAGCCGATCTTGTCTCCTGAACCTGATTGACTTCTTTGAATCAGTCTCCAGAGCCATGGACAAGGGTAAGGTGGTCCACACAGCCTATCTAGACCTTGCCAAGGCCTTTGACACCATACCCCACTCTGGAATCATAGATAAACTTACTAAGTTGGGCATTAATCCCTATGTCACCCAATGGGTTGCTAAATGGCTTACTGATAGAGCCCACACTGTAAAAGTAGCCGACTCCAAATCCAGCTCCAGACAAGTGACAAGTGGAGTACCTCAGGGTTCAGTCCTGGGGCGCTCTTGTTTGGCATCTACTTCTCTGAAGTACAGGTCAACACTAAGGGACTCTGGCTAACAAAGTTTGCAGATGACTGCAAACTGGGAGCCATTATTGAATCCCAAATGATGTGGATACTCTACAAAAGGGCCTTACAGAAACAGATGCTTGGTGCCAGAGCCATGGGCTCAAGCTTAATGCCAAGAAATGTATTGTTATCCCCTTTGGGAAAAAACATGTATCCATGAATTACCATATAGGTGGCAGTACACTAAACACAGAAAGTGTGATAAGAGACTTAGGGACACAGGTGGACAGTGGTCTCACCTTCGATAACCACATTGCCACAACAGTCAGGAAATCCTTCTATGTGGCACACCTCATCACGAAGGGCTTTTCATCCAGAAAAAAGGAAGACATTGTCCCACTGTACTCATCCCTCATTAGACCCATTATAGAATACAACGCCCCATTTGGTATGTACCTCTCAAGACATCTGCAACAACTGGAAAGGCCTCAGAAATACCTCACTAAAAGAATCACAGGCCTAAAGCAGATGCCCTACGCTGACCTCCTTAAAAAACTCCAGCTATACTCTGTCGCATATCGTCTACTCAGAGGTGATCTCTGCTTAACAGACAAGGCCATGTCAAACCCAGAGCTGTTGGACATGCTACACTTAAATAAATCCCAGTCCCTCAGAGCTACACGCTCCAGGGATCTAAACCTTGTCATCACAATAAACAAAACATGTTGGAGGGATAGGTTCCTGACCCAGAGACTCCCCAGACTCTGGAATAGATTGCCCATACATGTCAAGCAGAGTGCCTCTTTGGACCTCTTCAAGAGGAACCTTGACGATTGGATGGGAGAAAGGAAATTCACTTCAGGGATCACATCAGTCGCCCTGCTAGACAGGGGTCCAGGAAAGTAAATAATGTGGGAAGAAATAGCAAGGGAATTGTTACGGCTAGGCTTGTATAGGCCCTAGGGCTAATAGCCTAGTACCAACCTATGAACATATGAACCTATATCCACAGACAGGAACCCAAACCAGCGAAAATACTTATCAAGCTTTATTGGATGGCAACAAAGTGCAACAAGCGCTTGCACTCGGTTAATACTGAGCTTTTTCAAGATAACAGTACAATGCAGTTAGCTTGAATAAATAATGAACATAAAATCACGTGATTGAATAATTTACATAATTAATAAGAATCAACTCTGTTAGATAAACGATGTATAAAATTCTAGTTCAGAATTTTGTTAAAACAACATATTGTACACTTAAAATTGCTAAAAAAACAAACTAATAAATGCAGCTGTTCTTACAAACCTGCAAATTATACTTTGTCGCATTGGAAAACTAAATACAATAGCCTACACAAAAAATTAAAAATATAAATAAAAATTAAAAATTAAAATGTTATTAACATACAATATCACTCATAAATAAATAAATAACAACAGTATTCACCAAATCCATTGTACCTAATAGAATAATTTGAATCATGTTCTAAAGTTCATAATACCCAAAAATAAATGTGTGCATATATAACTATTCTGTGCATCTAGTCATACAGTCTAAGTCGGTCCAGACAAAACATGGTGCTAAAGCCGAGCCGACCTCAATTTAAGGACGCTACTGATATTAATGTTATCATTTAGGCCAGATGGTTTTCCAGCATCTAGCCTAAGCTGCCAGAGAAGTTCTCTATATTCCAAAGTAGTCTCCCAATCACCTCCTCTGGCATCTAATGCCACTTGTTCTAACATCATAAACTTAAGCTCCATTCTGGGACACAGGTGAAAGTGCTTGTAAAAGGCATTAGATTCTCTTTCTTTAGAGATGTCATAAAGATGTTCATAAATTCTCCTTCTAAGGGGTCTCTCAGTTTTCCCTACGTAAAAACTGGAGCAAGATATACATATACCTAAATAAACTACCCCTTTTGTTCCACAGTTCGAATAGCAACTAGAATTAAAAAGAAATTTCCTCGATGGAATGTAAAGAGTCAAATCATTAATGATGGCGTTACACTGTTTGCAAGCACCACATTTGAAAGTGCCTATCCTGGAAATACCCAGTGTTGGTATTGGGGTATTTTTCTTTTCAAACAGTTCTTTAAGATTAACATCTCTTTTTCTTACAAAATTAGGGCGTAATTGCACCAATTTTTTCAGCTCCTCGTGAAGAGTAAGAACTGCCCAGTGTCTCCGTACTACATTTTCAATGTCCAAGGAGCTAAGGAAATGGTGTAGATAAAATGACTGTGCTGTTCTACATGTTCCTCAGTTTTGTCCTCATTCACTTGAGGAACCACACTACCTATCAGAGGGGGATATCTACTACCCCTGTTGTCTATAACTTCCTGAGCTAAAGTAGTCACTAATAAAATAGGATAACCTCTTTCAATAAATAAGGATTTCAAAAGTTCAATCTCATCCAAAAAGTCAACAAGAGTACTACACATCCTAGAGGCCCGGATGAACTGCCCCTTAATTATACCTTTCTTCTGATGGAACGGATGTCCGCTCTCAAAATGGAGATAAGAGTTGGAAAAGGTTGGTTTCCTATAGAGCTTGGACTGGAAAGTATGATTGGGGTTATCTTTAAAAAGTGTAACATCAAGATAGTGTAGCTCACTTTCACTAACATTGTAGGTGAAAGATAGAAAGTAGGTAGTGGAATTAAGATAATTAAAGAAATAAAAAAAAACTGATTCAGGGTCCCATTCCATAAAATACAGATATCATCCAAGTATCTCTTGTAATGTGTTATGTAATGGACCCAGGTTGTTGAAAAAAATAATTCCTGTTCCCACCTGTGCAACACCACATTGGCATAAAGAGAGGCGTAGGAGGTGCCCATAGCTACCCCCTTCTTTTGCCTGTAGAGTTCTCCGTTAAAATATATGAAATTGTTCTCTAACAGTATTTCCATGAACTCTACTAGCAAACTGGTGACCCTATTCTCTAAATCCGTATCTGTAACCAATACTTCATTAAACCATTCCAAACCGATGGAGTGAGGGATGCTAGGGAATAACTCTACTATGTCAATAGTAATCATTAAAAGATCGGGCTGAAATAGAGTGGGTTGGATACTTTTGAGAAAGTCCCATGAATCTTTGCAAACATATTCCAAAGAAGAAACAAATTTCTTAGCTACATAATCAATACATTTCCCAAGAGGCTCCATTATACTACCCGCTCCAAAAACAATAGGCCTAAACTTCAGCGGATCCAACCCTTTGTGTATTTTCGGGATCCCAAAGATTACTGGAGTTTTAGGTTTGTTCACTTGCAGGTAGTTGAATAATCTTTCATTAATGGCCCCTTGCAGCAAATGGTCATTTAGCAAAAACTTAATTTTAGAAATAGCAAGATTTATCTCATTCCTGGAGACTATCTCATATTGTTCCGTGTCCTGCAACATCCCATAAAGATAGGTATCATAATCAGAGCTGTACATAAGGACAACGCCACCCCCTTTGTCGGGCTTCATAACCCTAATATTTTCATTCTTCAGGTAGTTGACTAATCGCACCTCTTCTACATTCAAATTGATGGGAGGTGTGTGTGTTCCCTGTGTATATAAGGTCCTAAGGTCCTTCTCAACCAACTCCTCAAAAACTCCAATAGAAGGGTGTGTGGGGGGATTAAACGTGCTAGCTCTAGAAAGTTCATTGATGACAAACGGCTGCCCTTTAAAATGAAATGCAAGATTTAAACATCTTACAAAAAGTTTCAAATCAACAAGGGTGTTAGCCAGGTTAAATGAACGCAAAGGTACAAATTGGAAACCTCGGGTAAATAATCCAAAAACATCCTGATTTACCTCCATCTCCATCTCCATCTATATATATTTATATACACATACATACATGTCTGTAGACAGCATCCGAAGTGTTCATATCTGAGTATAATATGGACCATAGCAATCACACATTCCCCCCCTCCCAAATAATATGAACATAACATATGAAGAGTATATGCCAATACATTATTACAGATATGTTCTATGGACACAGTCACCAACACAACTGCAATGACTGCAAATATCCATGACAGAAATACACAGACAGCTTTCATTTTGCAAAACTTTATTACAGACATACTAACATGGCCCTATGTGAAATAGTTATCATTATACAATTGAACAGCTGCTGATGTAACAGGGTTTGTATGAACTAATCCCGTTTCAGAGGGTTGAAAGGTTCGTACACCAGGAAGTATTACCAAGTACTGATTATCAGCACAGTATGATACACAGTAACACCAAACCAAATATGTCTGGTAAGCACACTGTAACCCCCCTAACATTATATGCATAGCTATGAAGCCTTGAGCTGGTCAAACAACCTGGCCAGACTGAAACATATGCAGAAGTATTAGGTACAGACAAACCCTGCACAAGTAGCAATGTTCTGAAATATAACAGCCGTACTCACATTTAGACCAAATCCTCTACGCATTACACACAATATATTACTGTTCATCTCCATACAGCTGTTGCAATAGATTCCAAACAACACTTACACGCTGTCTTTCTCACAAGTAAGGCAAAGGGACAACGCCCAAATGGAGTATTCAGTTATACTTCACTGTAGCCATGCTATTGGCTAAGGCAGTAGCTGCGCAGCTGATGTGCATGTAATTAGCTAGTTAAGAACACCAATTGATTATTGGGATAGCACATGTTACTGATCTGTAACTATAAAAGGTTACCTTGTCACACATTCAAACCATCTCTATCTACCTGTAGGACAGTACAAAACACTGAAAGACAAACCGAAAAGGAGTATTATACTAGTCAATAACACTTTCAGTTACAAAGAAGGTACTTATAACATGTAGTATGTCTGTGTATGTAGTACCTGCACTATAAGAATTACAGTGTAATCAGTGCATATAGTGGAAATAGCTATCTTGTAGCGATGTATTGTTGAGCAGTAGTAATGCTTGTGGTATTCTATGTGTGTACTGCTGTAGGTCACACGGCAAACTCCGCATACACCACAAGGGATGATATGGGCTTGAAACCCACCAACTCGCTTCCACCCACTGTCAGTGTCAGGATTGGTCCAACAAGTATGTGCTATAACAGGGGATAGTATATGTCGATATATTGTAACAGTCAACATATGTATGGGTGTATAAGTAAGATGAACATATTAAAGGTGGGCTTACCATGCGCAAATAACTGTGTAATGTACAGTATTTTAGGCAGATCTGTATTCTATTCTACATAGCAATTCTGTTATTTTATGCAAACAGTAGTTATGTCTATTGGCAATTACAATACTCAATATCAGGATACATATCATTGGTATTCATCTGACAGTTTAGCAGCATGATAGCAAAGCTAATTGGAAGAGCCAGGTAACTATCCATGCACATAACACATGTAATATCCACCTCTCTAGTATCGTTTACAAGCAATAACAGCTGTGCATGTGTACATGTTATGCAAATGTATAGTGACCCTTGTTACAGGGCTGGTCCTCTCTAGTATTGTTTGCAAGCAATAACAGCTGTGCATGTGTACATGTTATGCAAATGTGTAGTGACCCTTGTTACAGGGCTGGACCTCTCTAGTATTATTTGCAAGCAATAACAGCTGTGCATGTGTACATGTTATGCAAATGTGTAGTGACCCTTGTTACAGGGCTGGACCTCTCTAGTATCGTTTGCAAGCAATAACAGCTGTGTATGTGTACATGTTATGAAAATGTATAATGACCCTTCTTACAAGGCTGTTCCTCCCTTGTATCATTTGCAAGCAGTAACAGCTGTGCATGTGTACATGTTATGCAAATGTGTAGTGACTCTTGTTACAGGGCTGGTCCTCTCTAGTATTATTTGCAAGCAATAACAGCTGTGCATGTGTACATGTTATGCAAATGTGTAGTGACCCTTGTTACAGGGCTGAACCTCTCTAGTATCGTTTGCAAGCAATAACAGCTGTGTATGTGTACATGTTATGAAAATGTATAATGACCCTTCTTACAAGGCTGTTCCTCCCTTGTATCATTTGCAAGCAGTAACAGCTGTGCATGTGTACATGTTATGCAAATGTGTAGTGACTCTTGTTACAGGGCTGGTCCTCTCTAGTATTCTTTGCAAGCAATAACAGCTGTGCATGTGTACATGTTACGCAAATATGTAGTGACCCTTGTTACAGGGCTAGACCTCTCTAGTATCGTTTACAAGCAATAAGAGCTGTGCATGTGTACATGTTATGCAAATGTGTAGTGACCCTTGTTACAGGGCTGGTCCTCTCTAGTATTGTTTGCAAGCAATAACAGCTGTGCAAGTGTACATGTTATGCAAATGTGTAGTGACCCTTGTTACAGCGCTGGGCCAAACGGCTATGTGCACACCTACACAGAGTGGATATTGATAGTAGAGACACACTGGTTGAACTACCAAGTTTGTGTAGCCCAACCTTTCATTGCCAACCTAACAACCGCTTGTACATACTGTATGTAAGGTAGTGCACAGCACTGGTAATGAAACAGGTTGCATATCATCTTTAACTCCAGTGTAACATCTGCAGTAGGAGTGTAAGATGTAAGAGACAGCTGCCCATGTGTAATAGCTGCTTCATAGGTGATAGCTCACTCTATCTGATTATATCCTGATCATGCTGATAGTGGCATCAGTCTATCGATACATGACTCTGTTTGGAGAGTGGATGTCTGTGCCCAACAGAGCTCATGGTCCTGGTTGATATGTGAGTATAAACCCAGAGAAGGAAACAGATTTGTAGACACTTGCATCATCTGTAATCAACTAACAGGATGTGATGTGCTCCTAAGAGGAGGATTGCTGCTAAAGGTAGCCACAATGTTTCTGTAATAGCCAGTGTTGTCATGTCCATAACACAAATATTTACATGTGAGCATCACTGTCTAAAACATCTTCATAAGCAATACGTAAACTAAATACAGTACTTGGTGCTTGTAGTACTGAATGCTCATACAGGCATGTCCACTAGTCAGCTACTGGTGTTTACTAATGTCAACTTTGTGTATGTGGCCATCCTGAGGGCATGTAATCTATATGCCATGTACACTGCCAAACCCATCTAACACCATGCCCAACACAGCTACAGGGGTGAGCTGGAAGGCAGCCCAGTCTACAGACATGACTGGACTGGAAAGTCATGAGGTGTAGGTTAACACATGCAGCTCATCACCACAACCAACACATACCCTTACCAGAACACAATAAGGACATCCAGACACACTACCAGAAATCACACACATTCACAGATGCTTCTAAGTATCTGGCCAAACAAGTGACCCCCCCCCCAAGTTGGAAGAGACAGACACCAAAATACACAAACTGTATGACATAGTTTGCATAATTGTGCCACACCTCAGAACACGTCACTGGAAGCATGCCCAACAGTACTCGTTTGTGAATGCAAACTCTAGCACTATGTTACACACCAACCTATACGAGGGCCTACATACTGTCAGCTGCCTGCCTGCCATGACTAGCCACATACCTATATACTCAGACAACCTTTTGAACTATACACATGCCTCTGGCATATTCCATGTTGTTGTGCAGGACCTGTGATGCAGTAGCCTGGACTGCATGGAAACACATGTAGGAACTGTCAGGTCTTGTAGCCCATGCAGGTATGTCCCAAGGCCTGGATAGCATTCTGCCATTGGCCAGAATGATACTGCAGTACAGGGACAAATGGATTGTATTCCATTTGTCTAGTGTAGTGGTGCAAGTCAAAGAGTATCCAGCATCTGTCTGCCTGGGATAACATGGCTGACAGACCATGATGCTTTGCCAGACAGGGTCTGCACCTATCACAACTAGGAATCTGGATACTGCCTATGGCTCATGCTTCCCCTATAGTGCCTTCATCATGCACAGTTCAAGTGAAGGTCCACTGCTGTTACAGGAACAGCCAAGCAATAAACTGCAAGTTTCGCTAAACAATGATACATGTGAGAAACACTATACGGACACACATATGTCAATCCCTAACATGGAGAACATATCTGTGCAGTGGCTGAGACATGTTTCAATGCTCTGGAGAGCACACCTGCATGACCATGTTATAAAACATACTTCACCTCTTGCTCATTATCCTTTATTGGAACTCAGGGGCTGCAGGTATGTCCATATTCCTGAAGGATATGTACACCCTCATGCTAGTTGCACTTTCATAACTTCAGATGCATTATGCTGAGCAACTACCTTTGTGTCAAAGTGGATTTCAAATTGCACCCTGCAACAGATCACCCACCAGTACACCCCCACGCTAGTTGCACTTGCATAAGTTCAGATGCATTATGCTGAGCAACTACCTTTGTGCCAAAGTGGAATTTAAATTGCATCTTGAGACAGATCACCCACCAGGCCGCGGATTTCCCAAATGTCATAATGTGCTGTAATGGGGAAGATTAGGTCTGAGACAGAAACATAATAATGGCTACTCTCAACTATTCCATTATGAACTGGGAAGACTCCTCATGTACTAACACCTGCGCTCAATGCATGTTGGATTCCATTGACTCCACTGACCTGGATCACAGTAGTCACACAAACAGGGCTAACAGTATGCTACACATAGTTAGTCTCCAATGCCAAAGTTATGTTTCCTAAGAGCAGAGTGGTAACTGCCATGGCACCCATGCAGATGGACAATGCATGTGCAAATGCTGAATCCTACACAAATTAACCTTAAGCAGTCACATATGTGCAGTGATTGTGCCATTGAATCAGAACCAGGATTCAACCCAACACAAACAAGAAGGCAAACTGGTGGTACCATGCTTTAAACTGTACCACAGAAGGTAGTAACTGTTGCAAGAATGAACACACATGAGTGTAGGTGATCTCTGGTCAGCCTCAGTAAGATGCAGATTCACCATATAAAACCACACAAAGCTACTGTGAAACTAATCAGCCACATATTATGAGGACAAGCACAGAGCATTCCACAGCTGTGTCATTAATCATAATGGCAACAACAAGACCTGCCGTGCTGCACAGCACTATGGCATGGGAAGTACTGCACCTACAGAAATAGCACCCGTTCATCCAGATAGGGTCTTGGAGAACCTAAACCCACTCCCACCCCTCCAACAGGTACACTTAGTAATATATCCATGTACACTACAGGACCCCTGTAATAATGACTATGCAGGTACAAGCTGCACTCTCTAAAGCTATACATACAGTTTTCATGGGACCTGTCAACATCCCAGGGTGTATCCTACACAAATGTAAGAACATTCAGCTATCCACATACACATCATGTTCAATCATAGCTCCATGTCAGGTTGTCTACACACCAAATGGTGCACAGCAGCAGTTATCACACCCCACAAAGGGGGAGACACCATTGATAATGGGAAATAGTGCACAACTACGCTGCTGAGTCTGGTCTTTAAGGCCATGAACCGTGATCAATGTATTTGATGTACTCGGTACAGATGTAGATGACTGTAGGTTTGATTCACATTGCATATCATGACCTTGTCAGGTCGTAGGACACCATCACCCATACCATGTTCCAGCTACACTCAGTCAACTAGGTGTATATTCCTATGTCACAGGAGTGGATGGCAACTAGACTGCTGGCAGAACCAACACTACAGAAGGTGTCTGACTAATACATGCACATCAAACCAGTGCCAGTCACAGTAATACAGGGTTCATTCTTGGTACTCCCCCTCTTTGTTATCTATACCACACAGACTAACACAGAAGGCATCAGCCTATTAATGTTTGCAAATGACTATGAACTAGGAGCAATAGTCAACTCAATATGTGTTGCATTCAACATACAGAAGGGCCTTAGTGTGTCAGATGTGTGATGTGTGATGTATGGCCACAATCTGACAGCTAAGTACTGCATTGTTATCCCCTATGTTACAAACCCTGTACCCATGAACTACCATCTAGGCAGCAATCAACATAATGGCAACTGTGTGTATGGGATGCAGCTGGACAGTACTCTTTTCTTTGATAGTTACTTCACCACACCAGACAGGTAGTCATATGTGGCAACCCTAATCATGACAGGGTGCCATCCAGGAATATAGAGATAATTGCTCAGCCATACTCAACACCCATGTGACCCATAATAGATCACATATTTCCTTTAAGGGTTATTGCCCATGTGTAGATGGCCTTCACTGCCCTTCCCAATCCCTAGCTCCACTATGTAGCATGCAGCCTACCCTGAATAATGCCATGTCCAACCCAGAGGTGTTGGACATGCTACACTTAACACATCCTGATCCCAGATAAACACATACTTCATGGACATCCACCTTTCTAGTACAAGGATCACAACATGCCTGACAGATCTCTGTCCCATACACTTAGCATACTCTTGCCATACTATGCATCCCTGTCCAACGAAGCTGCACAATACCCCTCTCTGTGACATGGTGTGATGACCGCATGTCAGATATATCAGAAACACTGTGGATCAGTTCTGTGGCACTGCTTGAACTGGCCACTGAAACTTACCTGCCTGTTGCCTACAGCTAGATAACCTGTCTGCCTAGACTCACAAATGGCCAAGGGCATATAGCCTACTAGACCACTATGACTATACATGCTATAGTTGATATCCAACCCTGCAAATACTATCAGGCTAGCTATTGTCCCATGTGTTACACATGTGCAACACAGACAATACATGGCAGGATGCTACACAGCTGTACAGTGCCATGTAGATGTATATGGCAAAACCCATACATGCTTGCAAGTCTGCAGGATCACAGGTCCTGTCCCTAATGGATATGTATAACTATATATGTTACATATACACAGCATTAAGGTCAATTAAATGAATGTGAACACATCCAGGCATGTGCAGATAGGTAAAGACACCAGTACAGGCAAACAGACATGCCCACGTCAAGACAACATCCACATGGTGTATGAGCAATGTCATCACATGACACACACATATATGGCAATAATGTCACATCACCAGTAAGAGTCAAATGTGTGTGACTTATACATGTCAGTGGTGTTAGTGTCATGTAGATTTGCAAAGACGTATTTGTAATCTTAATAAATTTGATACACATGTATGTTCAGCTGTACTGCTATACTTCTCTGTGAGTTAGTGTGACCTGTTTCCATCATTATGTCTTCCAGGTGTACCACGTAGCAGACTGCCTGTGTACAGCCATTTGGAGGATGAGGTCCTCATCCCATACCACCTCGACAACCACACAACACTCTTCAGTCATGTGCCACAGGATGCACAGCAGCGGGATGCCCTGTGGGAGGAACTCTGCAGGAGGGTAAATTATGTTAGCTGTCACAATCACACCTATCAGCAGGTTTGCCAACACTGCACTGACCTCATAAGAAGGGCGAAACACAGTGCTAATGCAATTACCAGGGAACAAAGGGCAACAGGTGGGGGGCCCACTCACCCAGCCCCCACTCACATGTACCGAGGAGCTACTGGCCAACCTGGGGACATCTGCAGACCTCTATCCACAAGCTTTAGCTGGTATTGTGGAGGTGGGTGTCTCTCACCCACTGAGCCTGGAGTTGCCTGGTAAGTCAGTACTGCACATATAACACAACTATATTTCACATAGTTACATGTGTTACTGTGCAATATGTAATGTAACATCATATGCAAGGCATGTATGCACACATGCCACATACTATAGTCTGCTACTCTATGTATGTAGAGATGTGCATACCCCATAGTATAGTGTATTGTACTGGCTTATGTTCTAATATGGACAATGCACCCTGTAGCTATCACACAGGTGTGGATAATGATCTTACTGCTATGACACTCCTGTTTAGGTATCTCTGGCATTTTGCAGTGACAGCAGCCTGTGTCAGGTGAGATTGTTATTATTTACAAGACTTGATAATGCATGGAATATATTAATTGTATACTATCTGCCATAACAAATGTACACATAATGTATGGTGTTCCTACTAATGTACACTGGTCAGACTTGTGATGCATCACAGTGTTTACCCATGTGAAACTATTGAAGACTATATGAAACACCTACATTAAACCTTCCAAGCTATCATTGTCAGATGTGTGGACAACAGTGAATACAATGGTGTAGGTGTGTTCCACTGTTACATATCAGCATCACACATGTTGGGAAGACAAATAATACTGTACAGAGAGCATATGTGTGCACACACTCTAAATGTGTTGGAGCTGGAGTATGACTGGCCCACAGGATACATCCTTGTGGAGTATACCCTTGTTATGAATGTCACACAATGTCATGTGTTATCTGACATGTTCATGACATGTAGTGGGCTGACTGCAACACTGCTCAACTATCCTGCAAAACATGTCTCCCATCCCATACATACCAGCCTTTGTCTGCATAACGATGTCCTCAGTGGAGCATATGACATATATGGGTGTATGTCATATGAGATAACACTGACATGGGAAATAAGATGACCATCACAACCATTGGACAGAACATGTGTACACATGGCCATGGAGGATGGCCAGAGACATGAAGCAACACACACAGTAGAAATGCTGTACATGTGTATACACCCTGTTGTACACTGGCTTGACACAATATACCTATGGCCTTTGTGTAATGGTGATATTAGATGTGAAACACTAGACATCACACAGGTCTGTGCACAGCTTGTGTAGGCATAACATGAAACCACCACATAACATGTCTTGAACTTCTTGAGTGTGTCACGACATGAAAGCATTCACCTATACAGTATCCAAATACATACATGTGTTGCACAACATACACATGCAACCACATCAGGCCACAGATACAGTACATTCACCTTGCTGGTGTCAGACATCACTGTCATGCTTGCTCCTCATGTGTGTGAGGTACACAGATGGCATGTGGGACATAGAGTACTGCTAAGTTAGCCATGTGCGGGCATAGTTGCCAGGCATCAGTAATATGGTTGCAGATGTGCAGGAGTGTAATCTGTATACCCTTCTGTGACCTGTGTCACACATTCCACATCAGGGATTATTGTATATACACCTCAGTGACAAGGGTCACATTCCACATTAGGTATGTATTGCATGTGAACATAGTCATGACTATGAACTGTGTCAGTAGCTCACACTGTATAGCAATTGTGAAACCACATGATGCCCTGCAATGGCTATGTACATCAGCTCAGTGTGCAGCATGGCCCTGCATATTTGTAGGGTGGACAGACAACATTGCATCAATTAAAGGCCCATGTTAGTATAACACATGTCCCTGCATTGGGACACCATTACCGTACTGTAGATTGGAAAGTACACCATTGTGTTACACATGTATGCATGTCATTCAACATGTCAACAGAAGACATGTCATACTACATGTGATTGGCAAGGTCATACACCACACAGCAGGCCGGTGTACTGTACACCTGTGCTGGTCTGTGGCACCATTGCAAAGTAGAGACAACCATGTCAAGCATGTGTGTACAGCCACATGCACAATGTCTAGACTCAGCTCAGGGGTAGGCAGAATAATGTTGAACTGACATGCACTGCTTTGGGTGAGATATGCAAGCTAGGACTCAGGCAAACATAGCATGCAGTCGACATACCCTACTGCTCATGTCCTCACACATAGGGGCAATGGCCAACACAAAGCATTAGTGGCAGATGTACATAGGTCAGCAATGGCATGTTAACATGTGGTGTATGTTGCACACACCATGGCAGTGCGGTGCAAAGGGCATGCATTGTGTTGCAGGTATGGGGCATAGGCTACTAACACAAATGGTGCAATACAGGTATGTGTGCTAAACACCACTTTAATTGTATAAGGTGCATGCCATCTGCTATAACACATGCATGCTATTGTGTGCAACTCAGGGATGTATGATAACTACCACTATAATTATCTAAGCTGAAACTATAATTGCCTAAGCTGAATGCCATCTGCCACATCACCTGCATGTAGCTTGTGCATCTGTGTGTCTGTGTATCTGTGTGTCTGTGTGTCTGTCTGTGTGTGTGTCTGTGTTTGTCTGTGTGTGTATGTGTGCCTGTCTGTGTGTGTATGTGTGTCTGTGTGTGTCTGTGTGTGTGTCTGTTTGCATGTGTGTGTCTGTCTGTCTTGTCTGTGTGTGTGTGTGTGTGTGTGTGTGTGTGTGTGTGTGTGTGTGTGTGTGTGTGTGTGCCTGTCTATCTGTCTGTCTATGTGTGTGTCTATCTGTCTGTATATGTGTGTCTGTGTGTGTGTGCATGTGTGTTTATGTCTGCTATAACTTGTATTGTACAGTTCTTGTCTTCCACTCACAGGTGTTGATGTAGATGCATTGCCCTCCTGCAGTCCACCTGATGTTAGTGTCCCCACAGACTCTAGCAGTGATGATGATAGTATGATTGAGGCACAGGCAGGGTTGTCAGGGACTGAATCTGTGCCATTAGTTGCCATTCCACTTGCCCCCCCCTCATCCTCGAAACAGTTCCCCTGCCTACACATACCCTATCACCACTGGCCATAGAGGAAGGACAGTTGGTGGGTGGTAGCATGGAACAGGGAAGTGTGGAGACTATGGAAGGTGTTCCTGCACACCAAGATCCCAGTCAACTGACTGGTGATGTCCCACACAGGCATGTGCCCAGCACTGCTCGTAGGAGGACCACTGGCCAACATGCCCCTGTGAGACTTAGCACATCAGCTGGAGTCACCAGACGCATGTTTCAGGCTGTAATGGAAGCACAGGCACGTGCTGAATGGCACAACAGAGAAGTTCTGAAGCTTCAGAGGGCTGCTGTCCATTCATTAACTGACAACATCCAGGCACTTGCAAATGCTCACCATCATCTTGCAGATATTTTGAATAGATGATTGGGTGACATGGTGGGAGTCCTTGACTGTGGCATGTCAATCCTCGAGCATGGAATGTCTGTGCTGGAACATCTGTTGGGAGTGAGGCATCGAGCATATGGATGTAGGTCAGCTACATCATCTGCTGAAGGTCTATGTGAACATGCTATTGCACATGCCCGCTCCCATAGTGGTGGTAGCAGCAGCAGTGCAGCTGGTGCTGTGCAGTCCACACCCAAACACAGCAGGCCACATGCACATGGTCCTGGACAATCCCAACAGGGACACGATTCCAGTGGACATGTGTCATCAGACAGTACCCAGTCTGGACCTCTGCCTGGCAGTGCCCATGCAACCCCTGGCAGGTGCAGGTCACGTGGCTGTACACTGTGAACTGTGAATCCTGCCTTGTATGGTCTGCAGCTGTCAATAATACCCCTGTGTAAGCCAGACACATGCCAGACCTGTGTGCATGCATGCACACATACCGGAAACAAATGTAAGGCACCTCAACACACACATGCATAACATCCACACACGCTGAATGATATCACAGGCCCTAACACACACACATGATGTCATCCAATGGTGCAGGCTAGGCCTCTGGCAAACATTATCACCCTGTGCATATGATGATGCCTGTGCCGCATCCTTGTCATCCACACCATCGGTGCAGGGACATGCTCATATGGCCTGATGCACAGGGTGAACATACTAGGTAGACAATTGTAGATTAATATTGCTGAGTAGTGTTGAAAGGCAGCAGACATACCATGTATTACAGTTTTAGAATACGTTTTGTACATTTGACAGTATGTATCATGTGTAACAACACTAACAGCATGTTGATCTTGACGTTCTGCCTTCCTCTTTCAGGTGTAGTTGCATGTGCCGGGGGATTTCGGTGTTTGCGGTTAGTGTCTCATATGTACATGTTGACTACCCACAGGTCAGTATGACAATACCTGCATGCACTTTGTAGCTTCCATATCACAGTTATATCCTCCCATGTTTCAATTATGTTTACTGTTCTTATGATCCAAGAGCATGATAGCTGTGTAAGCTACTGTGTTCAGAGCCACCACATCAATAGTGGGTGACTTTACAGGTATAGTTACCTGAAGCGGGGAGGAGGTAAAAGAGTGGTATGATGGATGACAAGGGTAAAGGCCAGTGGAAATAGTGGCTTCTCATTGGAAAGCAGTAATAACCACTGCCATGACAGCATGCAAACGCAAACGCAGAGACACTCATGAATTCACAGACACAGTAACACACACTCTGACACACGCACACACACAATTGCAAGTGTTCTGATGAGAACCCCTGCATATGTGCATATCATCATTATAGTACTACACAACTACAAGAAGCACCATAGAGATTATACATGTACAGGTAGTTGGAATGACCTAAGATCAAGGACATCGACAGGGATACTACAGTGCAGTGAGTGTATGTGAGGAGGGGGGGTCCATCAGTAGGATATGTAATGGCAGGTCACACCCCAGGGTGTACATGTTAACAGGCGGTTAGAAAGCCCATCTATGATTGATGATATCAACAGGGATGCTAGATTGCATTGAGTGGATGGGGGGAGGGGGCATTAACATTTCACTGTGGTAAAATGCAGTCTCACTCCAAGGACCGGACAGCCATACGCACACACACACACACACACACACACACACACACACACACACACACACACACACACACACACACACACACACACACACACTGTGGCATTCACAAAGATATACACCTATGTCACACACATACAGACACTTTACATGTGTGAGGTTCAACCACCTGCCTATGCCTTTCTTTCTACACTTCACTCTGTACTAGTGTCAACAACAGTGTTCAAGAGAGTGATAACATGTAGGATGTATTCCCAGCCATACGTGACATATATGGACACACAGACCCACATGTGCCAGTACTGTGAATCAAACACCTGCCTATCTCATGATAGGTATTACAGAAGTAGAGCACTATTGCATCTGGTACAAAGCTTACTGACTCTTTCCTTTGCAACCTGTGTGATATATACACAATATATGCACAGGGGAGGTATTACTGTTACAGGTGTCATGAGGTTTGCCTTCAGTGTCAACCTTACAACATTCTACATTGTCTATCTTCCACTTCAGTTAACAAAACCTGACCTTAGCAGTTACACAGATTATTGTAGGAATGGTTGTAACACACCAGTGAGCTCTCCTCAGTAATCATTCATCTGCAAAGAAGCCCCACCACTTAGTAGTCATGTCCAAACATCTGTCCATACCTCATGTACGGCTTACTGTACTTAGAGCATATCACCATATACAGTTGGCAATGTTGAGGATGTATTGCAACAGCATGATGTACTAAGACAACTGTCACCTTCAGACATCAGACACTGCACACACATGGAATCTACACAAACATCAATACATGTACACATATGTAGTCTACATCAGCAAGTGTACTAGCAGGTCAAGAGGATACATTCCACACCTTCCCCACGTCATGTGTGAAACATAGCCGAGCATTACACCATAATGGATGTTGTATTCATGTACTGGTAGGACACCACCACCTTCACTGAGTAGCCAAGTGTACATATATGACAACAGCACATATCAGCTAGACACACACAGCATTATTTCATGTCATGCTCTTACAAATTGTTACTTGACAGTACCATGGTGAAGCCAAGGCACTGTAATGGTCAACAGTGAGCACATCATGATTGCCACAGATACCTCATGTTTACTGGAAGAGTGCCAGCAATGTGCTCTGTTAGAGCTAGGCAGTACACTCATTCAAGCATGTGCAAGGTCTGTGGCTTGAAAACATCTTACCCCAACATGTACTGGCTATTGTGGTACTAAGGCTAATGTCCAGACAGCACACAGCATGCATGGCTTGCAGTTGTTGACATGGGGTATTTGTAGGAGCTGTGGCCACTCAGGAACATACAGAATAGAGATGGATTTCCCTGAGTCTGTCAATACAGGCCTTGTATATGTCCTATAATCCTGTTATTTGGGTATGTTTGTAGACATTGCATTAGGTGGACATGTCTAAAGACATACATGCCACATGGGGTGTTGTATGATATGATAGGTGTCTCACCCTACAAAAACAAAAGGCCAGTTGGTTCCTAAAACATTTGCCCCATACATAGCTATCCATTTCACACACATGTCCACTGGACATATGTAACCCTTTTAATATGCATCACAACATACTCCAGTTGTCTTCACCCCTGTCTCTCAGGCACATGATCCCGGTATGCACATGACTCTTAAAGGTTCCAGGTACACGTAATGCAGATGACCCCATTGTACACACAACACTACCGGTCCCTCTATCGTTACCCCATTTACCTTTATCATGATGATGATGTCGCACAGAGCACCTTGCAAGAGTACTGTTCTTACATAATGATTGGACAGGAACTGTTGTGTTATTGTAAATAAAATGCACAGAGTGATGTATTTGGCCAATGTACAATTGTTTGTGTGTATTAATGACACATGTCTGTCTGAGGGAGTCTTGATATTACATAGGGCAACACCACTACATAATACAGGTGTTGCTGGTATTTCCCTTTTCATTCCTTTGTAATATTCTGTCGTCACATGGGATGTTCTTCATATATCTATATATATGTATGTATCTATATTTGGACATAAACACACACACATACATCTACATGATAGAATACATTTCCTATACTGTTGAATGACTGTGCTGGATGATATGTTTGTGATAAGATCCAATATTTGTATAGCTGCCATGGCTTAGTGGTAAATCACAATAGCTGTGTGTGCAGTGTCCTGGTTTTGAGCCTTGCAGAGGCCATTTACTGTGCTGCTGGGCAGAACAAGGCCATTGGATATAGAGTGATTAAGGTACAATAAAGCAGTTGTGAGTGGGTGTGCATGGGTTTGCGCAGAGCTAAGGAATGCTAACCTCCGGTTATAGTTTCTTACACTCAGTTAGCCTTGACATTGCTTCACCAGTGTAATACTTGCATACTGGTGGCCAAACAGGCTTACACCAGCTTGCTCCCGCACTTGCAAATACACTGCATTTGGTGTTTGCATCTGACAGTCACAACCCTGGGTGGGAGTGAGGACTATGATATTACCTTGTGATGCCTATTACATCGGATTACATGCCTACAGTATCGCGATTGGCTGCCCATTAGGCGAAAGCATGCCATTCGACTGTACGGAATCCGCGGCTTGTCCAGAGCTTGACTCATATTATTGGTGTGTTCCTCTTACTATCTGCACCTGTCTGGCTAATACATGGGAACTGACACTCTTCAATACAAACAAGTAATTGGGTTTTGGAACCCACATCCTTCAGCCAAGTCATGCTACTGCATACCTAATATTCTATTTTCTTTCTAAGGTTGTCAGTGGAATATGTGCTTTCTGTCCCTATCAGACCTCTCATACATCATCATCATCATCTTTCAGCTTTTCCCATTAGGGATCACCACAACGGATCATCTCTTTCCATTTCTTCCTATCCTCTGCATCTTGCTCTGTCACACCAATCGCCTGCATGTCCTCTCTCACCACGGCCATAAACCTTATCATAGGCCTTCCTCTTTTCCTCTTACCTGGCAGCTCCATCCTTAGCATCTTTTTCCCAATATACCCATCATCCCTCCTCAGCACATATCCAAACCAATGCAATCTCGTCTCTCTTGCTTTGTCTCCAAACTGTCCAACATGAGCTGACCCTCTAATATACTGATTCCTAATCCTATCCATCCTAGTCACACTGAGTGCAAATCTTAACATATTT
>NC_056751.1:199546443-199668943 GCF_019279795.1 Protopterus annectens | reverse complement strand
ATATTCTCACTTTTAAGGCTCTTGTGGTTTTTCCCACCTAAAAATATTTACAGGTATTGCATATAGCAATATACTGTGAGACACATTTTCAGAAAAACATGCAAAATAGCCTGGTGAAACCATCACTTTATCTAAAGAGATTAAACAACAATTTCTACCAAGTACAGTGTATCTACAAGCTGAACACTGTTTGTATCTATAAATTCCCTTTCTCTCATGACTAAAGTTATATCTAGCAGGATGTTGTCTCTCACATATATGCCTTAAACACCTACCCCATTTTGTAAAGGACTTTGGTTTATCAACCAACCTCCTTGTCTTGTAAATAGCACTTGTAAAACAAAAAATGTCTCATACCATACTTAAATTGCTGCTACTTTTGATATTGGAAGAACTAGCAGAGTAAATTCAGGTTATGAAAATACAATTAAGGATAGAAAAGGAAATGCAGAAAAAGAGAAAAATGAAAAAAAAAATGTTAGAGATTTAAATGGCTATCCGAATGATAGTATTTATAAAATGGATGAGAAATGGGCAGCTAATTCACCAGTGGAAACATATAGAGTAAGCAATGCTTATGTTAGTAGCATAACTCATTCTTCCAATCAAAATGAGCATATTTTGGAGGTCAGAGCCAAACTGGCAGAAGGAGAACAAAAATCCAGCATACAGGTCATAGAGACTAGCAGAGAAGAATTCCAGTGATATAATATGCACAAATTACTCCTCATGGAAGGAAGAACTGAAGACAGTAGGGACTTTTCATCCTACAAAACAGCCTATACGAATATGCTAGCCCAATAGGAAAGGGAAACAGAGCACATGGGGAGAGGTTTTAGCAACTAGGATGACGGTGCAAGATCTCTGTTTACTATGACCAAAATGAACAAGAAAGAATATTCATCATTATTAAGTGACTATAATGCTTTTAGAATAATTAATTTAAGTAGTCATTATTTGAGTAACACTAATTCTAATTTGAGTCTCTTACAAAAGCTTGTCTTTTGTGCCAAGTGCTCAGGTGAATTTAGTTGATACTATTATTGAACTGCACACCTGTGAAAATGTTTACGTGGGAAAAAACACTAGCATGTTAAAAGTGACAATATATGAGCATCTCTATGCCATCTCCAAAAAGAATACATTGAATAATTTAGATATGCTTACATTAGAATGTTCTAAATTCAAAAATGTTTGTTTTATGTATTGGGCCATCAGCAGATATATTTTCATGAAGGGGACAGAGAAAATTCACTTGCCATTAATGAGTTTATATGGCATGTTTGATTGAATGCCCTAGAAAAGCCTAGCTCAGTGATGTTTTAAATTTTAGATGCATTTTAAAGTTGACAGGGTTGACAAACTGAATAATTGTGATTCATCTGTGACTGGTTTGCTCTTAATATGTGATTTTTTATATGCATAAATAATTAATTTTTTGTAAAGTTTTAACAGTCTGATGAAGTTTTGACTATTATGTCTTTAGATAAAAGCACTTACTATTTTTTAACTTGATAGAATAAGTACATTTGCTCGATTGCATATAGTTGGGGTTTATTTTATTTTTATTTGGTTTAGCCATTCATTGATACAGTTTTATTATTGCTATATTACTTGGATTAAATTTGTTACAATATGCATTCTGAAGATATGGTCAGAGCTGAAATTGTGGCTGAAGGAGATGAACATCTGCCCTCTTCTCTTATTTCATTATTTCATTTTCAGAGGAAACTCAGGTTTTTAATGCTACTGTTGACACACATGATAAGGAGAAAAAGTTGTTGGAGATCATCCCATATTTATTTATAAGAAAGTAGCTAGTGTTAAAGCCATGTTAGAAATAGGGGAGTATTCTACTCCTATTACATCTAAAGGAGCAATTGGAACATATCCTTTTCATAACTGTAAGCAGTGCCGATATATTGATTCTTTAATAGTATTTAATTTTCACATATTCAGAAACTGGTAGTTAGCAAAGGTCAATTTAATTGTAAAAGTTATGGTATAGTTTATCTGGCTTCCTGCAGCACTTGTCATAATTTTTATGTAGGCAAAACTATTAGGAGCTTATATAAACACATTTATGAGCATTGCTTAGCTATTAGGAACAAAGACACCAATAATGCATTAGCTAAGCATGCTATGGAATGTTTTGAATTTAAGAAATTTGTGTTTTTTGTACTAGATAGTATGAATTTGATACCTTTTGTATGTGATTTTAATACTGCCCTAGAGATTAAGGAACTCAGATGGCAGGCATTTTTAAATGTTGATATTCCACCAGGGTTAAATAGGACTTTAAATGTGAAATGCATTTTAAATAATAGAGACCATTATTAATTGATGGTTTCTATATTGTTTGCTCTTTTATAATTGTTTTTATGAAATGAATTAAATTAGTTAATTAATTAATTATTGAGTTACACCACTGTGTACTTAATTTATGTGCATATAAATTGAGTATGTGACTTGTATTGCTGTTAGTGTTCTGAAGAGGTTTGTATGATTAAACGAATGAAAGTACTAAATGGATTTTTGGTGTGAGCAATCGTTTTTTGGTCTTCACTTCATGTATTTCTTTTTATTTTATTCAGTTGTCATGTAGTTGCAGTGTTTTGTTATTCAAAAGAGAAAAGTGTTTGAACTGGTGGTGTAGTACAGGGCTGAGTATCTTGCTGTGATGAGTGGCTAGTATCAGATAACAAGATTTCATGCATTGTACTTGATTCTGATAAATTATAAAAAGAATTAGAAATAACTCTCGTGAAGTATAAGAGGCTACAATTGGACATTTTATTTTTCCAAGAATTGCAGGAAGCTGAAATGGTACCGTGAGTCTTGTGCATTAATAGACTGTCTATGGGAGGGTAACTGGAAGAAATTAAATAAAAAAATTGGTTTGACCTATTTAGATCTTCTAATAGATTATCACAAAGTGCAAATGGTGCTCCTAAAAGAAATATATATATATATATATATATTTTACCATAGACTGCTAGTTTAGATGTTTGAAGAGCCAGCAGAGGAAATTCAGGTTATTAAAGTGAAATTAAATAAGTGGAAGAGTTGAAGAAGAAAAAAAATGAAAATTGTTAGCAATTTGAATGACTATCAGACTGATATTATTTATAATGTAGATGAAAAGTGGATAACTAATTTGCCAGTGGTTACATCTAGAGTAGAGAATGCTTCTGTTAGTAGTGTAACACATTCTTCCAATCACAATGAGCCATTTTGGGGATCAGAACCAATCAGAAGAAGGAAAACAAAAATCCCCCACACAGGCCACAGAGACTAGGGGAGAAGAATTCCAATGCTACATGTAGGAGTCCCTCCCCATGGATGGAAGGACAGTCATTAGGAACTTTTCATCCAACAAACCAGCCTGTGCAAACATACCAGCACAAAAGGAATGGGAAGCAGAGAACATTTGCAGAGGTTTTAACAGACATCATGACTGTGAAGTAATACTAACTGCCATTACCACAATATTCAAGTAAAAAAATGTTGATTATCTAAGATCAGGTACCATTTAAATGTACAAAAATACAGTATTCTATTTGCATAAGTCTAAAAATGCACCCACATTAAAGCAGGCCTTCATGGTGTGCATAAAGATTCAGTGAATGTACTTTCAATTACTGAAAATAACCTTAATTCAAGAAAAGAATGTGCAGTACATTGAGAACAAACAGATCTTACAAGGCTTGGGAACCAAGGCTAAAGAAACATGTGGAAACTTACAGTGTTTGGGTATTATTAGTAGGTAATTCAAGTTCATTTGGACTGATATGCAGAAAGTCATTGCAGGACAAGCACTCAAGTATAAATGCAAAAGTCAGGTCAAATATCCAGCATTCTAGAATATTAATTATATGATTCAGGAGAAAAGAAATATGAAAAATATAAATGCAGAAACTAAAGACTATTTCAGTTTATCAGCACTGTTATCAGAGACAGTATTTAGATATTGCTGGTATCTACTTCCACTGTACATAATAAAGCATTCTTAAATGAACTACAGTGTGTGCAGACTTTATTCTGAAGATTTGGCCCATAAAGGGAGAATGGCATCTGTTCAGCACAAGTTAACAGATAAAGACATCAGTTCCAGACTTATTCCAGTTTTTTTCAGTTATCTCCAGTTCATACAAGTGCCCTGCAGTTATATTAATTATTTCAATGGCAAGCCACCACTGATGTAGGGGGGGGGGGGAGTTAAAGAAGTTTCAAAACCCCATAGCAACCGTATCAGCAGTCAGACTACTTGTATCCTACAGAACAGCAGTGTTCATTTGGAACACTACTTCAGAAAACCTACAGTAATGGCTCAAAGAACTTAAGAGAGCAGCAGTTCTTCAGAAAATCTACAATAAAGTCTCAAAAAATTTCAGATTCTACAAGATAACAGTGTAAAATACATTATCCAGTTAAGAGCAACATATCAGAAAACTGCATCATCTCCAAAGCATACAACAGACTTTCAAGTTTCCAGTGTGACATCACAATTCAAAAAAAAAATCCTTAAAAGACAGACCCCGGGATTCATGAAGCTTGCGCCAGGTGTAGGCGTAGCCTCGGCGATCTAACACCAAATATGGCCGCCGAGCGATTCAGGTACGAGCTGTTTCAACATGCACTACCTGCATACACCATGGCAGTACAGCTCCCAGTGCATGTATGCTAATTACCCCATGTGCAGCAGCGTAGCATGCGAATGAAGGTATATAGTGATTCAGGAAGTGGTGCAGGCGTAGTGTAAGCATGCAGAAATGTAAACCAAAAAAAAAAAATAGTTTACATTTTTTCAAACATAAAATTGGAGCCATGACAGCGGACCAAACTCATGTATTATACTGTTAATATATGCCAATAGCTAAATATATAGCCACTGGCATAAAAAAACATGCACAACATATAAAAAAGAACATTTAATGTCATGCCCACACTAACGCGAAGTAAAATCGCAGTGCATCGGTGCGCAAACGGGATCACAATGAAAATATATGTATATGTAATAAAACTGCAATGTAACACATTTCATGAGTTCCCCATAATAGTCAATGGCACGCATGCTACACCACACCATGGCGCAAGGGTTGCTAAGGGGCTGTGACAGTGTTCTGCATGGTAACTAGGAATTAGTAGTCAATGCCATGCAAATGAGACAATTAATACTGAATCACAAAATCCCTGTCAGCGTAAGGATGTACATCACAGCATAGCGGTACAACACTGAGGTGTGGCCTGGAGATAAAGATGACATCAAGAGAGGGGTGCGCCACCTTAGCTGTAAGCACATTGGAGCATTGCTATCCGGTTTGCCTGTTGCTAAGCAAAGCTGCAGGACAGGGGTGTGTTGAAGTAACCATAGCTTTGCTTAGCTGAGAGCACACAAGGTAACCGAATGTGCATGTGAACGTGGATGAAAATGTGCTCGAAACCCAGTAAACAGCTGTGTGCGGCATGCACCAGAGCTGAAACAGGAAGGATACGGGGAGAAAATAATGAAATACTGCAGCATCGTAATTGGAGTACAAATGAGTAATTAACACCTAGAAACTCACAGTGGGCCATTGACAATAGCTAACAAGGCTGCTAGCAGCTACCTGCAGAACAGGAAAGGGGAGGTGCCGTACTGCAAAGAAAAGAGAACTGTCACAGCAGAGCAAAGCAAACTTGCAGTAGGTCAGCAACATAACACATTTCCCTACACAATCCTGGGTTGGGAAAGTACAAAACAAGAAAGCCGGCAGCTGGCTGCATGCCTGACATTGGGAGGGGAATTGGGTTGAAAAGTGAAGTAAAGGGAAATAGATGAATCATGGCAGCCAAGCGTAATTCAACACCAAAGGCCCCACAACAGCAGTACCTGCTGTAAAACCCATGATTAAGATACCCTACAGCTGGAATTGCACATACACACCCAATTACACCAGTAGCATCAATAGCACAATAATATAAAGTGTGAAAGCACCTCACACACACTTTTGTATTCCAAGACACTCTGCACCATTGGTGTATACAGATGGGGAACTTTTAATATGTACATGTTAGGGACTACCATAGCTTTGATACACCAGCATGTGTTGGAGACTGAAGGTGGTGTGGAGGATGATGCTGACAACCATCTCAGGCACCGGAGGAGGAGAAGAGTGTTCAGACCCAGGGTAACCTGCCAGGGGCTACATGATCTGGAGATAGTAAAATGTTACAGGGTAGACAGGGACACCATACAGCAACTTGTTGACCTGTGCCGGCCACGCCTCAGAGCCAGAAATAACAGAGGGGAACCCATCCCAGTGGATACGAAGGTATGTGTAAGCTTGAGAATACTAGCCATAGGTACGTTTCATAGGCCAACTGGGGATATCATGGGGATCTCACAGGCATCAGCATCCAGGGTACTCCACCAGTTCCTGGATGCCATGTTACCACATGCTAATGAGCACATATACTTCCCCCAAATGCAGGAGGAGTTGGCCAGCAATATGCATCTCTTTCATCATGTGGCAGACTACCCGGAGGTACTGGGTGCAATAGACTGCATGCACATACACATCAAGTCACTAACGGTGAGCAGGGTAGGCACTACATAAACTGGAAGGGATAGCCCTCCATCAACGGCCAGGTCATGTGCAATGCCCAGCATTATCATGGATGTGTGTGCTGGCAGCCCTAGAAGCTATTACGACTCTCACATCTGGCATGCCTCACAGCTGTAGCAGGTATTTTCCAGGTGGGGCATCCCATATGGCCACCTGGTGGGGGGATGCTGTCTATGCACTGGAACCATGGATGATGACTCCCATCAGAAATGCACACACACCCATGCAAGAATGCCATAATGAGGCACATGCAGAAAGCAGAATCATCATACAGCATGTGTTTGGGATGCTGAAATTAGGGTTCTGTTTGCTAGACATATCTGGTGGAGGCTTGCAGTACTCTCCAGGCATGTGTGCCCACATCTTCATAGTATGTGCCTTGCTAAACAATATGATCCTGTGGAAACAGCTGCAGCAGGGAAAGAATGTTGAAGGCCCTCACAGCCCTCCACCATTGCCAAGGGCCCCACAGGCACAGAGGGACTCAGACCACGAACACCCTGTGCCAGCCCTAGTAGGCAGATGGAGGCATGCCCAGTATTCCCATGCCTTGGCAAAGAGGGAAGGTATAGCACAAACACTGACAGTGTAGGCACCTAGAGACTGACACCCTCCTCCACCTGCACACACAGTAAACATGGATGGCACACACACATGACTACCTGTAAATTGTCATGTATAGGTGTGTGCATCCTACAGAGGCAGACCTCAACTATTGTACACACAACTGCCATTGGCACAAGGTAAGTCAATACCTGAACAGTAAATTAAGCATGTGGCGATAGTGTATGTATAGGTTCATAGGTACATAGGTAGGTTCTTGCCTAACTGCCTGAGGCCATTCATAAGCCTAGCCAAAATGTGTCTGCTGTTTGCCACCCCATTGATTAACTAACTGTCCCTCTGTGGAGCAGAGCCAATTGTGGGATCCATGGGGTGTATCCACTGTTCCTCACCCACTCTGCAAGGATTCCCTGGAGTGTTAGTGAGGGGCTCCGTATAATATAATCAGGGATGTAGTTACAAAGCATGGGGAGTACCCGTGACAGGAATCTGTCACTCCAGCATCTTCCAGTTATGGTTGTGGCAAGGTGTAGCTCATTACAGTGTGTGACTCACTGTGACATGGATTCCCATAGATGGAGCATATCCATTAAGCCTGACTTGGACACGGCTTTGTTGGCCAGCAAATATCATCTCTGAGTAAACAAGATTCCACTGAGTAATGCAAGAGTTTATGCAGTCTGGCAGCATAGGACACATGTCTGAGGGCATTATTCCTCTTGGCGAGGTACGTTCATGGCCCTTCCAGCTGTTGGATGTGTCTTCTGAGGTACATCCAAAATGGGTTATCATACTTGATGAAGGATTGATGAGTGATGAGTAAAGGGGCACAATAACCTTAGTCTGTTTAGATGTGAACCCTTAAGTAATCAGATGGCCTACATAGATGGATGCCCTAATTACTACACTGATATGACTGACAAAGGAGAGATCACTATCTAATGTAGTCCCCACATACCCATTACACTGTCTGAATTATAGTGTCTGCCACTAATGTGTTAATATGTGTGTGTGTAGTGTCCCAAAATGGAATGACCATGCAGTATGTGGCCTTTAGCTAGAGGCCATGACTCTGACACCCTGTGTTGGTCTATGTGAGGCCCCATGAAGGACGTCTGTGGCAGCTGGACTGTCAGTTATGGCTCCCAGTTTGCAGTAATCACCAAACACGGTCTGCTGTAGTCCAACTGTGTTAGCCCGTACTTCTGAGAAGCATATGGCAAACAGTAGGGGTCCCAGGACTTAGTCCTGTGGGACACCAGTTGTGACTGGTCAAGAGTTGGACCTGGAGGCTGCTAGGCTTACCATGTGGGTTCTGCGTGTAAGCCTGTTGGCAAACCAACCTGTGATGTATGGGTGTATGTACTGGCTGGTGAGTGTAGAAATAATACCTGAGTGGGGAATGGTGTCAAAACCCTTGGCAAGGTCCAGGTAGTGTGTGTGAACTACCATACCCAACACCTAAAGTCTAGGTGACTGTAAGATGTCAAACAGGTTCAGTAGGCATGATCTGCACTCAATCAAGCTGACCTGCGTTGGGTCAAGTGTCAGGAGGTTACCATTGTCTATGTTAATGAGTGCCATGATGATGTGCTCCATAGCCGTGCAGATCAGGCTACTCAGGCTTATGGGGTAGTAGTTACCATGGTCACTTGTGTCACCACCTTGGTGGAGTGGAATAGCTGTTGCCATGTGCCATTGAGTGGGCATGTAGCCTGTGTAGAGGCTGGTGTTGAATTGCTATATTAGGCAGGGGGGTCACTTTGTCTTGTAGTGTCTGCAGGATGCAGTCTGGGACACCATCTCCATTGATGCTCTGTCATGCCATTTGAAAGGGTCATTACGACCTGTATGTCTCAGATGTCTGGTATACTGCACGTTTTGGGTATTGTTGTGGGCGCTTTAGGGGGTGAAGCTTGCTCTGAATGTATCATCAAGTGTGTTGGTGATATCAGTAGGGTCAGTATATTCAGTGCAATATTGCACCAGCACAGTGCAAATCTGTGTGCTACTGCTTAGGTCCTTGACATAGCCAAAGAAGCCTTTGTGGTCATCTTCCAAATCCATGCTTATTTACCTGTGGATGTCAGCCTTGGATGATTACATGAGTAACATAAGGGTCTTGCTAATACTGGTCACAGATGTCTGCATGTCTTGGGATTTGCTGTTGTTCTGGACTACTGTCCTACTTCAGTTGTGTACCCTGTATATTGCAGGAGTTCAGCAGACTGGTGTCCTTGTGTAGGAGTAGCAAGTCCTGGTTTACCATTGATGGCACAACCCATACATCTTTGTAAGTGCTTATAGAGTGCATTTGTAATTCTGTCTGTATCTTGAGCAGTGTCATCCCTGAGCATAGGGGCTGTGAACCCTCCCACCTCTGTCATTAGTACTGTGAATTTAGCTGTAGGAAAGGTATTCACTTTGTGTTCCTTTGGTGGGGGAGATGGTTGGGAGTGGAAATCATCAGTGAATAGTTCATGGTCAGATCTAAACAGTGACCGGTTTACCTCTGCTGTAGTGCACTTGTTACACATGTCAGTGATTACCACTTCTAGTATGTTTTCACCTCTCATTAGTCTGTCTACCAACTGATACAGGCCATATGAGGTGATAAATCCCAGGAAGTGCTGGGCCTGGAAGTGAATACTCAAGTAAATTATCAAGTTAAGTGTAGGGTAGCCGACACTGACCAATAACAGGGTGTCTGGTAGGACTGTCATGTTTACCACTGTCTCCAGATAGTTGTAGTGATGTTCCTGTGTCATGGAGGGTTATCTGTAGCAGCTCACAGTTTGCATTGCAATCTTGGCTGATGCTAACTGCACATGGATGATCACAGAGGTATCATGCTGCCCCACTAACTTGGAGGTGTAGGTATCTCCAATGAATATGGACACACCCCCTCCATATCTGTGCCAGCCCATGTTCAGTGGCTGAAATATCTGTTATGGGTTGTAGTCTGGTAGTGCTGGTGTGCTCACAGGAGCCTTATACAGGTCTCAGTCACAGAACAGATGTACATGTTGTCCATACTGAGGGATGCTGTGAGTGTGTGCATGTTGTGAGAACTACCCCTGGTGTTGAGTAGCTTAACCCTCACTGATTCCACTATTGTGCAGTTCATGGAGGTGAGATTCACCTCTGAGACGTGCCTAAAAACAGCACCATGGGGGCACCAATAGCCTTGCCTAGCATTCCAAAGCCTTAGGCTGACACATGAAAGTTGGTATGGCATTGTTGCAGGCATGTTTCCCATATGTGCTTGTGCCCCATCTTTCCTGTTGGCAACCTACTGGTAAGCAATACAAAGCTGGAAACCTATACAAGTCCACTAGCTTCGATAGACTTTTGGAGTGATTATGCATTAGTAGTCGGTATGTTCTTGCTGTACTTATCTGTTGTCTGACTACATGGTGATTTTACACTGTATATTGTGATCAGAAAACTCTGTATAATCACATATGATGTTGGAGATGGCCGGCAATGTAGAGGTTCACAGATAGGTAGTAGGCTATCTGCCCAAGGGCATTTAGAAGCATAGCTACAGTGTGGTGGCTTTATCTGCACCATTGATGAAGTAACTGAGCCTCTGTCAAGCATAGCCAATGAAGTGATTCCAGGCAGAGTTGCTGGAAGCTGTTGAAGACTGGGGTGCTGTAGGGTAATAGCGGCATACAGTGATCTGAAAAGGGCATGTTAATATGACACCCAACAGCATTCAATTTCCCCAACAGATCTTGCAGCTATAAAACTGGAGTGGCTCCCCCACACCCTAGCTGTATGTTTCCTGGACACATGATCCCAGGGGTGTATATACTGTTGCCCAGTCACACATCAAGGTTTCCCCTGAAGTGTGTCAGTGAGTGGCTATGCCAAATGTAGTTAGGATGTTAATGTATAGTCTCCCAATTCATGTGTCATGTCGGTATTTTGAGAAGCTCACTGGGTGTGGGTGGCTCCACCTGTTGTGTTGCCAAGCTTACACATAGGATTCATGTACATAGGAAATAGGCAGAAGGAACGTTAATGTCAATAGTGTAATGGCTACAGCATTTGCATAATATCTGTACAGTCATGGTTCAAATCCTAGTAAAGTCAGAGATGTTTTACATGTTACATAGTATACCTTAACCACAGCTTGCATATATAGGTAGTATTCCACAGAATAATAAACATTTGAAACACACATAAACCCATGTGTGCTGGAGGGTACAGTTAACAGACAATGTAACGTTATGTAAGCACATAGTGAAATATTATATCACTGAAATGTATATATCCTGAGTAGTTAGCAGAAGTGGACATATTTGTGTGCACAGGTTATAGGATGTAAAGTTTGTCTAACTGTGTACAACCTCTGGTATAATATTGCACAAACACCTTTAAACTTGCTCACAACTGCTTAAATTAGCCTTATTCTGTAGTAGAACATGTCTAATACATCGCAGGTTTTGAACCCTGGACCATGCACACCATAGTCATGGGACCTACCACTAAGCCATCTAATATGCATAAATGGCCAGTGGTCATTAGACTACAACTTATACTACAGGCATTTCACGGTACAGACCACAAATGGGACAGTCAATTTGTGTACATATGTACAGTACATTGTAATGTACTGTAATGTGTGAATCAACATATACAAGTATACATATGTATAAGTGTTACAAATTAATACTAAATATATCTATATCTATATATATATATATATATATATATATATATATATATATATATATATATATATATATATATATATATATATATATATATATATATATATATATATATATATATATATATATATATATATATATATATATATATATATATATATATATATATATATATATAAACATCTATGAATACACTTTGTGACATAGAAGCATTCCAAATGGATAGAAGTGTACGCAAAACACATGCACACATGCAGCTCTGGTATTATAACTATTAATATTAACCTAATTCCCCATAGAAGCAATGGTTGCTGTGTATGTGGAGATTGGTGTGGGGGAGGACCACTGGCTAATGGAATATGCATCAAGGAGGGCCTGTATCAGGTGTTCATTATGTGAACTGGAGGGGTACACATGGAGTATGGGCACAATGTAAAAAGGACACAAAACAAGAACCATTCTCATCCATAATACACCCTGTCAATCACATTGCAACAGTGACTTCAACATACATATGAACATTAACAGGTATCATACACATGTACACCAGCTGACTTACACATTTGTTTGCAGTAGTGAGGAAGGGCTGTAGTACACTGTACATATTAAACACCATAAAAGTTGTACATATTTCAGATGCCTCAGTGGTAAAGCCAGTGACTGAGGTGTTCATGGTCCCTGTTTCAAGACCTGCAAGGGCTGTTACATCATTTTGAGGTCCTGAATAAGGAATGTTGGATGCAGGTTATTAAACCATGTTTAAGCAGACATTAGCAGGTTATTGCACCGGTAAGTGGCGTTTAAACATGACTACATGGATAAGCGCCACACAGGTTTAATCTTTGCTGAACATCGTGCAGATCACGGGTAAAGCCGCTCAGAACTGCTGAAATGTGCGTTAATCACCCTTGCACTACCAGTGCCTGCTCTGAGATGTAAAATGACCACTGCCAGGATTAGAACATGCAACCATATACACAATATTCACAATAATCTACCACTAAGCTACCTGAGATGTACCAAACAGCAGTTGTGTAGTCTGATAGATTAAAACACAAAAGGGAGGATTGTGTGGAAATAGGACAAACCACCATGTACCCAATGAAAGGTGTATGATATATATATATATATATATATATATATATATCTATATATGTATATATATATATATATATATATATATATATATATATATATATATATATATATATACAATGTCTATATATAGGGATATACATATATATGTAGATATATAGATAGGTTAACAACATCTACACAACCATGGAGGTACATATAAACAGGATACCTGCCAATAACCAAATGCTTGACATACTGACGCGCGTAATCATGAGGCTTAAAGACAGAAAGACCACAGTACCAAAACACCAGAAGCGCGAGTTTTAAAATCCTGATGTTAAGGGACTTTTAGTTAGTGCTTCTGGTGTTGCGGTTCAGGTTGGTTACTGCGTGTAAGTATGTTTCTGAGGGCTTAAGTGTGTGTTGTGTGCTTCTGGGGGACTGTAATGTGTGGGTGTGGGTTTACTTTGTGTGTCATTTTGTGCGATCTCAGAGGTAGAATATTAAAGTAGGGGGGAGTGTGGGGGTGCAGCCACCCACATGGGTGGGTGTAGAGGGGCCTGCCCCCCTGCTCATACGTAGTGTAGGATGGTTTGTTTGGATGTGGTGGGTAGCAGTGTGTCCGTGTGTGCGTGTGTGTGTTCTGTGTTTGTGTTACTTTTGCGAGTTTGACTGTCGTGAGTTTGAGTGTTCGGTAATGTGGGGTTTGGGTGTCTGGGGTCAGTACTGTGGGAGTCAGAATTGTGTGCATTCGGGATTTTGTAGGTATCCTGTATACTGCAGTTGAAGTTTTCATATATGAGTATAACATGGACCATAATCACACATTCCACCACAACCAAGCTATATGAACAAAGGATATGGAGAGTATATGCCTATACAGTATTACAAATATGTGCTATGGACATGAGCTAAAGATAGGGTTACCACCTGTGCCACTTTGCGAGGGACAGTCCCTCTTTGGACAGTTGTGTCCTGACCAAAAATATTAAAAATGGCAAATGTCCTGAGATTGTAGGACATAATTATGTCCCATATTTTATGTAATAGTTGCATAAAATAGTTATTTCTGTATCTAAAATACCTAAATTTACAAGAAACAAGATAAGCAACAAAACTGCTACAAGAATAAGCTTTTATTTACGCAAAAAAGTAATGTTCTATTCTTTGTACTGACCGTGGGTATGTGTCGGCATGTAAAATCTGATGTGTGCTCTGAAAATGTCCCACTATGGCCATTTGAAAAGGTGGCAACCCTAGTCAAAGAGGGTCAGTCATCAAACAACTGCAATGACTTCAAATACCTATGACAGAAATACACAGACAGCTTTCATGTAGCAACACTTTATTACATTCCGATGTATTGCCGAAAGGATTCAAGGACTAACATCACCTGCATGATATACAGGAACCATCTAACAGTGCCTTAATGAATCAGCCTGCAATTACCATAGTATTAGTCCACTAAAGGATAGGTGTTCAAATAGGGAAGGAACCCTCACACACATATCAAATATGTATAAAAGCAGTTCCTACACACCTGCATCTGCTATGTACACCCACCAACATCTCCCCCACACCCAATCCAATTACAATACATACTGTAATAACATCACAAATCATTCACTCACTGTACGACATCTGCAGAAGCCATAACATACCTTGTCAGAGACACACTGACATGGCCCTATGAGAAATAGTTGCTGTTATACAATGGAACATCTGCTGATGTTACAGGGTTTGTTTGCACTAATACCGTTTCAGAGGGTTGTGTGTACACCAGGAAGTGTTACCAATTACTGAGTAATACCACAGTATGATACACATTTACACCAAACCAAAGATGTCTGGTAAGCACACTGTAAACCACCTAACATTATATGCATAGCCATACAGCCTTGAGCTGCTCAAATATCCTTGCCAAACTGAAACATCTGCAGAAGTATCAGGTACAAACAAACCCTGCGTAAGTAGCAATGTTCTGAAATATAACAGCTGTACTCACATGTAGAACAACATCTTCCAGGCATTACACGCAATTCATGGGAGTCATGAAGCTAATATATCTCTGTGTCTCCATATAGCTGTTGCAATACATCACAAACAACACATCTATGCCATCTTCCTTGAAAGTAAGGTAAAGGGACAATGCCCAAGTGGAGTACTCAATTATACACCACTGTTGCCATGGTATTGGCTAATGGAGTAGCTGCACAGCTGATGTGCATGTAATTAACTACTTTATAACACCAATTGGTGGTCAGGATAGCACATCACTGATATTTAACTATAAAAGGATGGCTTATCACACATTCAAGCCATCTGTATATACCAGCAGAACATTACAAAGAGGATTGAAACACAAACTGAATAAGATTGAAATAACAGTCAATGACACCTTTGGTTACTAATAAGGTATGTAGAACACTCAATATGTTTGTGTATGCAGTACGTGTTCTGTAATAATTAAAATGTATGCAATGCATATAGTGGAAACAGTTATCTTGTAGTGATGTATTGTTGAGCATAGTAATACTTGTAGCATTTATGTGTGTACTGCTGTAGGCCACAAGGCAAACACCTCATACAGCACAAGGGATGCTATATAAGGGCTTTGAACCTAACAATTCCTCTCCAGCCACTGTCAGTGGCAGGGTTGGTCCAACAAGTATGTGCTATAACAGGGGATAATATATGTTGATATATTTTAACAATAGGCATATGTATGGGTTTATTACTGAGAATAACATGTCGAAGGTGGGCCTACTGTGCAATTATGATTTTCATTGTGAGATATTGTGCCAATAACTGTGTAATGTACAGTATTGTAGGCAGATATGTATTACATTTTACATAGCATTACTGCTATGTTAGGCAAACATTAGTTATGTCTATTTGCATTTACAATACACAATAACAGGATACATATGACTTGTAGTCACCCGACAGTTTATCAGCATGATAGCAAAGTAAAATGGAAGAGCTAGTTAACTATCCATGCACATAAGACATGTAATAGGTCCATAGATTCATAGGTAGGTACTAGGCTGTTTGCCCAAGGGCATTTCTAAGCCCAGCTAGAGTGTGTTGGCTTCCGCCACCCCCTTAGGTTAGTTCCCTGTGCCTCTGAACAGCAGAGCCATTAGTTCCCTGTGTCTCTGTCCAGCAGAGCCACTGCAGTGATCCCCAGGGTACATGTCTGTCTCCCATCCACGCGTCAATGTTTCTCTTGAAGAGTGCTAGTGAGGGGGCCCTGCCTGATGTACATTGGAATCATGTTCCATAGCATGGGAAGTCTCCGGGTCAGGAATCTATCCCATCAGCATGTTCTAGTTATTATTGTGGTTAGGTTTATATCCTTAGAGCATATTGCTCTCAGGGGCTTTTGTTTAGGTGGAGCATATCCATAAATACTGGGTTGGACATGGGCCTTCTATTTCAAGCAGAGATCACCTCTGAGTACGTGGTATGTAACCGAGTACAGCTGGAGTTTCTTTAGTGTGGCTGCATAGGTCATCTATTTGAGGTCAGTAATCTTCTTGGTGTGGTACTTTTGTGGCCTTTCAAGCTGTTGCAGTTGTCTTGTAAGGTACATCCCAAATGGGGTGTTGTATTCTTTAATGGGTCTAATAAGTCAAGAGTAGAGAGGCACAATGGCCTCCTTTGTTCTGGGTGCGAACCCATTTGAGATTAGGGGGGCCACATAAAAGGATATTCTAACCACCTTGGAAATATGGCTATTAAAGGAGAGATTGCTATCTACTTGAGTTCCGAGATCCCTTATTACCTTTCTTGTATGTAGGGGACTACCACCTATGTGGTAGTCCGTGGGTAATTAGTTTTATCCAAAGGGGATGACTACGTACTTTTTGGCATTCAGCTTGAGTCCATGATATTGACACCAGATATCTGTCTCAGTGAGACCCTTCTGGAGGGTGGCTGTATCAGTTGGGGTACCAATTATGGCCCCTACTTTGCAGTCATCTGCAAACCTTTTCAGCCAAAGTCCTCCTTTGCTTGCCTGTACCTCAGAGAAGTATATACTGAACAGGAGGGGTCCTCGGACTGAGCACTGGGGGACACCACTTGTAACTGATTTACAGTCGGATCTAGGGTATGCAACTCTCACTGTGTGGGTTCTGTCCGTGAGCCACTTTACAAACCATCTCATGGCATAGGGGATAATGTTCAGGTGGATGGGTATGTCGATAATACCAGAGTGGGGAATGGTGTTGAAAGCCTTTGAGAGGTCAAGGTAGGCTGTGTGGACCTCCTTACGCTCATCTAATGCCTTGGTAACTGTCTCAAAGAAGTCCACCAGGTTTAGGATGCATGGTCTGCCCTTATCAAAGTCAAACTGGGTGGGGGGTCAAAGGTTTGGATGTACCCAATGTCTCTGTGAATGAGATCCATGATGATGTGCTCCATAGCCTTGCAGACCAGACTAGTCAGGCTTATAGGGCAATAGTTCCCGTGGTCCATTGTGGTGCCACCTTCATGGAATGGGATAACTGTTGATGTGTGCCATTCAGGGGGCACAAAGCCTGATGCAAGGCTATTAATGAACATGGTGCTTAAGTGGGGAGCCAGTTCATTCTGAAGTTCATGTAAAACGCAGCCTGAGATGTTGTCCAGTCCCATGAATGCTGTGTTTTTGGCTTTAGAGAGTGCAGCTTTTACCTGAGTAGTTGTGATTACAGGAACTCTGCATTCTTCCTGTATAGATATGGGCCCTTTAGGGGGTGAGAGGGGGATAAAGTTAGCACTGAACCTATCTGCCAGAATGTTGGCAATATCAGTTGGTTCTGTAGTTTTTGTGCCTTTGTGCTGTAACTCAGAGCAGATGTGGGTGTTGCCATCGAGATTCTTGACATAGCTATAGAATGCTTTGTGGCTGTCCTTGGAATTAGTGGCAATTTTATTTTCATAGCTAGCTTTGGAGGATCTTATAAGGGATCTCAGCTTCTTACTGAGGCTGACCAGGGAGCTCCTCCACTTATGGGATTGTACTCACTTTTGCAACAGTTTCTTCCTTCTGTTGTACAGTTTGTTTATGGCAGGGGGCCACCAGATTGGCTTCCTTTTTTTGGAGGATAGCGTCTTGGTTCTGTTTGGGATGGCATGATCCATGCACTCGTGTAAGTGCTTATAGAGTGCATTTGTGTAGGATTCAGCAGTTGTAACTGTATTGTCCATCTGCATGGGTGTCATGAAGTTCACCACTTCTATCTTAAGAAGCATAAAGTTGGCTTTGGAGAAATATTTTACTGTGGTTTCCTTAATGGGGGTGGAGGCAGGATGTGGATATCAAGGGTGATTAGCTTATGGTTGGATTGGACCAATGAGGAGTTGACTTCAGGTGTGGAACACCAGTCACTCATGTTGGTAATGACTAGGTCTCGGAAATTGTTGTCCGTGGTAGGGGTGTGGATAAGTTGTTCCAGGGCACTGGAGTTTATGAATTCCAGAAAGAGATGAGCTAATGAGTTGGCACACGTGTAGTTTTCCCAGTTAATGGTGGTGTAGTTGAAGTCGCCCATTATTAGGGTGTTTGGTTGAACCCTAATATTTTCCAGTACATCAAGAAAAGAGGAGTGGGAATCCTGGGACATGGTGGGGGATCTGTAGCAAGCTACAGTTTGGATTGCAGTTTTGCCCAGAGTTAGTTGCACTTGGATAACCTTGGATGCATTGTGCTAAGCAACTAGCCTGGAGATGTGGATATCCTTAATGAATATGGACACACCTCCACCTTTGGTGTTTCGGTCCAGGTTACATGGCCAAAAAGTGTGGTATGAGTTATAGCCTGGTAGTGCACTGGTGCTCTCTGGAGCCTTGAACCAGGTCTCAGTCACTGCATAGATATCGATGTTCTCCATTTTAAGGAGTGGCTCGAGTGAGTGCATTTTGAGATTTAGACTTCTAGCATTGAGTAGCAATACCCTCAGTTTTTACTTGCCTGTTCCTGTTATGGTGGTGAATTTGTTATTTGAACCTTGCCTAAAAAAGGCACTATAGGGGCAGCAAGAGCCTTAGCCAGTATCTGGAATCCCAGGGGAGACAGGTGCAGGCCATCTGTGGCAAAGCATCGTGGTCTGTTGACCATGTCATCCCAAGCAGACAGATACTGGATCCCCTTAGAATGACACCAGAAGCTTAGCCAATTGTTGAAGTCAATCATTTTGCCCTTGTACTGCTGTATCATTCTGGGTGATGGCAGAATGCTACTCAGGGCTAGGGTCATACCTGCCTGGGCTACAAGATCAGAGAGCTCTTCCATGTCTCTTTTCATGTAGTCCAAGGAGGTACATCTTAGGTCATTCACACCAACATGGACAATGACAGAGTCATATTTGTACTTGTTGTGGAGTGACCTGAGTGCATGGGTTATGTGGCGGATCCTGGCATCCGACAGGCAGCTGACAGTAACCTTCTCCTTGTTTAGCCTGGTGAGTGGGACATTAGTGTGCCTGACTATAGAGTCACCTATGACTAGTGTGGTGGGTACATTGTTTTGCCTTATTGGCTGTGGTTAAGTAGCACACTGAGTCTATGGGCTATATGTCATTTGGGTTGTATTGGGGGATGGAGGCTGCTTGCGTTTCTGCTTTGTAGGTCTCTGTTGCTTAGACAGGTTATTGTTGAGAGCCTTTGCAAATATTTTTGTGTTACTATGTGTGGATTTTGGTGGTGTAGATTTAGTGAGACTATGTGATGAGTGTGGTGTGGTGCAAACGTTTACCTACTCCACATGACTGTCAAGTTCAGTCTTGGCTGGAGAAAGCTTTACCTCCAGTTTGGCTAGATAAGTGCATCTCTCACAGGTTGTAGTGTTGGGTGGTAGGGGGAGAGGGTTGTCTGTGTACATGAGGCAATCTCTACATTGCCTCAAGATGCCCAGATTCATCAGGTAGACAGGAGAGAACACTGGGAGCTGACCCTTGGACATGCCTGAATAAAAAGCTATTTCCTCTAGATAATTGAAGAAAGTGAGTACAAGAGCTGTTTTTCTCTAAGCAAGTGAGAAAAGTAAGTACAAAAACTGTTTGCCTCTAGGTAATGAGGAAGATTGAGTGCTATAGTAATTAGTAGCTTATTTAGTGTTTACAAGTTCTGAACAAGTGCTGAGCATGAATAAGAAATCCAGATAGGGTCTTGGATAACATAAACACACTGCCCCCAACAGGTACACAATCATATATCCATGTACACTACAGAGCCCCTGTAACCACAACTATGCAGGTACAAGCTGCTCTCCACTTACACATCATGTAAAACATAGCTTCATGTCAGGCTGTGTACACACTGAATGGTGCATACCAACAGTTATCACAACCCACAAAGGGGGATACACCATTAATAATGGAAGTACTTAACTACTACCCTGCTGAGTCTGGTTTGAAAGGCCATGAACCTTGATCAACTTATTTGATGTCAGCAGTACAGATGTAGATGACAGTACAGTTGATTTCACACAGCATATCATAACCTTACCAGGTCATAGGACATCATCACTCATACTGTGTTCCACCTACTCTCAGTATACTAGATGTACATTCCTATGTCACAGGAGTGTTTTGCATCTGGGCTGCTGGCAGAACCAACACTACATAAGGAGTCTGAATAATACATGCACATCACACCAGTGCCAGCTACAGTAAGACAGGGTTAATTCATTGTACTCCCCCCTCATTGTAGTCTATACCACACAGACTAACAGAAGGCATCTGCCTATTGAAGTATGCAAATGACTATGACCTAGGAGCAATAGCTGACTCAATGAGTGTTGTGGACAACATACAGAGGGGCTTTGTGGGTGAGGTGTGTGACATATGGCCACAATCTGACAGCTACATATTGCATTGCCACCCCTGTGTTTATAACCCTGTACCCATAAACTACCACCTAGGCAGCAGTCAACATAATGGACACTGTGTGTAAGGGATGCAGCTGGGCAGTTGTCTTTCCTGTGATAGTTACATCACCACAGCTGTCAGGTAGTCATAAGTGGCAACCCTAATTGTGACAGGGTGCCATGCATGAATATAGAGATCACTGTTCAGCCATACTCAACACTCAAGTGACCCATATCAGATCATATATTTCCTTTAAGAGGTATTGGCCATGTTCACATGGCCTACACCAGCCTTCCCACTCCCCATCTCCACGGTGTAGCATGATGCCTACCCTGAATAAAGCCATGTTCAACCCAGTGATATTGGACATGCTACACGTACACATCCTGATCTCAAACACATAATTCATGGACATTCACCATTATAGTACAAGGATCACCACATGCTGGACAGATCCTTGTCCCATACACTTTACATACTCCTGCAATACTATGCATCCCTTTCCAGCAAAGCTGTACATTGCCCCTCTTTCAGACATGGTGTGATGACTGCATGGTAAATATAACATTAACCCTGTGGATCAGTTATGTGGCACTGCTTGACCTGGCCCCAGAATCCTGCCTGTTGGCTACAGCTAGGTAACCTTTCATCCTAGTCTCATACATGGCCCAGGGCATATAGCATACTAGTTGACTTTGACCGTACATGCTATAGTTGATATCCATCCCTGCAAATACCATCAGGCCAGCCAGTGTTCCATGTGTATCACATGTGCAACACAGGTGATACATGGCAGGATGTTGAACTGCTGTACAGTGCCGTGTAGATGTATATGGCAAAACACATACAAGTAAAACCTTCTGTGAGCAAGTCTGCAGGGTCACAGGTCATGTCCGTTAAGGCAGTGTAAGTCTTTATATGTGACATATACACAGCATCAAGGTTGACTGCATTAATGTGGACACATCCAGGCATGTGGTGATAGGTAAGAACACCAGTACAGGCAAACAGACATGCCCACATCAAGACAGCATCCACATGGAGTATGAGCAATTTAATCAGGTGACACACACACATATATGGTGATAATATCCAATCACCATTGAGTGTCAAATGTGTGTGTGACACAAACATGTCAGTGGTGTCAGTGTCATGTAGATTTGCAAAGACTATTTAATCGTAACAAATGTGATACACATGTATGTCCAGCTGTAGCTCTGTATGTCTCTGTGAGTTACTGTGACCTGTCTCCATCATTATGTCTTCCAGGTATGCCGCGTGCAAGGCTATCACCTTATACCCGCTTGGAGGATGAGGCCCTCATCCCATGCCTAAACTATAATCATCATGTACTGTTCAGCCATGTGCCACAGGATGCACAGCAGTGGGATACCTTGTGGCAGGAACTTCGCAGGAGAGTTAATTATGTGGGTGGCCACAACCACACATACCAGCAGGTGCAAAGACACTCTACAGACCTAATTAGACAGGCAAAACAGCATGCAAATGCATTCGCCAGGAAACAAGGTGCAACAGGTGGTGGGCCACCAACCCAGCCCCCACTCACACATACCGAGGAGCTACTGGCCAACCTGGGGACACCTGCAGAACAACATCCACAAGCCTTAGCTGATATCGTAGAGGTGGGTGTCTCTCAACCACCAAGCCTGGAGTTGCCTGGTAAGTCACTACTGCACATAGAACAACTATATTCCATATAGTTACATGTATCACTGTACAATATGTAATGTAACATCATATGCAAGGTATGTATACACACATGCCGCTTACTATAGTATGCTACTCTGTGTATGCACACATGTGCATACTCCATAGTATAGTCTATTGTACTGGCATATGTGTTAACATGCACATTGCACCCTGTAGCTATCATACAGGTGTGGATAATGATCATACTGCTGTGTCACTCCTATTTAGGTACCCCTGGCATTCCGCTGTGACAGCAGCCTGTTGCAGGTGAGACTGTTATTATTTATCAGGCATGTTAATGCACAGATCTATCTGTCATGTGTCCATTTACCACATGTACACATAATGTATGGTCCTATCACAATATACAGGTCAGACCTGCAATGCATTACAATGGCTACCCATGTGCAATACTTGCAAACTATTTGAAACACCAACATGAAAACTCTCAAACTATCATTGCCAGATGTGTGGACAGCTGTGCATACAATGGTGGAGGTGTTGTTCACTGTAGGGACATGTACTACAGATCAGAACTACACATGTGGTGAATACAAACAGTACTACACAGTGAGATGAAGTATGGCCAGCCCACAGGATTCACCTGTGTGGATTATACCCCTGCTATGAATGTCACACAATGTTACATGACATCTAGTGGGATGGCTGCAACACTGCCTAACTATCCTGAAAAACGTATCCCACACACCAAACATACCACCCTTTGTCTGCATAACCCTGTTGTCAGTGGAGCATATGACATCTATGGGTGTATGTCATATGGGACAACACAGACATGTGAAATAGATGCCCGTCACAACCATTTGGCCAACAGATGTTCACACATGGCCATGGAGGATGGCCAGAGACATGAAGCAACATACACAGTAGACATGATGTCCTACATTGGCTCCACGTGGCCCAATTATGGCCTTTGTGTAATGGTTATATTGCAGATGTGGAAAACTAGACATCCTACAGGCCTATGCACATCTTGTGTAGGTGTGACATCAGTCTACCATATAAGACGTGTTAAACATCTTGAGTGTGTCATGACATGACAGCAATCACCTGTACAGTATCCACATACATACACAGACAACCACATCAGCCCACAGATACAGCACATTCCCTTGCTGGTGTCAGACATCACTGTCATCCTTGCTCCTCATGTGTGTGTGTGTGTGTGTGTGTGTGTGTGTGTGTGTGTGTGTGTGTGTGTGTGTGTGTGTGTGGTACACAGATGTCATGAGGGACATGGTGTACTGACGAGTTTGCCATGTCTGGCCATAGTTGCCAGGCAGCAGCAATATAGTTGCAGATATGCAGGGTGCCATCCATATACCCTTCAGTGACCTGTGTCACACATTCCACATCATGGCTTAGTGTGTATACACCTCAGTGACGTGGGTCACATTCCACAGTATATATGCATTGTATCTGAACATAGTCATGGCTGTGAACTGTGTCTGTAACTCACACTATATAGCAATAGAGTCACCGCATGATTCCCTGCAATGACCATGCACATCAGCTAAATGTGCAGTATATCTGTAGTGTGGACAGACAACACTGCATTGGGAGACCATTACTCCACTGTATATTTGACAGGACACCATTATGTTAAACATGTATACATGTCATTGCACACGTCAGCAGATCGCATGCCATACTACAGGTGATTGTCAAGGTCATATGCCACACATCAGAGAGGTGTACTGTTAACCTGTGCTAGTCTACATGGTGTAACACAGGGATGTATGCTAACTACTACTATGATTGTGTAATGTGCATGCCTTCTGCTATGACACATACATGCTGTTGTGTGCAACCCATGGATGTATGATAACTACCTCTATTATTGTCAGAGCTGCATGCCGTCTGCCGTATCACATGCATGTTGCATGCCTTCTGTCATATCACATGCATGTTGGGTGCCATATCATGTGTCTGTGTATGTGTCTGCGTGTCTGTGTGTGTGTGTCTGTGTGTATGTGTCTATTGTATAGATTGTAATGTACAGTTCTTGTCTGCCCCTCACAGGTGTTGATGTAGGTGTGTTCCCCTCCTGCAGTCCATCTGATGTTAGTGTCCCCACAGACTCTAGCAGTGATGATGAACATATGATTGAGGCACAGGCAGGGTTTTCAAGGGCTGAATCTGTGCCATTGGTTGCCATTCCACCTATACCCCCCTCATCCCTGCACACAGTTCTCATGCCAACACACACCCCATCACCAGTAGCGATAGAGGAAGGACAGTTGGCATGTGGTAGCTTGGAACAGGAAAGTGTGGAGGTTATGAAAGGTGTGCCTGCACACCATGGTATCAGCCAACTGACTGGTGATGCCCCACACAGGCACGTGGCCAGTGTTGCTCATAGGAGGATCTCTGGCCAACATGCCCCTGCAAGACAGAGAGCAGCAGCTTTTGTCACCAGACACATGTTTCAGACTGTAATGGAGGCACAGGCACGTGCTGAATGGTATAACAGAAAAGGTCAGAGGCTTCAGAGGGCTGCTGTCCGTTCTTTAAACAACAACATCCAAGCAATGGCAAATGCTCAACAGCAGATTGCTGAAGTTTTGGATAGACGATTGGGTGACATGGTTGGAGTCCTTGACCGTGGCATGACAATCTGTAAGCGTGAGATGTCTGTGTGGAACATCTGGTAGGAGTGAGGCATCGGGCATGTGGACGCAGGCCAGCTACATCACCTGTTGCAGGTCTACGTGAACAAGCTGCCTCACATACCCACTCCCATAGTGGCGGTAGCAGCAGCAGTGCAGCTGGTGCTGTGCTGTCCACACCAGGGCACAGCAGGCCATGTGCACATGGCCCTGGATGGTCCCAACAGGGACACAGTTCCAGTGGACATGTGTCATCAGACAGTACCCAATCTGCACCTCTGCCTGGTAGTGCCCATGCAACCCCTGGCAGGCACAGGTCACATGGCCATTGCCGAAAACTGTGAACTGTAAAATCTGGCCTGTACAGTCCACAGCTGTCAATAATACCCCATGTGTAGGCTAGACACATGCCAGAACTGTGTGCATACATACACACACACCGGAAACATATGTAGGGCACTGCAACACACACATGCATAACATCCACACATGCCCAATGAGATCAAAGGCCCTAACCCACACACATGATGTCATCCAATGGTGCAGCCTAGGCCTCTGGCAAACATTATCATCCTGTGCATATGATGATACCTGTGCTGCATCCCTGTCATCCACACCATCGGTGCAGGGATATGCTCATATGGTCTGATGCACAGGGTGAACAGACTAGGAAGATAAGTGTAGATTACAATTGTTGTGCACTGTTGACAGGCAGCAGACATACCATGTAATACAGGTTTAGAATGCACTTTGTACTGTTAACAGTATGTGTCATGTGTAACAACAGTAACTCATGTTGGTCTTGATGTTCTGCCTTCCTCCTTCAGGTCTAATTGCATGTGCTGGTGGATGTTAGTGTTTGCAGTTAGTGTCCCATATATAAATGTGGACTACTCACAGGTATGTATGAAAATACCAGCATGCACTTTGTAGCTTCCACATCACAGTTAGAAAATCCCACGTTCCAAACATGTCTACAGATCTACTGATCAAAGAGCATGATAGCTGTGTATTAAGCTACTGTGGCTAGAGACATGACATCCATACTGGGTGGCATCACAGGTACAGTTACGTGGAGTGGGGAGGTAAGAGAGTGGTCTAGCTGATGATAAGGGTAGAGGCCAGTGGAAAATGTAATGCCTCATTGGGAATCAGTAATACACGTTCCCATGACAGGGTGCGAACACACAACTACACCCACACACTCAGGTATTCACACACATGTATTCGGAAACACAATAACACACCCACTCACTCACGGATTCACCGACACAGTAACACGCACACACACACACACACACACACACACACACACACACACACACACACACACACACACACACACACACACACACACACACACACACACACACACACACACACACACACACACACACACACACACACACACACTTGCTAGTGTTGAGGTGAGGACCCCTGCCTATGTGCAAATCATCATTACAGTACTGTGCACTTACATGATGCGCCACAGGGATTACACATGTATAGGTAGTCAGTATGGCCTACGATCAAGGACATCAACAGGGTAGTAGATTGCATCACCTGGATGGGGGAGGGGTCTTATCAGTTCACTATGGTAAAATGCATCCTCACTCCAGGGACCAGACAGCCATACATACATACATACACACATACACACACACACACACACACACACACACACACACACACACACACACACACACACACACACACATACACTGTGGCATTCACTATTGAATACACCTATGTCATGCACATACAGATACCTCACATGTGTGAGATACACACCCTTGCCTATGTCCTGCTTTCTACATTGCAGTCTGTACAGATGTCTACAACAGTGTTCAGGAGAGTGAGTAACAATTGAGATGTATTCCCCATCACAAATGACATATATGGACACACATGCAACCACACATGCCAGTACTGTGAATCAAACAACTGCCTATCTCATGATACGTATGACAGACTTACAGCAGTATTCCACACATTACAAAGTGTACTGACACTTCCTTTGGCAACTGTGCTGATATATGCACACGGGAGGTCTTAACTGTTACTGGTGTCAAGTGATTTACCTTCAGTGTCACCCTGACCGCTATCTAAGTTGTGTGTGTTCCCATTCAATTAACAAAACCATAGCTTAGTGGTTACACAGGTTATTGTAGAACTGCTTGTGACACACCTGTGAGCTGTCCTCAGCAAGCATCCATCTGCAAAGATGCCCCACCACTTATTTATGTCCACACATCTGTCCATACCTGAAGTACATCTTACCATACTTTCAGCATATCACCATATACAGTTGGCAATGTTGAGGCTGCATTGCAACTGCATGATGCACTAAGACACACATCACCTGCAAACATCAGCAACTGCACATGTATAGTATCTGAATGCACACAACTACATGTACATGTGTGTAGGTCCTACATTCCTGTCATTTGGGCATGTTTGTAGACATTGCATTTGGTGGACATGTGTAATGACATACATGACACATGGGCAGTTTTATGATATGATAGGTGTCATGGGTGACCAGTACAGAGGGAATTTCTGTCAACATTGATATCACACCTTATGTACTGTTAGCATTCAGCAGCCATGGGGCCTACCTTTCATGTGCATGTGTGTAATAGCTGTAGCCACCTGTCTGCACAAAGGACAATAATAGCTATGCTATTTACATATATGTTGTATGTGTGTGGCATGCACATATCCAGGGCTGGTACATGTATTTCATATCCAAACATGAGGGTGTTTACTGGTGTACAGCAACAGTCATCTGTTAATGCTGTAAATAACTGAGGGACCCTGGTATGTGTGCAGCTGACCTGGTTACAAACAGTGGTATCATTGCATTGCATAACACATGATGCAACTGTGTCATGACATGGGTACTCTGCACAGTTGATGTAGAGCTAGGTACAGTACACTGGTCAAAGGTCACATGGTGTTGTACTATTATATGTCCTACCACATATATGGATGTGTGCTGGTGGTCTGAGAGTATGGTGGTGTCTGAGGGTTACATCCTAGAATGCAGCTTTTGACACTGTGATCTGCACCTGACTCATCTGTGACGCCTTTTGTAGGAGTACTAGTCAGTACATGTGAGTGGCCTTTATGTATGTCGGGACACCACCACCTGGAGTTGTTCATACCTGTGTTATGGCCTGAATGTCTGGTTCTGAGGTATATGGAGGTAGTGCTATTGTGCACTACAGAGCCTTCAGCCAGGTGTTCCTCACTGCACAAATGTCAGTATTGCCCATTGTTGGATCTACAGTGAGCAGCTGTGATTATGAACACTACACATCTAGCACTGGTTAGCATAAACATACAATGCAGTTGTCCTCTAGGTGTCAGGGTGTTATCCTGTGTTTAGGACATTTGACTTGGAATGGCACTACATGGGAGAATGCGACCTAGGTATTATCTCCACTCCCTTGAATCATGGATGCATGTGATATGTGACAAAGGCCTGTCTACTTTCAGTCATGTCATCCCAGAATGACAAACACTGGACAACCTTGTAATTACAGCAGGACATTGGCTCATTGTGTTGGTCAAGCAGTTGCGACTCCTAGAAAGACATCACTGTGAGTGGTTGTATTGTGCTTGGTATAGAATGGTACATCTAAGGTGACGGACAGCAGCAGATGTGTAGATGACCGGTGTCAGATATATGTAGTGCAGTGTTCCTGCTAACAATGACAACTACTAACACCAGAGTCATTTACAATGTGTTCTTTACATCTAACTGTAATAGCAAGGCCACTGTGGCCTTCCGTGTTTAGAATCAGAGTGCATCCCAAATAGCCTTGTGCTACTAAATGTATGAACATGCCCAGTATAACCTTGTGTAGATGGAGACATAGTGCATTCTGAACAGCCCTGTGCTATTAAGTGTGTGAGCATGCCCAGTGACACCTTGTGTCGGTTATGTGCCTCTATGTGTATGGGCATGGCCATTGTAACCCTGTATAGTGATAGTAGTCATCCATTCCACAGATGGGCATACTCCAGTTCAGGATGGATTCCTACTTTAAACACACAGGTTCACAGGTATGTACATCTTAACTGCCAGCATCCCTGTTGATGTCCGCATTCCTAGAAGGTCAAAATGACAGCCTTGAAATGTGTAGTCTCTGTGGTGTGACTCGTAACTATGTTGTATTGTAATAGTGATCTGTAGATAGGCAGGTGTTCTGATCCTACCACTGGTGTGTTTGTGTGTATGTGTCTCCATCTGCCTGAAGACAGAATAATGCTTTTAGACTGCTCACAGTCCATACAATTCCTATACCCAACTTTGGCAAGGCTGATGATGTCACCCACCTAGAAATACACCTCTGGGAGTGCTGTGACCCAGTAATCTCGGTAGCATGTTCTGTAACTGCGTAATGCTATAGTTTGATAAAGTAGTTAGGTCGGTGTTCTAATCCCAAACTTACCAACTGTGTGTGTGTGTGTGTGTGTGTGTGTGTGTGTGTGTGTGTGTGTGTGTGTGTGTGTGTGTGTGTGTGTGTGTGTGTGTGTGTGTGTGTGTGTCTCTGTCTGCCTGAGGGCAGAATAATGCTTTTAGACTGCTTGCACTCTATACAATTCTTAGGCAAGGCTGATTATGACACCCACCTAGAAATACACTTCTGGGAGTGCTGTGACCCAGTAATCTCAATAGCACGTATCGTAACTGCATAATGCTTTAGTGTGATAAAGTAATGAATTAGGTCAGTGTTCTAATCCAGACTTGCCAACTGTGTGTGCGTATGTGTGTGCATGTGTGTTTGTCTCCATCTGTGTGAGGACAGAATAATGCTTTTAGACTGCTCACACTACATGCAATTCCTATACCCAACTTTGGCAAGGCTGATGATGTCACCCACCTAGAAATACACCTCTGGGAGTGCTGTAACCCAGTAATTTCGGTAGCGCATTTTGTACCTGCGTAATGCTATAGTGTGATAAAGTAGAGAGGTTGTTGTTCGAATCACAGACCTACCAACTGTGTGTGTGTGTGTTTCCATCTGCCTGAGGACAGACTAATGCTTTTAGATTGCTCACACTCCATACAATTCCTATACCCAACTTTGGCAAGGCTGATGATGTCACCCACCTAGAAATGCAACTCTGGGTGTGCTGTGACCCAGTGATCTCGGTAGTGCATTCTGTAACTGTATAACACTGTAGTGTGATAATGTAGTTAGGTTGGTGTTCTAATCCCAGACTTGCCAACTGTGTGTGTGTGTGTGTGTATGTGTGTGTGTGTGTGTGTCTCTCTGCGTGAGACAAGTACAATGCTTTGTAGAGTATTCACTCTCTGTACAAATCACATGACCACCTTTGTCAATCCCGCTGTTGTCACCCGCCTAGGAATACACCTGTAGGAGTGCTGTAACCCAGTATTCACCATAGCGCATGCCCTAAATGTGTATTGCTGCAGTGTGATATGGTAGTTAGGGGTTCAAATACAGGACATGGCAAGTGTGTGTGTTTAGCTGTCAGAGCATATGTAGAGGTAGCTGTGAGTGTCTAACCACTGGACATGTTGGGGTGCAGATTTTGTAGTTTTCCTATATGGTGTCTGTCTTATGACACATTGGCCACCTCACGAGGAGTACAGATGTCAGTCAGCCACGGGACTGTGTTGGTAAGCCATACCCCTACATTTGGCAAAAGGCCTGGTGAACAAAGTATGCAACCCTACTAGTACCCGGTGTATGTCCTGCACCCATGTGACATACACAAACACACTTGTCTAGGATATCCTGCTATGTTGCTAGTACCATGCACATTTATGACAGATAGTAGGCATGGTGTGATTGCAGTGGGCTGCAGAGGACATGGCACCCTGTACAGTGGTACAATAGGCACATAATTGCGGACAATGTGCCTTCACTATGTTCCCCACTGGATCCATGCAACATATGTGGTGCCATCAAATGTGATCCATAGAGGCCATACAATGCCGTACACATGTGCCCTGTATGGACCAATGCCACTGACACCAGGGAATACCTGTATCATGCTATCAATGCAGTTGCAGGGTCAACCTGATGACTATAAGCAGGTTTCACCACACCAGGCCAGTATTGTAATATTGGGGGATAACAGTCTGTGTACACAACATGTGCCTGCCAAACCAGGTACACCTGTAGATGTCACTGTACAGTATTGTGGGACATGCACATCCCAGGCAATGTCCATGTGAACGACTATCAAACACAGACTTGGCATGCATTGCAAAGCTATGGCCATACACAATGATAACCAAGATGTCAAGGCAGAACATGCAGTACCCATCTGTGTGGGACATTGCAGACACTACACCCCTGTACCACACTGCACACCATTGTTGGGTGGTGCGATGCCAAGGATTACCCCTCACCCAGCCTTGTACAGCCATCTTGCACAGCCAACCACTACACACCCATGAAGCAATGCATACATGCATGTCAGTACTGGCACCTTGTGTCTGCGTGTGAGTTATGATGCTCCAAACCACAGTCACTCCCAGTATAACCCTCATTGTCATACCAACAGATGTCAAACATTTTCACATGCCCTAGCCCATAGAACCTCCAGATATCCCCTGTGGTGCATGTAGTCCTGTGCATTACTGCAGTGTGGCAAACTAAGTAGTTACGGTGTGTATTTGTGGCCCTGGCAAAGAGTGTCAATGCAAGTCCATTAGAGAGTGTGGTTGTGGTGACAATGGCATCCGTTCACGTGGACAGCCATGTGTGCTACACCTAATGTATGTCAACTATATCTCTGTTGCAGATGTCTCTCACCTACACACATATATGTTCTTACAGCACAGCAACATGTCGGCTTTGTGGCACATGTAGTAACTTCATGCACATGTAATAGTAATGACTAGTCAGTCAGGGGGTTGACCCCTGTACTGGTAAGCATGTGGCAGACGATGCTTATGGTTTAGTCTCCAAGCCCTTCTCTAGTGTACTTTGTCTGTCCCTCCCACACACTCTCTGGTGGATGTGGAGGTGTACACTTGCTCAGCAGCAGCATGTGTATTGTAAGTGATGGACATGATCAGGTGATGGCCTCTGCACCTATTGCAGACCTCCTCTAGCTGATTGCATGTGGAACAGCTGTAATGGTGTTCCCATAGCCATTCACATGATAAACAGTACATTATCTAGGAACATCATGTTGGTGTTTGGCCTTGACAGTCACTGTGAGTGGTACCTGGATGTGGCGTTTTGAAACGGCATCACAGATGATATCTGGATGTTCCTCAAACATTATACATAGTGGGAAACAGCCTAAAGACAGGAGGGTGATGTGCCACACATGACTACAGCATGTAAGTGTAGCTATGCTGCATTGAGATGAAACAAACAGGAGAAATGTTGCCAAAATAAATCAATAATCCAAGAAACAAGGTGAAAAAATGGAGGTCGCAGACCAGTAATAGTAAAATACTATCCAAAGCTCTTTATTTAACACTACCAATGCCACACGTTTCCGTCCATAAAACATAGACTTCTTCAGAAATACATTCAATAAAAAACCTTTTCCTTTTGTACTTGTAAGCTGAAAAAATGTACCAATCAGAAACAACCTGCAATTATATAATTAAAAAAATGAAATCATTAGGTAAAGACAATTGGAGGTTGGAAGATCTGTTCACCAAGGATCACGATCTTAAAATTACCCAAGAAGTTTACCTATATATTATTATTTTTAAATAATATTTATTAAAATTAATTTTAAGTTGTACATAGGTAATTGCAAGTTTTCTAAGATGTTTTTGGGTATTTTTAAGAATGTGATCCTTGGTGAACAGATCTTCCAACCTCCAATTGTCTTTAACTAATGATTTAAATTTTTAATTATATAATTGAAGGGTGTTTCTGATTGGTACATTTTTTCAGCTTACAAATACAAAAAGAAAAGTATTTTTATTGAATGTATTTCTGAAGAAGTCTATGTTTTATGGACAAAAACGTGTGGCAATGGTAGCGTTAAATAAAGAGCTTTGGATAGTATTTTACTATTACTGGTCTGTGACCTCCGTTTTTTCGCCTTGTTTCTTGGATATGCTGCATTGAGACTACTGGCTGTTTAGCATGTTGTGTGTGGTAATGGCTTTTCTGCATGTTTTAAAACAGACATGACAGTGCTCTGTTCATGAAGGAACCCCATCTGTAGGGTCATCTGTGGACTGGTCAGTGTGTGGAACCATTTGTTTCCTCTGTTACACACTGAACACACATCTGTGCACAGCAGGAGCATAATGTGAGGACTGCAGACAGTACATGGTGATAGGGATGTGTTACTGCCAATGCATCCCTGACTGGACATATGTCACATGAAACAGTGGTATGACAGACACTGTCTGGGGTTCCCAGTGACAAGCCAATAATGGGCAATTGTTCATAGCTGCAGTCACACGTCTACTACACATTGTACAGATGTCACGCAGTATATATGCATGTGTTGTGCTACCTCTGCAATGTATACCATCTGTTGTGTTGGGTTGATGGTGATACTGTTGCAGGTAATCCTGAATGCTGTTGTCTATTACTAAGCCATATCAATGTTTAAACTGCAATGCCATAGGCTGTATGGGTTGGGAGGTCCCGTCAGAACCTTCTGTCCCACTTCAGCTGACCATGGCACCGGGCACCAGCACAACTGGGGCCCAGCCTTGGACCTCAACCTCTGTTGGCTCTGCATCACCTTCTGGTGGTACCACCAATGATCATGGGGCATGTTCCCCTGAGAGCAGAGCCAGACAGGAACATGTTTGTTGTCGTGCGGTCCCAGAAGTGGTGCGTTGGGGGCTCACTAACGGGTTCCAAAGCCAGATATGCAAGCTCAAGGGCGGAGTGTCACATTTACAGGGTGAGGCTGCCCCTCCTGGACAGCCCCTAGAACTGCCTCCTTTGCAGCAGTTGTGGTGCAGTGGCAGCTGCCCATGTCTGGGGACCTCTATCCCACTGTTCCCATGGGCTTGTGAATGCCGAACACCCATCCCCGTCCGAGGTGTATCCCCCCACATGTGTCATATACTGACCCTGTATGCTGTCTTGTCTGTGATCCTACCCTACCTATCCTCCACGGGCATATCTACTCTCCTTCCCCCACATCCCACTCTCACCCTACGGAAACATAAGGTCAATTAGTTACTAGGACAACATCTGCCCTATAAATAGCTGTCCATTTCACACATGTGCCCACTGGACACATGTAACCCTTGTAATATACATCACAACATACTCCTGTTATCCTTACTCCTGTCCCTCAGGCGCACGATCCTGGTATGCACATCACTCCTAAATGGTCCAGGAACATGTGATGTGGACGACCCCATTGTACACACAACACTAACGGTCCCTCTATGGTTACCCTATTTACCTTTATCATGATGATGATGTTGCACACAGCACTTTGCAAGAGTACTGTTCTCACATAATGATTGGACAGGTACTGTTGTGTTAATGTACATTACATGCACAGAGTGATGCATACGGCCATTGTACAACTGTTTGCGTGTATGAATGACACATGCCTGTCTGAGGGAGTCTTGATATTACATAGGACAACACCACTACATAATACAGGCGTCGCTGGTGTTTCCCTTTTCATTCACTTATAATGCTTTGTTGCCACATGGTATGTTCCTGATATATCTCCATATATATGTAGGTACCTATATGCTGGACATAAACACTCACATATACATCCACATGATGGGATACATTCCTATACTGTTGAATGACTGCGCTGTATGATATGTTTGTGGTAATGTCCGATGTCTGTATATCTGCCATGGCGTATTGGTAAATCACATTAGCTGTGTGTGCAGGGTCCTGATTCCGAGCCTTGCAGAGGCCATTTATTTTGTTGCAGGACAGAACAAGGCCACTGGATACGGAGGGACTAAGGCACATTAAAGCAGTTGTGAGCGGGTGTGCGTGGGTTTGCATGGTGTTAAGCAATGCTAACCTCTGGTTACAGCTTCTTGCACTTCATTAGCCTCTACATTGCTTTACCAGTGCAATACTCGCATACTGGAAGCCAAACAAGCTTACACCTGCTCGCTTCCGCACTTGCAAATGTACCGAAATTGGTGCTTGCATCTGACACTCACACCCCTGGGTGGGAGTGAGGACCACAATATTACCTTGTGAAGCCTATTTCATCGGATTACATGCCTACAGTATTCGGAATGGCTACCCATTAGGCGACAGTATGCCATTCGACTGTACAGAATCGGCGGCCTGTCCAGTGTTTTATTCATATTATTTGTGTGTTCCTCTTACAATCTACACCCATCTGGCTGATACATGGGAACTGAGACTCTTCAATACAGACAAGTAATTGGGTTTTGGGACCCGCATCTGTCAGCCGAGTCATGCTACCACATACCTATTATTCTATCATCTTTCTAAGGTAGTTAGCGGAATATGTGCTTTCTGTCCCTATCAGACCTCTCATATGAATGGGCAAAAATGAAGACTGAATCAGGGACACTGCATAACAACATCAGGGACACATTTAAAAATTTGGTGCTATTAACCTGACACATTGACAGACCCAGAGCATATGTATTCATACACATTGTCTGAGGTACATGATGTTTATGACTCTTAATAGTTGTCGTTATTCATTACGTGTAATCCACCACCATTCCTCCTAATATCACTAGTTCTAGAAGGGTTTAGGTGGGACAGAGTTAGATTCTGAGTTGTAATCAGGGACGTCCCTAATAATCAGGGAATGTTCAATGGTATGGTCCCTATGTGTTCCCCCAATAGTTTACGGACTATCCAGTGGATGTGCTCTTATGGGTTGGGAGGTATGGGTGTCAGCTATGCCCACATCAGAATATTACTTACATCCACAGGACAGTCCTAATATGGCTCTGACAGCCAACACCTGCATGCCTAAGCCCATAATCCCATACCCATAGTTACCCCACCTGCCACTCCACTACAGCACTCATCCATACTGTGGGTTCAGGTGAGGTATAAACACACAACTACACACTGCCCACTCACCCCATGTTGGGACACATGTCATATATTGTGTCGACCCATGTGTTATCAGGCTTGCACAACCTACTGGTCCATGTACATCTACAGCCTGGTTTGATAAATCATTACCGGGACTGGCTCTGATCATTAAATTTTGGTGTCCCACAAGGGACATTGATGTCTATGTTTCAAGTGTAGACCTTGCAGGTCTCTCTCACTGGTAGTATCCTGCCAGTGGTCTGGGAAGCAGTGGTGTGTTTACCTTTATTGTGTGTCTGTATGTCTCACCGGCCGAGCTGGGAGGGTGGGGGGGTGATGCTACGTGTTACACGTTTGTTTATGGGACCTCCCACCATCATATGCACGGCCTGTGAACATATGTTACTCGTAACTGCTGTATCATATCCGAGCTAGGATACATGTGTATATTTACTGTAACAGATATATATATATATATATATATATATATATATATATATATATATATATATATATATATATATATATATATATATATATATATACAGATATATCTGCATATGTATGCATACATGTATATTTATGTCTTGCTGTTCATGCAGATATATATATATATATATATATATATATATATATATATATATATATATATATATATATATACACATATATATATAAAATCTAATGACATATGGGTCTATGGTTGTCTGCATATGTATATATTTATATGTGGGTATACATCTGTATTCTTTCTCTGTATGTACACATTTGTACTACGGTGAGGAAGAGGCATATCTCCATGTCGCTATGGGTAGATATACACACACATAGCTCTACATATATACGTCTACATCTGGTTATTCCTTTCCTTGCCATAATGATTACACTTTGCTTTAGTGGGTCTCACAGTGGGTGTGGCTGCTCGTTGGGTGAAGCCTCTGCCCAATGAACACATTCACTTCCATCCCTAGGGCTGTCCATATTGGTCAACATCAGCCAACATCTGCACACCAAGATCCATAAGTAGCTACCCATAGTTCCCCCACCCTCGCCTCCTCAATATCACCCATCCTTAATTTGGGACCTGGGCTGTTCTGGACACACCACTACACGCTGCCCACTCTCCACTTCAAGGGAGCCATTTCATACAATTGTCTCGGCCCATGGGTCATCAGGGTTACCCACCCTTGTATTCCGAGTCGGTATACACTGCGGACAAAATGGACGGCCTATCACCTTATTATGGTTTGGCCAATTTTTGGGATGTCCCACAAGGGAGGCTCCAGTCTGTGTTGACTAGAATCCACTGGTGCACTGTGTACCCCTCCCAGTTGTATCCTGCCTGTGGTCTGGGGAGCAGTGGATACATTACATTTATTGCGTGTATATTTCCTGTGTCCAGCTGGGGGGGGGGGGTGGAAGGGCATGCTGCGTCTGTCATGTTTCTTGCCTGGGCTCCTAACATTCCTTGGCATAGCCTGTGAACATATGTCATTTCTGTGTGCTGCTTCCTATCATAGCTGTATATCTCTGTATATCTACGCACACACACACACACACACACACACACACACACACACACATATATATATATATATATATATATATATATATATATATATATGTATTTATGTATATATATATATATATATATATATATATATATATATATATATATATATATATATATATATATATATATATATATATATATATATATATATATATATATATATATATATATATATATATATATATATATATACATATATATATATATTATCTTGTAATCGATATTTAGCACATTATACAGCGGATAGATGTCGCAATATGTTCATGTATGGATTACCAATGGTAAATGGAATGTGATACAGTGTGACTCGGTACGAGAATGTCTGTTCGTTAGGGGGTTGCTCTAATGAATGCACAATTGCTGTGCTGCTCCCTATGCATATATACCCATATACCCATGGATCCTGGTTCCCCAAACACACCTCAACCCCTCCCTAACACTGCTGTCATCCAATCTCCTGTCGGATTCGTGGTGTATTGACACCACTACACACTGGCCACACCCTACTCCTATAGAGCCATCCCATCCGTTTACTCACTCCACGTATCCTCAGACCTCTCAAATGTTTAGTCCACAAACATTCATGACGTGAGCGACCAAAGGAATACTATTTGCAATTATTGGGCTGCCCCACATGGAACACGCATGTGTTTATGGCAAGATTAGACTCTATACTTTATTACATCCTTACTCCCGTTAACATGACACTACAATTCATTAGTATGTATGACTATGCGGTATTACACACGTTACACATGGGAGCCTAATTATGTACGTGTTCAGCGTATTTCTTTTATAATTAGACCAGTTTACTACTTGAAGTTGCCATAGCGGGCAGATCACAGGAATGATTCCATGTGTGGGGAAGCCCTCACATTTGATTATCGTCAGCACAGCACTGACTTTGGACACTGTACACACCTCTGTGTTCTACCAGTATTGTCCCATCCCTCTTCTGCACAGCCTATTATTCCATCTACTGTCGATGTTTGTATGTGCACATTCCTATTTTTTATGTCTACAAATGGAATGCATGTGTTACAGAGAATGTACTTCTACATATTGATGTCTGCATGTGTGTATGCATATATACCTATTACGAACTTGCTGACCTCCACGAGGCAGTCCATTTAGAACCGGCCCATCCAACCCTGGCACGCCTGGATCCATAATTTCATACCCATAGTTCCTCTACCCCAACCCATGTTCAACTTACATGCATAACTTCCATTATCCACTTGTTATCGCAGCCATGACACACCTCCAAACATTGCCCTCTCCAGAGCGTTAGGGGTCCTACACATATGTTGTCCTGCCTCGTGTATTCTCAGGCTCTCTCACCATTTAGTCTTTGAACATACCTGCCCTTGCTTGTGTAATTGTCGGAGGGCTAAACGCTCTATAGAATTTTTGGGTAGTCCCAGCAGGGACTACCCTCTGTCTGTGTGTAAAGTGGACTTAGCATATCAACTATGTTACTCCCACTGGTAATATCCTGCCTGTGGTGTGAGTAGCAGTGATTTGATCACTCCTGGCCAGCATGATATGGCATATGCTGACAGCACTCTATGATACTATAGTTGCTGTTAATTCCCTTCTCATCCCTTGTCTATGCTTTATTGTTACGACGTTCATTCGTCATATGTATATATATATATATATATATATATGTGTGTGTGTGTGTGTGTGTGTGTGTGTGTGTGTGTGTGTATGTATATATATATATATATATATATATATATATATATATATATATATATATATATATATATATATATATATATATATATATATAAATATATATACATATATAATGTGTGTGTGTGTGTGTATTTATAAATATATATATATATAAATATTACATCTGTACATACTCATATACATTTCCTATACTGGGCGCTGCTTACACCTGTGCAAGTGCACTTGCATATGCTTACTGCTTGTTATATATGTTTACTGCCGCTTATTTGTGTTTACTTGTGCCTTATTCATTATGACAGTACCACTTTGATTGAAATGATCTGGTTAAAAATCCCATGCGATACTCAAGTTCACTTTTACATGTTATCATGTCGGTTTTACAGCAGGACAACATTCATTCCACATGGAAAATGATATGTGCTATAGTCAAACTTGAACCAGGAATGCCTGTTCATTAGGCAGATGCTCTAACCACTACACTATTAGTATGCTGCTTCATTTATATTTATACCCATGGTTCATAGTTATCCTAACACACACCTCAACACGTCACTAACACAACAGGCATCCAGTCTCCAGTTAGGAAAACTGCACCACTACACATGCGCCATTCCCTACTGCTCTGGACTCATCCCACATGTTGACTCACTCCAAGTATATTCCGACTTCCCAAGCCTATAGTCTTGTCACATACATTCATATGATGGTTTGGGTGTTCGTATGTTTTTTGGTTTGTTTGACTGGGGACTAGGATTGCCCTGTATCTGTTTGGAAATCAGACTTACCATGTGAACAGAGTTAGTTCCACTGTTAGTATCCTACCTGTGGTTAGAGATGCAAGGGGTTTTCTCACTTCTGGCCAGCTTGATATGTCAAGCAGTAGATAATACCGGTGTTTTGCTGCTGTTTTCCTTTGCATTCATTATGAATGTTTTCTTGTGCCCATGTTTGTTCTTTAGATATATATATATATATATATGTACGTACGCATGCATATACATCTACATTATTAATTACTTTGATCGTACTGTTGAATGACTGTGCTGTCTGCTGTATTTGTGATAACATCAGAGTTAGGTATAACTGCCATGGCTTACTGATAAATCACATTGATTGTAATGTGTAGGGTCCTGGCATTGAGCCTGGCCGAGGCAGTTTATTGTGTTGCTGGGCAGAACAAGGGCCATTGGACAAAGGGTGAGTACAACACTTTTCAGCAACGGTTTTCTCTTTAACCACCATTTCCCATCACACAAACACCTTCTGCATTCTTACTGTGATATGTCACCCCAGTTCACATTTCAATGGTATTATATCGTTATACAGCATAAAATTAGCAAGATATGTTAGTATACGGATTATGCGTCATAAATGGTGTGTGCTGCAGTCAAACTGGCAATGTCTGCTTGATAGGTGGATGCTCTAACCACTACACTATTGCTGTGCTTCTTCATTTGCATGTATATCCATAGTTCATAGTTGCCAGAACAAACACAGCAAAACATCACTAACACAGCAGTTATCCATTCTCTGGTCAGAAATAAACCACATCACTATACATGCACCACTCCTTACTGCTCTAGACACATCCCGTATGTTGGCTCACTCCAAGTATATTCAGACACCCCAAGCTTATAGTCCTGGGACATACATTCATATAATGTTCAGGGTGTTCAATTAGTTTTTCTGTTTTTGGTTTGTCTGAATGGTGACTGGGATTGTCCTGTGTCTGTTTGAAAGTCAGACTTAGCATGTGATCAAAGTTAGTTCCACTGTTAGTATCCTATCTGTGGTTGGAGATGCAGGAGGTTTGCTCACCTCTGGGCAGCTTGATATGACAGCACTAAATACTACGGGGGGGGGGGTGCTGTTTCCCTGCTGTTTCCCTTCACATTCGTTATGACTGCTTTATTGTGACCATGTTCATTCTTCATGGATATATATATCTGTCTGTACATACAGATCCATATACACCTACATGTTTATTGACATTTCCCATACTGTTGAATGACCACCACTTACTGTCATGTATACCTGCTTACATCTGCTTTAAAGCGCTTTAGTCACCCTATATCCAACTGCCATTAGTCTGGGCATCATATAAAATTAGCAGCCCTTGCTTGGCTTGGACACAGGAACACCATAGACACTGGTTTTACCACTAAACCATCCGTGATACATTCTGCATGGATGGTAATTAGGATATATGACTTTACTACAGGCATTCCACAGTACTGGCAACAAATGTGACAGTCGTTTGGTATACATATATATAGTACATGTTATTGTTCATATGTTTCTGAGAGGCATATGTATACATTTGCAAGTATACATATTTATGAATAGGACACATACTTGACAACTACTTATATGCATATATGTGTGATGTGTAGCTATGCGAATATAAGTATGTACATTTATAGATATATGACTACATATCTGGAGTTATACATGGCCATGTATATGAACAACTGCATACGGGAGGTACCTGTACCGTTTGTGTACAGGGGTTGTGTGCATCATTATGACAAAGAACCTGGACAGGGTATACATTTTGTGGACATGTACTATTTGGAAGATGGCTATGGGGAAGTTTCATGGGAACATGTGAAAGGCATATATTCCCGATAATGCACGTGGGGAGACGTGCATCATGGTCAGGTGTTTAATCCCGAGTCATAGGTTCTGCAGGACCGGTTGGAGGCTGAGCAGAGTTGTGAATAAGTACTGCTAATCTGACTTGTGCCCAGATGTCAGTGGGGGTGGACATCGTGTTATGCCACAAAGTCTAATCTTGAGAACAGACACTTATCCCATGAGGGATGTCCAAAAATTGTGGACGACAAACCCCATTCTTCTGGCTATTTAAAAATGTGGTAGGGTTATGCATGCATGGGATACCTAGTTTGCAAGCCTGAGACTGCCTAGGGTGAGACTGCCTACTAGATGTATGTAGGGGGCACTATGGGCAGATATGGCTGTGCCAAGCTAGTAGCCCGAGTATGGGTGGTTTTGGTGCTTGTTCAGCGTGGAGGGGGGTGCTGTGGAGGGGATGATGGGTATTCAATTATGTATCCAGGTGTGTTGGGGTTGGATGGTCCAGTTCAGGCCAGACCATTATGTGGGTGTGAGCTGGTAACATTTCTGTACATGTGTATCGCACATTTTAATGTTCATATGTTTGTGGGATTGTGTTCTGCAGTATGGCCTGTCAGGGTGTATTGCAGATGTAAATGTATGTTCTTTGGTTTCCTTTCTGATTCACCCACTGCTCCCTCGTACACCTCCAGTTCACCTATTGTACATCCGACCCAGTCTCCCCTTGGCAAATTATTGCATTACCCGTCAACCCCCCATATTCCACAAACACACCATCCATCCCTTCTCTGGTTGATGGCCCATGGCACAGACAGCAGTACACATTGCATACTTTACATATCTCTGGTACCAATATGGTTGTGAGGACAACCCTAGCATATTTGATCTTCTACATGCTGTACTTCATGCACATAGGTACACGCAAATACTTATCTTTCATGACATGATAGATAGAACCGGGTAATACTCATTCATCTTTGGGCCGTCCAGACAAGGACGACTTGGACCAAGAATGGGCAGATATTGAGTAAATGCTCTGACCATTGGTAGGGTTGCCACCTTTTCAAATGGCCAAAGTGGGACATTTTCGGGACACACCAGATTTTACAGGCTGACATATACCCATGGTCAGTACAAAGGCAAGAACTTTACTTTTTTGCCTAAATAAAAGCTTATTCTTGTAGCAGTTTAGTTGCTTATTCTGTTTCTTGTAACATTTAGGTATTTTAAATACAGAAATAACTATTTTATGCAACTATTACATAAAATATGGGACATAATTATGTCCTACAATCACAGGACATTTGCCATTTTTAATATTTTTGGTAAGGACACAACAGCCCAGAGAAGGACTGTCCCTCACAAAGTGGGGCAGGTGGTAAACCTAACCATTGGGCTAGGCTTAGCAAAGGGCAGCGGCGCGCAAACACGCTGCGTTTCACTTCCACTTAGTATAACAATCGACACTGCAATGAAATACAGGCACGGGGGGGTTTAAATGTCATTTGTTTGAGGGACAGGGGATCAATATTCAGCTATGTGCCTTTGTGTTTACTTTTCATTTTGGTGTTCGCAGAACTGTCTTGTATGCTTTGCATACATTTCAGTATCCACTGACACTGACAGGAGTGATTACTATTAGAGGCAGGCTGTACTAGTCAGCATTTTAGGTTGCACGTCTGCAACCAACATTTTCACTCCTCTGTGCAGCGCTTAGACACGCCCCCTGCACTCATGCACATTTCCTGTGCACGTGGACATAGCGGCAGTGCACCTTCATTAATATGCATATGGTGCTGTTGTGCCATCTCTATGCCACACGGTCGGTGTAAGGCTAACACCGTCCTTGCACCAAGCTTCAAGAATCCTAAAGAGAGTTTTAAAAGGCTACAACACACCAGGCCACCTTCTTCAGGCAACTTCAACTTTCCTTATATGAGAATTTATTTTTGTTAGAATGCATTTTCTAGCTAAGTCAAACGGTAAATATCAGAAAAGTTGAAATACATCAGTAAATGTAAATTGTATAAATATGTCAAACAGTACTTTTACAGGCACCAGTAAGTGTGCGTTTTTTAAGTTATAAATTGGATAAAGCAGTCTTAAAAACTGTGCTCAAAAAATCTTCATTTACATTTCAATGTTATTAGTAAAGGAATGCCAAATCTTTCTAAATGCAGAAGGGTTAAATCATAGAAGCAGACTGTAACACTTTCTCAAGATTCACAGAATGAGTCAACTTCTGCCAGTATGGTTTCAAACTTAAATAACACAAATTCCTGTTTACAGTCTTCAGAAATCAGTGTAAGTGCTACAGCACATGTAATTCAAAATACAGTTAAATCACAGTATTGCAGGTATAGACATAAATAAAGTCAGTGTACGTAGCATGCAAATTTCCAGACAAGAAAAAGAAAACAAACATTTGCAATGTCTCAGGTTCACATTATTTCAAATGCAGATGTTCAGAATGTAATAAATTTAAGTTTATTGTTTTCAGAAGCCAGTGCAAATATTACACTGAGGGAGATAAGTGGGATCAGAGGGCAGATTTTGATAAGCACCAGCAAAAATGATATACAGACTTCAGGGAACAATAAAAAAGGGGTCTATATTACCAAATCAAAAAACCCTTTACGCAAATACCTAAACATCAACAGCTATAACGTGAACAACAAAAATCCCGAACCCACTAAACAGCAAAAAATAAAATAATGAACTGTCATAGTCTGCCAACCCCACCACCCGCTACATATTACCTACCCAAACAAAATAAATAAACCACATACATACACTAACTAAACCCTACTTCTAACCTAAAGTAAAGCACCAAAAGCCTACTTCTAACCCTACACTAAACCCCACATGCACAACTAACTATGCACTATCCTTAACTCCTCCCTAACCCTAAGGTCTGTAACTCGCACACATCCCTTACAGACATGCACCCAAAAAAATAAATAATACACATACATACATTTAACAAACCCCTACTTCCAGCACTAGACTAAACTCCACATACACAACTATCTATGCACTATCCTTAACCCCTCCATAACCCTAAGGTCCGTAACTACCGCACACTTCCCCTACAGACATACACCCAGAAAAAATAAATAATACACATACATACAGTTAAATAAATCCATACTTCTAACACTACTCTATATCTTACATACATTACCTATCTATTCACTTACCTTAACCACCATCCTATCCCTAAAGTCCTGTCTATCGCACACTTACCTTACGGAGCTATACCACAGATGGGCCAACCATTACACTTCGACATTTCAATTTTCACTATTTTGGTTGTTTGGCATTTCCGTCTTTCGCGGAATCCATGTCGCTCTTTTAGTATTTACGATTACGGTCTTTCAATCTGGTAATAGGAACCCTAAAAAACAAATGCATGCCTCACTTGAAGTCAGTGTTATTACTACTGTTTCAGGGCAAAATAAAAAAAGATACCATAGCATAATTCAGTGTTGTTGCTAGTTCTATAAAATGGATTTTCAGTTTCTGTATAAATGGTATGGCAGTCCAGCACCAAACCAGATTATTTATCTGTCATTGTTTAAGGTTGAGAAAAATGACAATATTTCATTGTTTACAGAAAATAAATTATGGACTAATGTACTGATTAATACAGACACATCAGTTTCAGTTGCAAATAGACTTCTACTAGAGGATACGAGTGCAGCTATGTCAGGATTTAGAGGGTCAAAGTTTATAGCAGTAAGCAGTTCTGTACTATGTATGGACATGTCATCAGAGTTATATGTTGTTTTAGACTTCAGTAAAAATATTTTATAGAGGGAATAAAAATTCTACAAAATGTAAAGTAGTGCACATAAATAAAAATGTGTGTGCAGTAAAGTGTGCAAATGTACAGAATTGGTTACAACAAAAAACACACAGATTTAAGGGCTAAAGATAAAATAAATTCCAGTTCAGCTGCACCAGCTGAAGTGTAGGGAGTCAAGTTACTGCATTTCAGAAACAGTATCCTATTCTTAGAAAAGTTAAGATTGACAAGGCATGGACAGTAAGAAAAAAAAAGTAAAAGTTTCAAACTGGGTATAATACACCATAAATGACAGTCAAGTTAATTTGCTGAATAAAGGGTTTACAGTTACAAATCTGGTAAATTAATGTTTGTATTATTGTTTTGTTTAGTAGACATTGCTAAGACCTTTGAATTATGGTAGTAAAGTGTTGCAATGCATAAATAATAACTTCATACAGACAGAGACAGAAAAGCATTCAGATATATTAAATTATGTTTTGCTAGCTTACAGAATGTAAAATTTAAAGTCAATGCCTTATTTTGAAAATGACAGTACAGTCAAAAGTTCAGATCCCATGCAAGAAAGAGTGCAGCATACATATTATGTGTCGTTAAAGCCACAGGTTCAACTCTCATGTTGAAGAAGCTTCACATACTTATATAGAGGTCAGACAAGTAAAGCTTCAGAATCAGCTAGTCAACTCTATTAATAAATGTGTGTATGTAAACAGTTCAAGAATTTATATATTGTATGCAGAAATTGCAGTTTACCAAGCACACCAGAGACTTTTGTAACTGAATTATCAGATTACATGCCAGCTCAGCAAGCTGAATTAAATACAGTTATGTATATGTTTAGACAGTATGATAAAGACCAGTTTAATTTTATTAGTGACAGTTTTATTCAGTAACATTTCTTCCTACTTTTTCAAGAAAATAGCAGACAGTAATAATAACTCCTTGCAGCATTAAGTAGTACTGAAAGAGTTAAATGATGACAGCTAAGGAAACGGCTATATGTATAGAAGAAGAGAAATCTGCACACTGAAGAAATTCTTTTTAAAATTATGACCCGGGGGTCACAGAGTAAACACAGAAAATTCAACTATTAAGACTAATTTTATAAAGGTGTAGAAATGCAAAAAAAAAATATGGAAGCATTAATAGAGTGAAAGATGACTACTTTACTTTCATTTGAGATTATGACAGTGAAAAATAATGCCACTGAGGTTTCCATTTGATTTAATAATGAAGTTGCAGCCTTTCCATTTCACTGTAGTACATTATCAGTTCAGTTACTGACTTGCAAGAATGCATTTATTAAGTAACATTGGTCTAGTTTACTAAAGCACATTATCAGTTTGCTTACAGACTTAAAAGAGTTTATTAGCAGCATATGTTTATTTCATGCAGAAAAATGTAAACAATGGTAGGGCAACAAGCAATGCTATTACTTTATAATTGTTAAAGCTGTGAATGTTAGTTTAAGGACCTGATGTTGCTATTTTTGTGCTTTGCAGATATTGCTACAAGACAACACACTGTCAGTTTGAATATTTAAATAATTTCCAGGTTGCTTTTCCAGAAAACAAGAAAATGTAGTCGAAAATATTACATCAACCACCCAGCATTGCACAGGAGATGGGAAAGGGGAGGTTTGGAATGCCTAAGTGTACAAGAGATAGGATACGAGGACTCTAGGGAGCCCCTTCTAATACGTCATCAGTGACTGGGAGAATGCAGAGTAAGGCCTAAACTTAGCAAGAGCTGTCATGCTCAACTCAGGTGTTTGTTTTAATGTTTCAGTTATCTAAATTAACGTATTCTTTATAGTTAAAATGCATATACAACAGATGTGCATTTATGTAGATTAGAGTTAAAGCAAGTATGCAAATTTTCTTATGTTGTCAGACAATTCTATAACAGTACTAGTTTTCAGTTTATGCTTTATCTGTGTTCAAATGAAAGTGACAGAAAATAGGTATTCATCTAGTAATAGTTTATTTTCCAGAATAAAAAACATACCAGATTTCAGTTTGTATTTTTATATGTGTTCAGACAATATTGACAGAAAAAAGGTAATCCTTTACTAATAGTTTAGTTTCGAGAATATATAACATTTACCAGTTTTCCATTAATCTGTGCTCAAGTAACACTGGCAGAAAAGGTATTCCTTATGTAGCTGTAATGGTGAAAGCGCTCATCCGTATGTTATAAGTGCACATTCTTGGAATTAAATTTGGAGATTTGTTCTTACTTCTGCTGTACTCCGCTTCCTTTGTGACTTACATTATATCTACCTCATGGAACTACAGCGTTTGCTTGCTGAGCAGTGGATTTTACTTTACTTTAAAGTTTCAGAATATGGCATTCATACTCAGTTGTGAATTCAGAATCCTACATTTCAGATTTCAGAATATAACATTCATACTCAGTTATACATTTCTAACAGCATTACTAGACAGTTAATAACATGCAGTTACATCAAACTTCACATTATTTAGTCATTAGTTTTAAGGGTAAAGTGAAAGAAGTATTTGTAACAGACTCACTAAGACAAGTTATCTAATGAATAAGCAGTAATAGTTATTTAATATACTTATGAATAAAAGTGACAGAAAAAAGGTATTTATCTAGTAATAGTTTATTTTCCAGAATAGAACACTTACCAGATTTCAGCTTGTATTTTTATATGTGTTCAGGAAATACTGACAGAAAAAAGGTAATCCTTTACTAATAGTTTATTTTAATTATTTTAGTTTATTTTCATTATTTTACAATAGACATACGGTTAAAAGGACACTGACAGGGTATGCAAAAGTATAGATCTGAAATATAGAAAGCATAGGTCTTAGTAAAAGTACATCTACTATTACAGAACAAAGATATTTGCAGGATATTTAAGCTAGTAAAGGTGGTGGTGCTGTGGTAGCGTTGTCGCCTCACAGTTAGACGTTGCCCATTCGATCCTCAGTTAGAGCGTCTTCTGTGTGGCGACATGTGTGAACAGGTATTCCTCCATTGAAGGTTGTGCATTAGGCCTGGCAAGCCAGCACATAAAACTCTACCGCCAATCATTAGTGGACCGGAGTTCCGCTGTGGCGACCCCTAACTGGGAAAAGCCGAAAGACACAAACATTTAAGCTAGTAAAGATGTGCAGCAGGTAAGGGTGATAAAGGATAATGAGGCAAACATACTTACAAGTGAGGAGAGTGTGTTGAGCAGAAGAAAACAGTACTTTGAGGGGGTGATGAATGAAGAGAATGAGAGGGAGAGAAGGTTGGATGATGTACGGATAGTGAATCATGAAGTGCAGTGGATTAGCAAGGAGGAAGTAAGGATAGCTATGAAGAGGATGAAGAATGGAAAGGATGTTGGTACAGATGACATATCTGTGGAAGCATGGAGGTGTTTAGGTGAAAAGGCAGTGGAGTTTTTAACTACATTGTTTAATGAAATCTTGGAAAGTGAGAGGATGCCTGAGGAATAGAGAAAAAGTGTTTTGGTGCCATCTTTTAAGAATAAGGGTGATGTGCAGAGGTGTGGTAATTACAGAGGGATTAAATTGATCAGTCACACCATGAAGTTATGGGAAAGAGTAGTGGAACCTAGGTTAAGAAGGGAGGTGATTATTAGTGATCAGCAGTATTGTTTCATGCCAGAAAAGAGCACTAGAGATGTGATGTTTGCTCTGAGAGTGTTGGTGGAGAAGTACAGAGAAGGTCAGAATAAGTTGCATTGTGTCTTTGTGGACTTAGAGAAAGCATATGACAGGGTGCCTAGAGAGGAGATGTGGTATTATATGAGGAAGTCCGGAGTGTCAGAGAAGATTGTAAGAGTGGTACAGGATATGTACGAGGGTAGTGTGACAGCAGTGAGGTCTGCGGTGGAAGTGCTGGATGCATTTAAGGTGGAGGTGGAACTACATCAATGATCAGCTCAGAGCCCTTTCTTATTTGCAATGGTGATGGACAGGTTGACAGATGAGATCAGACAGGAGTCCCCATGGACTATGATGTTTGCAGATGACATTGCAATCTGTAGTGAGGGTAGGGAACAGGTGCATGAGACTCTGGAGAGGTGGAGATATGCTCTAGAGAGAAGAGGAATGAAGGTCAGCAGGACTAAGACAGAATAAATGTGTGTGAATGAAAGGGAGGGTAGAGAAATGGTGAGGATGCAGGGAGTAGAGGTGGCGAAGGTGGATGAGTTTAAATACTTGGGATCAACAGTTCAGAGTAATGGTGAGTGTGGAAGAGAGGTGAAGAAGAGAGTACAGGCAGGATGGAGTGGGTGGAGAAGAGTGTCAGGAGTGATTTGTAACAGACGAGTACCAGTAAGAGTGAAAGGGAAGGTCTACAAGAGGGTAGTGAGACCAGCTATGTTATATGGGTTGGAGACAAAGACAGTGACAAAAAGGCAGGAGTCAGAGCGGATGTGGCAGAGTTAAAGTTGTTAAAATTTGCACTGGGTGTGACAAGGGTGGATAGGATTAGGAATGAGTATATTAGAGGGTCAGCCCAGGTTGGAAGGTTTGGAAACAAAGCCAGAGTGGCAAGATTACATTGGTTTGGACATGTGCTGAGGAGGGATGCAGGGTATATGGGAAAAAGATGCTAAGGATGAAGCTGCCAGGTAACAGGAAAAGAGGAAGGCCTAAGATAAGGTTTATGGATGTGGTGAGAGAGGACATGCAGGTGGTTGATGTGACAGAGCAAGATGCAGAGGACAGGAAGAAATGGAAACAGATGATCCGCTGTGGTGACCCCTAACGGGAACAGCCGAAAGAAAAAGAAGAGTTAGTTAATATACCTAAGGCATAACAGGTCAAGTTTAATTTGTTAATTAATTTACATAATATAGTGCACCTTATATAATAATTATTTTACAATAGGCAGAAAGTTAAAAGGACACTGACAGGGTATGCCAAAGTATAGATCTGGAATATAGAAAGCATAGGTCTTAGTAAAAGTACTTCTACTATTACAGCACAAAAATATTTACAGGATATTTAAGGCACAAATTTAAAAGGCACACATCAATTGCAGCACATACAAATTAAAAAGGTAAATAAATAGGATCATCATTAACAAATCTAGCTGAAGATTTGCAGACACAAGTTAATACAGTATATGGTAATTATGCTTCACAATATGTATATTATAGGTGTAAAAAAGAGAGTTACTAGTTATAACACATTAAAGAATTATCCAGTTATAATTAAAACATAAAGTTAATAATAGAAAAAAAAACTGTACAGCTAGTAGACACAAAAGATGCTCTAGGGAGGTTTAGCTCTTTCATCTTTATTCACTAAAAGACACTGGGAGATGTGGTAGATGCCATCAATGTAACCACATTGAGGTCAACTATAGGAGGAGCCTTTCTGATAAAATTTCAAAATATAAAAAAGGGGGAAATTTAATTGTTTTTCTGAAAAGGTGGTATATTTGGCTCATTGCACCTGCTGTTACTCATTTTATGTGGGCAAGAAAGACCAATAACGCTTTAAATCAAAGAATTGACCAACATTGTTACAGTATACAGATGGCAGATAACAGAAATACATTGACAAGACATTCCTTGGATTGTGTTGGGTTTAATAAGTTCATGCTTTTTTTGTTTTAGAGTAGGTTGCTAATAGTATTTTTGGAGAGATTGGAAAAACAAATTACTGTACAGAGAGATGATTTGGCAACTCAGATTAGATGCCACTACCCCCCCCCCCCCGGGTATTAATCTATCTATCACAAGTGAGCTTAAGAGAAGAGTTAATAATGTTTCCTGATATATTTAGATTTTTAGAATTTTTGTGTAGTTTTACAGTTTTTTTGTATTGAAATATGATTGTTGTAGATAACAACTGCTTAATTATTCTTAGGTATTTTTATGTTTAACTTTTTTTAATATTTAAATTGTTGATTAACTTGTGTATTATTAATGAGCATTGGACTTGAGTGGTTATTTTTTGTGGGTGTGGAGGCTTTTACCCTTTAAAACAGCCTTGTTTTAGCTGATCAGGTGGTACTGATAATGTCTTTTAGTGAATAAAGGCGAAAGTGCTAAACCCACCTAGAGCATCTCTTGTATCTACTAGCCGTACTGCTGTTTTTTTCTATTATTATTAATCTTTTTACCAGTATCGGATTGGCAGAATCTTTTGTTTTTGTTTTTTTTTTTTATTTTAAAACATAAAGTTCAGAGACTTCGATCCAGACTATAAAAGCTCAAGGGGCACCTAGTGGTCATAATTAAAATTGCAAGTTTATTCACCAGCTAAAGAAAACTTATTTTATATTAGTTCTAGTGATCATTCTACAGTAATTACAGAAGTAAATCCCATTTTAGTAATTTCAGAGACAACTGTTACTTCATATTTTAAAGTAACTGCAGAAATAGCATACCTGTGTATGTTCAGGAGGAGTTGTAAGATCAGTTATCATTTAAAAGTACAAAAATACAGTATTCTTTTTGCATAAGTCTAGAAATGCAGCCATATTAAAGCAGGCCTTCACAGTGTACATACAGTGTCTGTGAATGTACTTTCAGTTAGTGAAAATAATTTTCAGTGAAGAATACTATAACAACAGAATGTGCGGTACATTGAGAACAAACAGATCTTACAAGGCTTGGGGACAAGGCTAAAGAGGCATGTAGAAACTTACAGTGTTTTGGTATTATTAGGAGATATGTAAACCAGAGAAAATAAAAAAAGTAAATCAAATCATGGTGAAGACTTGCAGCATGCATAAAATACAAAGCAAGGGAATTCCAAGTTATATTATGAGCACTTTTGCAGTACTGGTTACTGCTCCATGAGACAATAAACACAAACAACTGTCCAGTATTTAAATCAAGGCTTACCAATGACATAACACATCCAATAAAACATACAACCAAAAAAAAAAAAAATACAATATTATGACCTACATATTCATTGCTTCATATAAAATTTAATACAAAGTTCAAAGTTCATAATTAAAACATATATACTTAAAAAAACCTAGACATCAAATTATTTCTGATTAGACCTAGCTTTTAAAATAGGTTTTATAGATACTTTATCATTCAACCCACTCCCTCTAGCACTCACAATAAAACATGGAATTTCCTTGCTTTTTATTTTATGCATGCTGCAAGTCTTCAGCGTCGTTTGGTTTACTTTTTTTTTATTTTCTGTGCTTAGTTTACATATTTTATGGTTGTGTGAACCATTCCTACAGTTTGCTGCCATTTTTCTTCTGCATTATTAGGAGATATTTAAGGCACAGTTAGTTAAGTGAGTTTATTTGGACATATATGCAAAAAGTCATTGCAAGTACGGAGACTTGAATATCAGTGCGGAAGTCAGATCAAATATCTAGCATCCCAGAATATTAATTATACTATTAAGGAGGAAAGGAATATGAATAATATAAATGCAGAAACTAAGGACAATTTCAATTTATCAGCACAGTTGTTGGAGAGAGTATTTGGATATTGTTGACATGTACCTTCACTGTACATAAAGTAGCATTCTTAATTGAACTACAGTATATTTAGACTTTATTCTGAAGATGTGACCCATAAAGGAGAGACTGGCACCTGTTCAGCACAAGTTAGGGTAATTAACAGATAAAGGCATTCATTCCAGTCTCACTCCAGTCATTCCAACACATTCCATTATTCTACAGTCCTATCAATTCTTTCAATTAGTAAGTGACTATTATACTTTTAACATAATTAATTTAAGTAGCCATTATTTTAGTAACACTGATTTAAGTGTGTTACAAAAAGGGTCGTCTTTTGTGCAAAGGTATTGGGTGAATTTTGTTTATACTATTATTGAACTATAAAAAGATATTAGGAAACTAAACTTTCATTTGATGTTTCCTAATGATGTGCAAAAGTCATGAGGGAAGCCCTTGAACAATCCAAGCTTAATGATAATTCCAGTGCACCCTACTTTGACTGCTTTTCAAACAACTTGCAAAATGAACATACAATGTCTATTGTCTATTAAAAATAAAAAAAAAAGTTTTTTGTAATTTTAGTTTGCAACAACGGCATACTTTGAAATACATTAAAATAACATTGACTTGTATGTATCGAATGCTGATAAAGTCAGAGTCTTAATTGTCATGAATAGGTATATGTATTCTAGTGCCATGCAAGAAGTATTAAATTATTTGATTTTTTATAAGAAAGTTAATGAGAGATTTCCGCAACTTATATATATATATATATATATATATATATATATATATATATATATATGTAGAGAGAGAGAGAGAGGGAGAGATATGTGCTTACATGAGATATAGATAAAAGGCTTACTAACATGTCAGAATTTTGAGTTTTTAAAATTGGTTAAGTCAAGAATTCCAATAATGATTTGTGTGCCTGAGGTACATAAAAATTGGATATGCTTCCTCTGCATCCCACTGTGACTGGGGTAGGCTCAAAAATTGAGCCTTTGTGTTTGATTCTGGATAATATGGAAATCCCTTGGATTCATTAACAATTGTGTAGGCACTACCCTATGCCCACACAATGTAAGTATGTTAGCACAAAGAGCAGTAGCAGTGCTAATCGAATATGCATGCTGTTCATCACACCTGCATGGTTGCAAGAACCTTTCTGTGACCAGCAATAGTGTTCTCGGCCATGGAAAGTTGCTTGCAAGTACCAGCAGGCAATGTAAGCAAAACGAGCATGTGCTGTAGCCCAGATATATTTAAGGGCAGGTACATGGAAACATTCCAGAACTAGGTGAAGTAAAATGGGGGAAATGGTGCACAAAACTGTATTATAATGTTGTGGTAATGTTGCAGTGGGGAAATATCTAAAGTGTGCTCATACCCTGCAGGCAAATGTGATGAAAGTGTATAAGAACCATTTCTGACATAAAACCTGCAAGACTGATGTAATAATAATTAATGTAAATGACAGTCCTACAATTACACACACAAATGATAACAGGCATGCTGAAAAGGATGTGATAGAGACATAATATGCAGTGAAGCAAAGGAGAGTGAAAACGTGAAACAAATGTTAATTAAATGCTGACTTGAGATAACAGAAAGGATGGAAAATACACATTATGGGATGTATGCAGAGAATGCAGTTATTGCATATGAGAAAGTATATACAGGGAACTGATGTATGAAAGCTGACAACATCACTGTATTATCCATCTCAACATGTATACACAAGAACAAAAGGACCTTACACCTGTAATGTTAGGTAAGTCAGAAATGGACGTGTTTTTACAAAGAAATTTCAGTGGCACTAAGAGGAAAGGGGTTTATTACCTATGAGCAAGTAATAAACAACCAAATGTTGTATAGTTATATAAATGATACATGCTAATCAAATAAATGACATACATAGATGATCAATGGCAAGAATGATCAGATGACATATCAGGAGTCAGGTTTTGCTATTACTGATTTGCAAACTTGTCAGACATACTAATATTGGGCATGTTCACATACGATTACAGGGAAGAGTAGCAGAACAGCAATTCAACATCAGCAACACAACAGAAAAGTGCCGTAACAGAGAACCAATCACATTTCCTGATGGTCTCACTGCATACCATACAATAAGAAATGTTTATGGAATCACTTATTTGCCGTTAGGCTGTATATCATGATGGAAACAGTTGTAGTACTACTAAGTAAATGTCTGGGGAAGACAGGCAATACAGACCATAATTATCTTGTGAATAGCTATTGCATATGCGCAAGGAATGATCTAAGAAACATTTGTATCACTTCTTTTTAGAACACATGGCTGAAGAGATATCAGAAAGATGCTTTACAATCATGAGTGACATAGACATTTGCATATTGGTCATGTACGAACACCCCCAAAAGTGCATGCAGCACTATCATACCATATAAGGTATACTGATAATCTACCTGTTGTGAAAAATCTGGCTCTGTAAGTGTGTGTAAGCAATGGTAGTCTGACACATTTGTCTGGCAGACAGGTGTCATCAGATTCAACCCCCTTCCTATTATACAAAGCTCTCTCCAGACCTATATACTGACAGCTTTCTGTCACAAATAACTGATTTGAGTGTGTATGTTAACACAAGAGGTTGGGATATAATATGAACAATCAGATTTAGGCAGAATTATGTAAACGAGCTGCACATATTGCTGTCCACACAACACTCAGCATTACAATATGACTTATTCTTTGACAACAATGCTGCTTTCATCATGTAGGACACACATTGTCTCAGAATTGAACACCAGTATATCTGTGTAGGCACACTACAAAAGACAATTCTCAATCAATGTGCTACAGGAACACTCACAGCATGATATGCCCTGAATTAACATTTCAATGTTATGTAATCACAGCCTCTGATGTTATACCATTGTCCACCACAAAAATGGATATGAGTAACTACATACAATGGCATTTATGTAACATCAGTGCATTCATATAATCTTGTCCAGTCAGGAATTGAACAGCAAGTGATGCAGCTGTACTGGCCAATGACATCTGGATGAACCACAAGTGCCACTTTGGAAGTCTTATACCTAGTAGCACAATCCACCTATGCTAACGTATTACATCAGATGCACATCTGATAAACAATCTGTGAGATAAAAGGGATCATGGAGGACTCTGAAACTGTAAATAGACACATTATAACTGTGATATGTCATTCATAATTACAGTATAAGGCACACCAATGCTAACAGGCACTGAATATTTGATGTTGAACACATGCGCTTTTGACAGCAGACAATACATGATATATTACAGGATGAATTCATCATGCTAGAAATGCCAGTACAGTTGTGAGATATGGTTAAGTGAAGGTATTTCATCATGTTTTTTATGAAAGGGATATGGGTGCCTATAATTGCTGTAGTACTTCAGAAACAGACAGCATGTTTTCTCATTTCCTCGTGCCAGACAAAAACACTCCAAACATGTGCTATGTAAGGAACATTAAAGCAAATGTCATCATTGCACTGAATAAAAGCATTGTTACATGATAAATTGTCCCAGCTTTCAGTAAAAAGGATCAACATCTATACATGTGCAAAGAAAATGCTCGTGATAACAGGGTTAGTGACATGCACAGTCACAATAAGACTGACACAGTGTAGTTTGATCAGTAATGGATGGAGTTGAACTAACTACTCATGATCACAACTGAAACATTTGTGCCTGAATCACAAGCACCATATGACATGTTGAAGTACTACTGATACAGTGTACAGGTAAATAAATGACATCAGCACTGTTTATTAAATTAATGTTTATGCTTAAAAGTGTTTATTAAATTATGTTTATGCTGTGAAGTGTTTGAAGTCCACAATAACACTGTACAGCTACTCATCATATATGCCTTTGCAGAATAGTAAACACAGTATGAGGGTGAAATACACTCACAGCTGGACTCCAACATCTGACAGTTATATGCAGTTACACAATGCACAAACATACCACCAAAGTCACACAACACAAGAGGATGTAATCTTTGTGTGTACAAAATGGTATTTTCTCTGTGGATGCTAGAATTTGATAGTGTCACAAAGTACCACTGTAATTCAATCTCATTATTATAAGGATACATAAAGGTGGCTGTGATATGGCCAATAGTACATGACACTAATAACTGTCATGCTATTGAAGCAATGATGAAATTGAATCACCTACCTATCCACTTACCCCAACTATACAGCACTTTATCAGCAGTCACTGCCACAAGGGAATAATGACTGCAACTGGCACACACAGCATATATGAAGGGAGGACATAAGCAGTGCATTGGCAAGGGTGCCTGGTAACATTCATTTTATATCCAGTCAGGGATTGTAAAAGTTGCCATTGCATATGTGTGTAAAACAATCATGACTCCAGTGGCAGTCACACTTGCAAAAGTTAAGCACTGCTGCATATGAACATCCTACCTGTCTAACTGCACATTATAGAGAATAGCGTAAGACACATAGGCACCACAGGAGAAGGTAGTTATTCAAATAGAAACAGTTCCCAAAACAATGACCAAATCAGTGTGTTGTAACAGGGTTATAGACAGACATCATAATGTTGCAATTGTGTGCTCTTATATTTGCCACAAAAATACCTGCCATTTGAAAAAGGGAAATGCTCTCCCTTCACACCACTTTACAAATGTCTGCATCACTTTCCCCTCCAAAAACATTATATGGCTATCTTTCAAACCATGACACTATTATTTGAAATATTAATTTATATATTTATGACCATAGTATTGCCTAAAAAAGTTAAGTTTTCTTTATTTAATGTATAGAAAATTATAATCATTACATTACAAATAGGATGCACAGCTACACCCTTGTGTAGCAATGAAGTTGTGGCTGTGAAAAGTGGAATTTATCCAGAGTACAGGTTGACAAAGCACATGCTTAACTAACTGTAAAGAACTGACGTATGCATCTAAGTGTACCACGTTGGGTATTGAACCTCCAACCTATTTAGTTTGCACAATCTAGACAACACTGTATTACTTACAAGCACCATAGGAAAAATCTAAATCTTAAGGGAAGAGAGTACACTCTTGTCAGGCTGACCTCAACAGTGTGTGTCATACAGGATGTTTCCATAAAAGATGGTATAAGGGAGCTGTGTACACATGTAAATGCATCCTCTATAGAGGAAGTGGAGACAGCATCAAACAGTACACACATACAGGTTTTTAATGGTGGGTTTTGAACCTTTTACCTATCTAGATTACACAATCTAGAGAGCATTGTATTACTCACAAGCAATGCAGGAGAAGTCTTTATTTCATGGGAGAGAGAGCACTCTTATAAGAATTACTTCATCAGTGTGTTTCACACAGGACGTTTTCATAAAAGTTGGTATAAGGGAGCTGTGTGCCCATTTCAGTTAATTTTCTCCATTAGAAATAGAGACAGCAACAAGGATTACAACACATATGCATACACGTTTTCCACTGTAAGAAACAAACCGTGTATCTATTTGGATTACATGACCTAGAGACCACTGTACAAGCCATAAGAGCTATAGGAGATGTCTGAATCTTATAGAAGAGAGTGCACTTTTGACAAGATGACCTCATCAGTGTGTTTCATACAGGATGTTACTGTAAAAACAGGGATAAATGAGCTGTAAAAACAATTAGATGCATTATTCTCAGAGGAAGTGGATTCTACACCAAATGATACACACATTCCCACACACCCAGAGACACACACAGGTTTTTCATGTTGAATATTGAACCTCCTATCTATCTATGCCATACAATGTAGAGAGCATCTATTTGTTGCATGCATCACAGAAGAAGATGGGTGATGCTTATGTGAAACTGGACATTGGAATATTTCTAAAAAGCAATGTGTCAAAGAGATGGTGCTGTGCATCAAAGGTCATGCAGCAAATACATATGTGTGCACAAGACAATCAACTGGACACACAAGCTGATTTAAGTATACTTTTCTATGCACTTTGCTTATTTAAAATTAGATATTTGTTTCATTGAATATTCACGTCGCCGTCTTGCTGCAGTTAGCTGCCAGGGGTGTGAAAAAAATGTAGCCATCTGGGATCATAGAAGGTTGTTACTCTGCTTTTGAAATTCTGTGTTAACTCTTAGCCTGGAGGCTTCTGTTTGCATTATAATAAGTATTGGCCACATTTCTGTGAATCATTTCTGCTCATCATCTGAGCTGTTGGCTGCTGTGATTTACCTGTGAAAATCAACTGGACACACAAGCTGATTTAAGTATACTTTTCTCTGCACTTTGCTTATTTAAGATTAGATATTTGTTTTATTGAATACTGTGGTCTCTGTCTTGCTGCAGTTAGTTTCCCACCCCCCCTCCCTGTTCCTGTTGTGGTGTTAATCTTGGTGGCTTTGGAATTGCCCGCCCCTGCTGTAAATTTGTTTTTGGACACTCCTCCTGAGCCCATCTCATTTGCCCACTCAACTGAGTACAGTGAGATCATATTTTGATTGTAGACACTCCTACCAGCCCCATCTCCTCTGCTGTGTACCGAGAGAGCACTAGGGAACGACATCCCCTTTAGTACCTTAATCTGCACTGTTCCCTTCCTCTCCACTAAAAAAAAAATATTTTTACTTTCTTCAGCTGCTCTTACTTAACTGTCTTCCACCTTATTACTTTAGTTTGCTGTTCTGTGTGCTCTTCAGTGCTCAAGTGCTCTTATTTGGTACTTAGTGCCTCCATGCCTCCATTTTGATTTTTTTCATAACTTACTGCTCTCTGCACTTTCTTTGTCATTTTTAATTTATCCGCATTGATTTAAACTGTATTTGCCGTAATACTGCTACACATTCAAGTGTGCTAGCTTGTACTGCATTTTAAAGTATTTTGCTACTGTTTTAACTGCTTTTCTGCAAAAAAAAAAAAAAAAAAAGTTCTAAGCTTGTTCCCCACCTTTCCTGTAACTAACCTTGTCCAGATACAGATTTGCTGTATCCAGGACTGTTTTGTAAGTTTCTGAACTCCCCAGACATTTCTGTGTTGGAAGCAAGCTGTCTAGCTTGTCAGTGGGAATGGTAAGCACTAGGTAGTCTAGCTATAACAAGAGGAGTGGTTTCTGGCCCACAAATTGCAGTTTATTGTCCATTTGTGCAGTTTTCCATCCCTTTCAACTTTCTGGTTTAAAAGCCCATGCCTGTATGCGTTTACGCATGCTTAAGCTCCATGGTTCCAGTTTTGGTGTCCTGCAGACTACAATTGCAACAGGACAGAGAAAGAGATGCTCTAAGTGCCTCCATTTTGATTTTTTTAATAATGTACTGCTCTCTGCTCTTGTTTTATTTTATTTATTTTATTTTTTTTAATTTATCTGCATTTATTTAAACTGTACATGCCTTAATATTGCTACACACTCGTGTGCTAGCTTGTACTACTTTTAAAGTGTTTTTGCTACTGTTTTAACTGCGTTTCTGAAAAAAAAAAAAAAAGTTGTAAGCTTGTTTCCTGCTTTTCCTGTAACTAGTTTAGTCCAGATACATACTTGCTGTATCCATGAATATTTTGTAAGTTTCTGAGCCCCCAGGACCTTTCTGTGTTGGAGGAAGCCCTGTAGCTTATCAGTGGGAGTGGTAAGCACTAGGTAGCCTATCAACCACAAAAGGAATGGTTTCTGGCCCAGAAATTGTAGTTTATTGGTCGTTTTAGCAGTTTTTCTGTCTCTTTCAACTTTCTGGTTTAAAAGCCTATGTTTATGTGGGTTTCTTTAAACTCTGCAGATCCAGTTTTGGCATCCTGCAGACTAGGACTGTTTTGTAAGTTTCTGAGCCCCCCAGACCTTTCTGTTTTAGAGGCAAGCCTTCTAGCTTATCAGTGGGTGTGGTAAGCACTAGGTACATATCAACTACAAGACGAGTGGTTTCAGGCACAGAAATTGTAGTTTATTGGCCGTTTGGGCAGTTTTTCCATCTCTTTCAACTTTCTGGATTAAAAGACTGTGTTTACATGGGTTTGCACTTGTTTAAGCTCCTCAGATCTAGTTTTGGCATCCAGCAGACTACAAGAGCAACAGTCTCTATTTTTATTTTTTCATAGTTTACTGCTATCTGCACTTGTTTTTTTTTTTATCTGCATTTATTTAAACTGTATTTGCCTTAATATTGCTACACACTCAAGTGTGCTTGCTTGTACTGCATTTAAAGTGTTTTTGCTACTGTTCTAACTGCTTTTCTGCAAAAAAAAAACAAATAAATAAAAGTTCTAAGCTTCTTTCCCACCTTTCCTGTAACTAGTCTAGTCCAGATACAGATTTGCTGTATCCAGGACTGTTTTGTAAGTTTCTGAGCCCCCCAGACCTGTCTGTCATGGAGGGAAGCCTTCTAGCTCATCAGTGGGAGTGTTAAGCACAAGGTAGCCTATCTACCACAAGAGGAGTGGTTTCTGATCCAGATATTTTATTTTATTGGCTGTTTGGGCATTTTTTCCATCCCTTTCAACATTCTGGTTTAAAAGCATGTGTTTGTGCACTGTGCAGCAGTGCTCAGCTAAGGTAAACTATTACCTGTGCCAGAAAGTCTGCTCTTCAATTTACCCCTTAGAATGTGGTTGTTCTTTTACTTCTTGCACTTCAGTTAACATAATTGGCTAGCACTTTAACAGGCTTTTGTAGCATTTATTGCAGCACACTTAGGTGCTATCAGTGCTAGCTGTTCCTACGCAGTAACAGCACCAGTACTTATTAGTTATGACCACCCCTCCTGGTATGATTGTAGGGCAATTTCCTGTGCTTTCTCCTGCTAACCTGGTGCACTTGGGCATTCTGAGACAGTGTGGCAAATGTCTAATGTACAGAGACAACCATCTCCTCTTATCTCCCAACACTCATACCTGTGAGAGATGCACTTATATCACCAATCCGGAAGCAGTGCACACTCCAACCAAGAACAGACTAGCTGGTCAAGAGGAGAAGGTCAACACCTGCAACTCACTACATAGAACAACCAGCCCTCCAAAACACAAACCATCACAACCCACACATAGAAACACAAACCATACACCCACCTTTATGGAGGTTCTCAATAAAAAATTATCCAAACAGCAGAGGCCCCCCTAGACAGAAATGCACTCGACCACTACAACACAACACCAAACCCAGAACACATAGCTCACCACCACAGTGTGTGCCTCAACCCAAGCCCTTAAGGCAAAACACTTTGCCCAATGTACTAATCATAGGAGACTCAATTCTGAGGCACACTGATGTCCCACTCACTAGGATGAACAAGAAGAAGGTGACAGTCAGTTGTCTATCAGGTGCCAGGATTCAACACATAACACATGCACTCACTCCACAACAAGTACAAATATGACTCGGTCATTGTCCATGTGGGTGTGAATGACCCGAGACGTACTTCCCTGGACTACATGAAAAGAGATGTGATGGAACTCTCAGATTATGTGGCCGAGGCAGGTAAGACCCTAGCCCTTAGCAGTATTCTACCATCTTCCTGAAAGATACCACAGTAAGAGCAGAAAATGATTGCCTTCAAAAATTGGCTAAGTTTCTGGTGTCATTCTAAGGGGATCCAGTATTGGCCTGCCTGGGATGACATGATTGACAGACCTTGATGCTTTTCCAGAGAATGTCTGCATCTGTAACCACTGGGATTCTGGGTAATGGCTAAGGCTGTTGCCACCCCTATAGTGCCTTTTTAAGCAGTATTTCAAAGACCTAAATTCCACTGTAACAGCTACAAACAAATGCAATCTGAGGGTCATGCTGCTCAATGCTAGAAGTCTAAATCTCAAGATGCACTCGCTCGAAGCTCTCTTCAAAATGGAGAATGTTGATATCTGTGCTGTAATAGGGACCTGGTTTAAAGAGGCAGAAAACACCCCTCTGCTCCCAGGCTACAACTCATTCCATACCTTTCTGCCTCAAAATGTGGCTGGAAGCTCCAAAGGGAGTGGTATCTCCATATTCTTAAAGGATACTCAAACCTCTAGACTGCTAGCCCAGCATAATGCATCCAAGATACTTCAGATACAACAAACACTGGCTAAGACAGCAATGCAAGTCATAGGTTCATAGGGTTATAGGTAGGTACTAGGCTATCTGCCCGTGGGCATTTATAAGAATAGCCAGAGTGTGTCAGCTTTCGCCGCCCCTTTGATTAATTAACTGAGCCTCTGTCAAGCAGAGCCAATGAAGTGATTTCAGGGGTGTATTTTCTGTTACCAATCCACTAGTCAAGGCTTCTCTTGAAGAGTGTTAGTGAGGGGCTCTGCCTAATGTAGTTAGGAATTTTGTTCCAAAGCATGGGGAGTCTCTGTGACAGGAATCTATCCCTCCAGCATGTTCTATTTATTGTTGTGGTGAGGTTTAGCTCACTAGAGCGCGTGGCTCACAGTGACTTGGATTTCTTTAGGTGGAGCATGTCCATCAATTCTGAGTTGGACATGGCTTTGTAAGTCAGGCAGAGATCGTCTCTGAGTAAGCGATATGCCACTGAGTACAGATGGAGTTTTTTCAGTCGGGCTGCATAGGACATATGCTTGAGACCAGTAATCCTCTTGGTGAGGTGCTTTTGTGGTCTTTCTAACTGTTGGAAGTGTCTTGTGAGGTACATCCCAAATGAGGCATTGTACTCTATGATGGGGTCTGATGAGTGATGAGTAGAGGGGCACTATAACCTCTTTATTTCTAGATGCAAACCCCTTAGTAATTAGATGGGCCACACAGAAGGATTTCCTAACTACTTTGGCAATATGATTGTCAAAGGAGAGATTACTATCTACCAGAATCCCCAGATCTCTTATTACCTCTTCTGTATGAAGGGTGCTGCTGACTATGTGGTAATTCGTGGGTGTTTTGTTTTTCCCATACGGGATGACTATGCATTTTTTGGCATTTAGCTTTGAGGCCATGACTTTGACATCAGGTGTCTGTCTCAGTAAGCCTTTTTGAAGGATGTCCGTGTCAGCCAGAGAGTCAATTATGGCTCCCAGTTTGCAGTCATTGGCGAACTTGGTTAGCCATAGTCCTCCTGTGTTTGCCTGTAGTTCTGAGAAATATATGCGAAACAGTAGGGGCCACAGAATCGAGCCTTGCGGGACACCACTTGTGACTGGTTTAGAGTTGGAACTGGAGCCTGGTATCTTACCGTGTGAGTTCTGTCTGTAAGCCAGTTGGCAACTCATCTTGTGATGTAGGGGTTTATGTTCAGGCTGGTGAGTTTTTCTATAATACCCAAGTGAGGAATGGTGTTGAATGCCTTGGCGAGATCAAGATAGGCTGTGTGAACCACCTTTTCCTCGTCTATGGCCTTGGTGACTGTCTCGAAGAAGTCAGCCAGGTTTAGTAGGTGTGATCTGCCCTTAACATAGCCGAACTGGGTCAGGTCAAGTGTTTGGAGGTTCCCAATGTCTTTATTATTGAGTTCCATGATGATACGCTCCATAGCCTTGCAGACCAGGCTAGTCAGGCTTATGGGGCTATAGTTACCAGGGTCATTAGTAGCCCCTCCTTTGTGGAGTGGAATAACCGTTGCTGTGCACCATTCTATGGGCATGTAGCCTGTGGAGAGGCTGAGGTTGAACAGCGTGTTTAAGTGAGGGGTTAGTTCATTCTGTAGTTTGTGCAAGATGCAGCCTGGAACACCATCTGGCCCCTTTGATGCTGTGTTTTTGACTTTTGAAAGGGCTCTTTTCAGCTGTGCTTCTGTGATTTCTAGGACACTACACTTTTCCAGTATTCTTGTGGGCCCTTTTGAAGGTGAGAGTGAGGTGAATTTTGCACTGAATCTATCTGCCAGGATGTTGGCAATATCAGTAGGTTCAGTATATTTTGTGCTATTTTGCACTAGCTCAGAGCATATCTGCGAGTTGCCACTTAGATTCTTGACATAGCTAAAGAAGGCTTTGTGGTTATCTTTTGATTCCTTGGCTATTTTTCTTTTGAAGTTAGCCTTGGATTATTTTATGAGGGACCTTAGTTTCTTACTGATACTGATCAGGGATGTCTTTCCTTCTTGGGATTTGCTTTTTTTCTGAACTAGTGTCCTCCTTTTTTGTGTAACCTGTTTATGGCAGGGGTCCAACAGACTGGTTTCCCTCTCTTAGGGGAGTGAGTCTTGGTTTTGCTAGGAATGGCATGATCCATGCATCCTTGTAGGTGCTCATAGAGTGCAATTGTAAAGGATCCTGCATCTTGGGCAGTGTTATCTTTTAGCGTGGTGGCTGTGAAACTTACCACCTCTGCCTTAAGTAAGGTGAAGTTTGCTTTAGAAAAGTTTTTCACTGTGGTTTCCTTGGTTGGGGGTGGTGGTGGGGTGTGGACATCCAGGGTGATTAGTTTATGGCCTGATCTAACCAGTGTTGGGTTGACCTCCGGTACAGAACACCTGTCACCCATGTTGGTGATGACCAGGTCCAATATGTTGTGGCATCTGGTAGGGGGGTTTACCAACTGATCCAGGGCATTTGAGTTGATAAATTCCAGGAAGCACTGAACCTGGGAGTTTGTGCTCAAGTAGTTTTCCCAGTTAATGGTAGGGTAATTGAAATCACCTAATATCAGGGTGTTCAGTGGGACCTTCATGTTTTCCAGTGTCTCCAGGAAGGTGGAGTCGTGGTCCTGGGTCATGGAGGGTGATCTGTAGCAGGCCACAATTTGCATTGCAGATTTGCCTGATGTTAGTTTTACATGGATGATCTCAGAGGTATCATGCTGTGCCACTAACCTGGAGGTGTGGGTATCCTTGATGAATATGGATACACCCCCTCCTTTTGTGTTTCGTTCCGTGTTCTGTGGCCGAAATGTGTGGTATGAGTTGTAGCCCATTAGTGCTGGAGTGTACTTTGGAGCCTTGAACCAGGTTTCAGTTACTGCACAGATGTTGACATTCTCCATACTTAGGAGTGCTTCGAGTGCATGCATTTTGAGATTTAAACTCCTGGTATTGAGTAGCATAACCCTCATTTTTTTTACTTGTGCTGTTTGTGGAGGTGAGTTTGAATTTTGAGCCTTGCCTAAAAAGGCACTATGGGGGCAGCAAGAGCCTTGCCAGGTATTCGAAAGCCAAGGGGTGACAGGTGCAAGCCATCTCTTGTGAAGCAATGTGGTTTGTCGAGCATGTCATCCCAGGCAGACAGACACTGGATCCCCTTTGAATGATACCAGAAGCTTAGCCAATTGTTGAAATTGATCATTTTTTCTTTATACCGAGGTACCATTCTTGGTGAGGGCAGGATGCTACTCAGGGTCAGGGTCATACCCACCTGGGCTGCATGGTCAGAGAGCCTCATCCATGTCTCTTTTCATGTAGTCCAGGGAGGTACGTCTCAGGTCTTTCACACCAACATGAACAATGACAGTCTTATTTGTACTTGTTCTGGAGTGACCTGAGTGCTTGTGTTATGTGCAGATTCTGGCTCTAGACAGGCAGCTAACAGTAACCTTCTCATTGTCCAGCCTAGTGAGTGGGGCGTCAGTGTGCCTGACTATTGAGTCACCTATTGCTAGTGTGTTAGGTATGTTATATCGCCTTAAGGGCTGTGATTGTGCGGCACATTGATTTTGTGTTTTATGTGTTGTCTGGTTTGTGACGGGAGGTGTAGGTTTTGTGGGTGTCTGCTTTGGAGCTCTCTGATGCTTTTGCAGGTTTTTATTTAGAGCCTCCAAGTATGATTTTGTGTATTTATGTTTATTTTTTGCCAGTGCTGGTTTAGTATGTCTATATGAGACTGGATGTGTGGTGCAAGTGTTAACCTTTGCCTCATGACTGTCTGTTCCAGTCTTGGGTGGAGAGACCTTAGCCTCCAGTGTGGCTGTATAATTGCATCTCTTGCATATGTTAGTGTTTTGTGGTAGGAGGAGAGGGCTGTCTGTGTACATGAGACAGTTGTAACATTGCCTAAGGATACCCTTATTCACCAGCTGGACTGGAGAGTACACCTGAAGTTGCGCTTTGGTCATGCCTGAATAGTAGGGTGCACTGCTTAGTCGCTTGGTTGGTGAGGGGTGGATAAAGAGCCTTGCCCTGCCGGGCAGTCTAGTGTCAGGGTATATTAATGCTTGCTATTAGGTCTGAGCAAGTGCTGGACTGTAGGATGCTTTTTGAGTGCTTAAGTTGAGAGTTAGACTAGTTTCAAGTGAAAAACTGAAGAGGAGACTTAGTGGAGCCGGGAATAATTTAAACCTAGCTAACTGGTGCTGCCCAGTGCACAAAACCATGCAAAAGCGATTTTTAAACTACTATCTTCTGGGCTGGAACCACTCTTCCAGGGACAGATGGCTGCTCAAAATTCCATTCTCTCACAGGTGAACAGAGAAACGTCCCTCTATCCAAGTAAGGTATGGGCAAGTCAGAAACTTGTAGCACAGCCCTGAATTCAGCACTAGCCTGAAAACTGGACTATACTAGCTTAGAAAGGCGGGAAAAAAGAATTTTTTTTTTTCTTTTTTGAAAAGATAAGGCAAAAACATTAAAAAGTACACTTAAAACAGCTTTAAACAACTACAAGCGATCAGAAAAGGCTATCACACTTTAGTGTGTAGCCTACAACAGTTAAACAATTTATATAAACAAAAAACAACTTTTTAAAAGTGCAGGCAGTCAAATAAGTACAATATGTGGAAATAAACAAGCTTTTAAATCTCAATAAGTGATGGAAAATCAGCGTTTAGGTATAAAACAGTTAAGTACAGCAAGAAAATACAGAAAACTGATACTCAATCACTCCAAAGTCTCTCTTTTAAGCTAGAAGGCTTGTATCAGTTTAAGGCTTTCTAGTGCTTTCCAGTAGGTTAGTTACAGGAAAGGTGGGAAATAAGTGCAGATGTGGTCTTTTAAACCAGAAAGCTGAAAGAGATGGACAACTTCTCGAATGATCAATAAACTACAATTCCTGGGCCAAGAACCACTCCTCTTGTGGTAGACAAACTACCTAGTACTTACCACTCCCACAGATAAGCTAGAAGGCTGCACTCCAATACAAAGGCTTGGGGGGCTCAGAAGCTTACAAACAGTCATGGATGCAGCAAATCTGTACCTGGACTAGACTAGTTATGGGAAAGGTGGGGATCAAGCTCAAACATGAGCTTTAAAACCAGAAAGTTGAGAGAGATGAAAAAACTGCCTAAACGGCCAATAAATTACAATTTCTGGGCCAGAACCCCTCCTCTTGTGGTAGATAAGCTACCTAGTGCTTACCACTCCCACTGATAAGCTAGAAGGCTTCCCTCCAACACAGAAAGGCTTGCGGGGCTCAGAAGCTTACCAACAGTCCTGGATACAGCAACTCTGTATCTGGACTAGGCTAGTAACAGGAAAGGTGGGAAACAAGCGCAAGTGTGGCTTTTAAACCAGAAAGTTGAAAGAGATGGGAAAAAACTGCCCAAACGGCTAGTAGCTACAATTTCTGGGCCAGGAACCACTCCTCTTGTGGTAGATAGGCTACCTAATGCTTACCACGCCCACTGATAAGCTAGAAGGCTTCCCTCCAACACAGAAAGGCTATGGGGGCTCAGAAGCTGATAAAGAGTCCTAGATACAGCAAATCTGTACATGGACTAGACTAGTTACAGGAAAGGTGGGAAACAAGCGCAAACACTGGCTTTTAAGCCAGGAAGTTGAAGAGATGGAAAACTGCCTAAACTGCCAATAAACTACAATTTATGGGCCAAAACCCACTCTTCCCATGGTAGATAGGTTACCTGATGCTTACCACTCCCACTGATAAGCTAGAAGGTAGCTATAGGTCATAGCCTGCTACAAAACCCCAAACATGTCCCCAGACTCTCACTCCAACTTCCTAAGCACCCTGGAATATATCAAGGTCCAACCCAATACTCTCATACTGGGTGACTTCAACTATCCTTCCATCAACTGGGAAAACTATTCAAGTACCAATGTACAGGCCCAATGCTTTCTGGAATTTATCAAGTCCAATGCCCTGGGCCAGCTAATTCTGACCCCCACTAGAGGAAACAACATCCTCAACCTGGTTATTACCAATATGCAAGACCATTGCTCCACATCTATATTCAATTCCCCCCTGGTTAATTCTGACCACAGACTGATCACCATAGAAATCTCCATCTCACCTACACCCCCTGCTTAGGTGACAACCCTGAAACACTTCTCTAAAGCCGACTTTGGGCACATAAAAACAGAGGTGGTTAACTTCTCTGCACCCATGCCAATGGAAAATAGCTGCATGACTACCAAATCATACACCAATGCACTGTACAAGCATGTACACAAATGGATGGACCTTGCCATACCAAAGAGAACTAAGATGCTCTCCTCCAAAAAAAAAGAGAAGCCAATCTGGTGGTCCCCAACCATCAATAAACTTTACAACAGAAGGAAGAAACTGTTGCAGAAAAAAATTAAGTAACAAGACTGGAAAACCTCCTTTATCAGTCTCAACAAAAAGCTGAGATCCCTTATCAAATCCTCTAAAGCCAGCTATGAAGGCAGAATTGCAGCTGACACCAAAAACAACCACAAAGCCTTCTATAGCTATGTCAAAAAGCTCAAAGGCAATATTCAGATTTGCTCTGAGTTATTGCACAATGGCACCTCCTATACTGAGCTAACAGATATAGCCAACATACTGGCTGACAGATTCAGTGCCAACTTTACTCATCTCCCCCTCCAAGGGCCCTATCACAGTACCAGAAGAAAGCCTGGTACCCACCAGTTCTGTGGCATAGGTAAAAGCTGCATTATCCAAAGCCAAGAATACAACATCCATGGGACCTGCTAATATCCCTGGCTGCATCTTACATGAGCTACAAAACAAACTGGTACCACATCTGTGTGCCCTTCTCAATCACAGCCTTACCTCAGGCTATGTCACTAATGAATGGTGCACTGCTACAGTCATCCCACTACAAAAAGGGGGAGCAAATACAGACATTGGGAATATCACCCCATTAACTTGACAAGTCTGATATGCAAAGCTATGGAGCACATCATCATCATGGACCTACTTAACAAAGATATAGGCAATCTCCAAACTATTGACCCCATACAGTTTGGCTTTGTCCATGGGAGATCCTGCCTGCTGAACCTGGTTGACTTCTTAGAGACAGTCACCAAGGCTGTGGATGAAGGTAAAACAGTGCATGCAGCCTACCTTGACCTGACCAAGGCCTTTGATACCATTCCCCACTCATGTATCATTGAGAAACTCACCAAACTAGGCATTGATCCTTACATCACTAGGTGGGTTGTAAACTGGTTCATAGGCAGGATCCACAGAGTGAAAGTTGCGGATTCCAAGTCAGACTGTTGATCAGTCACGTGTGGAGTTCCACAGGGCTTGGTCCTGGGCCCTCTCTTGTATGGCATCTATTTCTCAGATGTCCAGGCCAACACAGAAGGACTCTGAGTGACAAAGTTCACTGATAACTACAAGCTAGAAGTCATTCTCAACTCCCCAAGTGATGCAGACATCCTACAAAAGGGCCTCTCTGAGACCAATGACTGGTGTTGGAACCATGGCCTGAAGCTTAATGCCAAAAAATGTGTTATCATCCCCTTTGGAAAAAACTCAGTTCCCATGAATTACCATGTTGATGGGAGCCCACTGAACACTGAAGGGACCATAAGAGATCTGGGCACCCAGGTCAACAGACACGTCACCTTCGACTACCACATTGCCACTGTGGTCAGAAAATCTTTCTACATGGCACATCTTATAATCAAAGGTTTCACATCCAGGAAGAAAGAGAACACCATCCCCCTCTACTCATCCCTCATTAGACCAATCATTGAATATAATGCCCCATTTGGCATGTACCTGACCAGACACCTACAACAGCTGGAGAGGCCACAAAAGTATCTCACAAAAAGGATCCTAGACCTTAAACACATGTCCTACATCGACAGACTCAAGAAACTTCATCTGTTCTCAATCTGTTATCATCTACTTAGAGGTGATTTCTGCTTGACTGACAAAGCCATGTCTACCCAGTCCTACTTGAAATTCTACACCTAAAAAAATCCCATACCCCCACGTCACATGCTCCAGCGATCACAACATCATTACCAAAATTAACATGCTGGAGGGACAGGTTCATCTCCCAAAGACTGCCCATACTCTTTAATAAGCTTCCAATTTATGTCAAGCAGAGCACCTCACTGGCCCACTTCAAGAGAAATCTTGATGAGTGGATGGGTAACTGAAAGTTCACTCCTGGGATCATTCCAGTTGCCCTACTGGATATAGACAATGTGAACTAACATCGGGTGTCATGGTGCCTGTGCAATTTTTTTTTGAGCTACGCTTGTAAAGGCTCCAGGGCCATTAGCCTAGTACACACCTATGAACCTATGAACTATGACTGTCATATGTAATGACATGATTTGATAATGAAATTGTATACACTTCTATTACTGTACATGTTACCATGAGGGATACTGGGCATGTTCCATATTACCGGATGACATACACTATGTTGCATAACACTCGGTTATCAATCAAACATGGCATCTTGTCAGAATGATTGCACACTTCTATTGTCTCTTACTTGCTCTACGTGCATTGGCAAGACAAACATGCAAGTTATACATTGGACAGTGCACTGCAGAATGACAGTTATCTATTTGGTGAGAATAGGTTAAGCAAGCTGGTAACACAGAGCAAGTGTAAACTCTGTAGAGCAGACATATTACTTTACATGAATGAATTGAGTCAACATCATTCATAAATCATGACCATCTTTAGGCAACAGTAATACAGACACACAAACTTTGTGCAGCAGAAAAGGATACTACATTTAGCCCCCTTTTTATTGTATTCTTTGAGTGCAGCATCGCTAAGCAGATTTGAACTGCTGATGGCAGTATTAGTTCATACAAAATTATTTCCTGAAGTGTTGAACTTATAATGAAAATTAACAGTACTCTGTGTTGCTCTCTGTTGAATTCTGCAAAGATCTTTACAGGACAGCTCTCACAAAGGTACCAGGCAGATTATTGTAGCAGCTGGATAATGATGCGTGAAGTAAAGGTTTAGCCAACATTTGCAGACACAGTAGTCAGAAAAAACGCAATTGAACATATCATCCATATGTATTCAAACATTTTCAGAAAGCCAAGAAAAAAATCAGACCTGAGTGTTATCTTAGCACAACAATTAGACATTCATATTTGTGAAAGTTAATATTTAACAGCTGATTTCAACAAATGTGAATGTGACCCTACTGACCACTGTAATCCATGCATCCAACTCATTGTTGTTGAAAATTGCATAAAACTGAATAAACAAAGTTTAGCACAGCAGCGCGAAATGAGACAGAGCAATGTGGATGAAGGCAAGCAAATCCAAAGATATTGCCATAAGCTCTGTACTTCCATTTAGCCTTAGCTGCATTTGTTGTCCAGTGCCAGCCATTGTGCAAATGCAAATGTGTAAGAGTAATGAGATACATCATCAGCATGACATGGAGGCAAGGACAAAGTAGATTATCACTGAAAAAGGATAATGGTGGTTCACAACAATATGTAGCCAATAGTTACCCATAAGTTAGTGCACCAAAAATACTTAGCTAATGGCTGTATTACAGCCACTGAAATTATTCAAAAATCATTCTACACATTTAAACATTATTTTATCATACCCCAAAAGAATTGATTCTTCACAGCATTAATATAACAGTATCAAAGCACACTGAAAACGTATTAAAGCAGAATGGGTGAACAGAAAAAGTTAGAGACAGATGCAGAGATGAAAAGCAAAATATGTTTTGTAGGACATTTTGGAACATCACTATGTTGTTTTAGTCTTATTTGTTAAATCATCATTAGTCTGTCATGCTCTGTGCAATACACTGATTGCTATAGGTACACATAGGGAATGAAAGTGTGCAATAAACATGAATTCTTAACCAGGATAAGGCTGGCTTACTTTGTCTTCTTCTTGGAGCTGCAATGTGTTTGAAAATGATGTATCACTGCACTATTTCAATGTTATGTTAAGGAAACGTGTTATATGTAGAGAAATGTAGACATTTGCAGCAAATGTGATAGAAATATGAACTGTCGTAAAGTAATAAACTGAAAAACAGCTGTAATTGAATCCATGCCACTATGCCAAAACATCACTCTGCAAACATTATAATTATCTCAGTGTGCCATATAGAAACTAATAGTTTAACTCATCCAGTAGCCTAAGAAATGTTACATTAACTGGTCTACAGAATGGCTTTATTCTGTATTTCTATAGCACAGTGGATTTAAGCACATTTGTGTGACTATAACTGGAGTACTACAGATTAGATTGAAATCTTAAGCTTTTGCAATAAGAAGTTAATCAATGTTCACTGTCACTCAGTATTGGTGAGTTATGGCAAACTCTGTGCAAATGCCAAATATGAAAGCTTTATCCTGGGGCATTTCTGGCCATGTGTGTTGTGTGTGAATCTATTTTTTGACCAGATTAAATGTGTGAAAAGGGGATGGATAGAACAATGGTGAAAATGTGGTTGGAAAACAGAGGGTAGGATACAAAGGGAATGAATACAGGAATTTTCAGAAAGGTTGCAGGAGAGCATCATAACTATCCACTTCTTCACAACATCAATGGAAAATTGTACACACAATTTCATGACTTTGCAAAGTCACCACACCAGTGATGGGTGTCAACAATGGAATAATATTGTATGGCCATTTGGATCCAATCCATTGTATCAGTATAACCCACAAGCAAAGTGGGGAACTATATATTTGGCATAATTTTTTATGGGACATGTTCCCATTGTTATTTTTACTTGGGAGAGAGAGAGGAATATTGGGATAGGTGCTAAAGAATGTGAGGGTCGGGAAGGTAGGGTAATTTATGAAGCATCCACAGACATACTGGACATACAAGACAGAACAAAATGGTGATGGAGACAAAAGGTTGGAAGACACCATGATTGAGGATAGGAAGGGGACATTAGAAACATACCCTGTCCAGCATAAGAACAGTGACAATCTAGTCTTCACCCTCAGAGCAGTCATGACTGTCTTCTGCAGCAGCTTGCTCAGTCTGTGCCAAATGTAGCATAATCTTTGCAATGTGACACATGACGTTTTCAACCTTGCTGTTGCATACACCAAGACCCCTCTCCATTTTGTCTGAAACCAGTAATATCATCTGCTGTCAGAAGAAAAAATTGCCACCTCCACTGCTACTGCTCTTGGAAGGTACCAGTGCTCCAGTAGCTGGGGTAGGGCTACATGATGTACTTGGAGCAGGTACGGCAGGGGTTGTGGAGGCAATACTGACAGGTTGTGAACCTAAAGTGTTGGGTATCTATGCTGCCGTCTGTGGAGATATAACAGACCAAGCCACAGTGGTCAGTGTACCTCTCTGTGCTGTTGATTATTAATTTTAATACACAAGTTATGCAAACAACAGATTTTTTATAAATTATAACCACCTGCCCCAAAAAATATAGAGACAAAGTGGGGAGACAAAAAAGACATTATTAGATACATGGCATCTCACAGTGCTGTATATTTTAAACAAACTTGGTTTGGCTATATATAAACAATTATGATAGTTTACTATTATACACATCTGCAACACCCATAAAGGATGGAAAGGTATTTATGTGTTATTAAATAAACAAATGTCACTGCTCTAATGTAAGAAACAGCTACCTTCATTTTACTATGATGGACTAGAATTATGCATTCTAACTTAATTACAATCATCATAATATAAATCTTCCTAAAAGACTGATGTTAAGCTCTTATAAATAAATATCAATAAAAAAGCTACTTCTGGGTACTGAACTCACACACAGTAAAGCCGGTGTTGTAACTGCCTAGTACATGCAACAACACTTATTGGGGAAGACATGCATGTTTCAGAGGAAAGGTGAAGTAGGTCTGCTTGAGATGCTAGTTATTGAGAGAATTAAAATATCATTATGGATTTAATTTTTACTTGCTACATAGTTATCCCATGCCTCTCTGAGGCAAGTTATTCTCCCCTGGTGCATCTCATGGTTTGCAGCAATCTCCTCTAGAACTGCAAGAAGACAAATATATATGAGAGCATAATGAGTAACTGTGTTGGCTGGCTAGATAATTATTAAAGCCTTATCTTAGACAGGTTATGGGTCAGTATACTTACACAACTGGGATGTGTTCCCAGTCATAAATTCAGCCTTCCATTGGTTTATCAGGTCCTGCATGTGCTTTTTAAGGTAACTATAATGGTGACAACATTGTTCTCCACCGCATAGTATGCCAGCTGCATTGGAGACAGTCTTCTGTAAGCTGTTCTAAGCCTGAGCCTTATACTGAGATTTGGTATTATCCCTTTGCAGCAGCCTACAGCTTAATGAGAAGTGCCACAAATATCCTGGACTCCTCAACACCCCACATTTGTACTCTAAATTTAGCACCATTTTTTCCTTCACCAGCCATGTTTGCAAATGTCAAGCTAATAAACTATGTCTGAATTGTTTCCTTATTCTGATCTCATATCTTACTGGTATTGTGCAAAGACACACAGCTTTGCCAACTGCATTTTTATGACTGAAAGCATACGGACTCCTTGGGAGATACACTGGCACCATATACAGCCCATAGCAGTCAAGGTTTGAAACATCGTACTGAGCTCTGCCATGTGTGATGCTCTACGCATTATAACAGATTCCAATGTTCAACAATGACTGCTTACTGGCATGGCTTTTGAGGGCTGCATTTTGGAAGTTGAAAGATGCTGAATTCTGACATATTATCATGTTGGGGCATACACAAAGTTAAAATATTATTATTACAACTCAGAACTGAACCCATGAAAGAAGCATGCAAGAATTACAACTTAATGTATTAACTGACATTGCCACATTAGAAGTAGTTTTCTACCCTAGAAGTTTGGCATATAGAGATATCTGGATGAACTGAGGTAGACTTCAGAGAGGCTTATATGTGTGTGGTTGTAATTATGTCTTGGAATGCATTCCTATGTAATCATTCCTCTGCAAAAAATATGTTTCACATGGATTCAGCTGAATGTGATGATTAATACAGGTTATTTTATGTTACATGCCTACTTCAGAAGAAATAAGTGTCCTAAATACATAGCTGGGATTTGTGAAAAGGCATGATGATTACAATAAAAGTATTGTGCCTGTCATACATATGCAAGTAATTTTTATTTATTTATTTATTTATTTTTTATGAAACATATTCATTATCATGTCTAGGAAGGTAGACATATACTAGGTTGTGTGTATCTCTAAAACATTAATCATGTATACTAAACAGCACATTTTCATTATGTAAAGCTTAGTGATACATTGTTTGCAAGAAACAGGTTTAACATTATCAGTTTTCTTCACCGTTACAGTCCTATTCGAAACGTTGTGAGGAATGTGCTTTTTATGCCCTTTTTAAAAAGTATCTTGCAGGTAGATTTGAACCCTTAATAGGCTACATTGTTTTTCAAAAGTCACTGCCCTCGCACCTTGTGTCACTGGAATAGCTCTATGACATGTGGAATTTCTCCACTGAGTAATATCCAGAGAAGTGAAGAAAGTGCACCATTGCCAGACATGCTTGTGCTACCTAAAGCAGCCTAAAGTAAAATTTTCACTTTTTTCCCTAGTTAGTGAACCATGTTTGTGCTTTGCCAAGTACAGAGAAAATGTACCTTAAATTGGAAAAAAATGGAAACATAAATAAACAGGATTTGAAAAATGCTTCATGTACCTTATTTCTGTCAGTTCACTTCAGTTACACCTTGTACCATAGAATTTGACATCTGTCAGGTGCATTTACTGAAGTTAAGTACTATCCCAGCTGTGAGCAGCTGCACAACAATGTCAGGCATGTTTAAGCTACCAAAGGCAGCCTAAACTAAATTTTCACTTGTTTAGTGAGTGAACCATGTTTGTGCACTTCCAAGTTGTACAGCAATAATATATAAAAATAAACAGAAAGTGAACAAAATGCAATACATAGTCATATATTGCAATGACCAGAACAAGAAGTGCATTCAAATGAACAGTTCTTCCTTCTCACATCTCCTTGCAACATCAGACATGTAATTTATGGAACACATTACCTGATTTGGAGTTAATGAGAAATTACGTTAAAGTGGAGAGACTAATGACCGCATACTGTTAGGAATAATGACAACTGTTGATTTATTAAACAACACTATGGTCTCACAAAATGAGATTAAATATGTATTTAGACAATCCTCTGTAAACATATCATGTCTGTGGACTAGAGCCATGCCTCAGATATGAATTATCTATAAGCTCACTGCACGTTCCCCTTTTGCCAGAGAGAAAGTAAACCATCGGGTGTATTTTCTTTGCCGAGTACTATTCAAAGTGTTGATGGTAGCACAATGCCACCTGGCTGGTTTATGTTACCTATGGCAACCTGAACTAAATTTTTCACCTTTTTTCCTTAAGCCGTGAAAATGATTTTTGCACTGTCAAGAGGCACGCAAAGGATATAAAAATATATATACAGTATATCAAATACTTTACATGTGCATGTTTGACCAAATGTGTTATGTTGCAACGGGGAGCTACATGAATTTGAATCCTCAAACAAGGATATTGAAAGCAATTATTTTGCACTATTTCCAGAGCTGCCACAGACAAAGACATATAAAAGTAATAAACAGTTTAGATGTAACGATAATGTGACACTGTATCGAGTCATGTTGAAAGTGCAACACAAACAAGTTATGAAAGCTGTCCTTTCACAATTGATTGTGAATGTCTGGATGATTGGGATATTGCCAAAAGTTAACATAGGCAAGTACCCATGTAATATTAAACAAAGACTGCAATCACTGCAGGTGTATCCCTTTCTGTCTGTTGCATTGTTTTTCAGCTATGTTTTAACTCTTAGTTGGTCTTGATAAGAGTTTTGCTCTCTGTGAATTGCTTTCAAATATTTTATCTGTCCTGAATCATCTATTTATTATTTAACTAGTTATTATTATCATAGCCAGAGACTCTAAAGAACATACCGCGATGTACTGTTGTTAAGCGTACAGAGCCTGTTAAAAAAGAGTGATGTTTTATATCTGGTGTCTTATTACCTCCTGAAGCTCTGATAACTATAATTTGATTTTCTTCTGACTCTTTCATTCCCTCCTTACCTCCTTAGCTACCCCCTCTATTTAGTAAGACAGTCTGGAAACCCAGTACCCGTTCGTGGAAATAAAGACATTATATCACAAACGGACTCAGCACCAAACAGCAAGTGTCTGCCACCATAAAGACAGACAGAAAGTATGAATAAGAAGTTAATGTATTATAAATAAGTGAAAACTTCAGTTTTACTTGTGCCAGTAGTTTTTCCTCATAAGATTAGATAGCTCCGGTGGGCACATTTTCACGAACACCTACCCATTCTATTACCTGTTCTTTTATCCCCCTCCCCATCCCTGACTCAACATATTCTCCACAAATAGCCTGAAAACAAAATTTACACTTCTGTTTTGCATAACTTTTTTGCATCAATACCCTTCACTAAAAACAGAAGGACCCCATTGTAAATGTGTACATTAGATAAGGAAGTTATTGGCTTACTATCACCCCACAACTTCCCTAATATCTTTCTCTAACAGGATAGTACTTACAGATTAATTTCTGTTCGTTTGATTGGGGCAACCTCCATTTCTGGTGTAGCCCCGCTCGGTTCACCCTCACTCCACTCGGGCTCACTTCGCTCACCTCCCAACCCATTCCCACCCACCCCCATATCATTTCCTTTATAACTAAACACCTGTTTCCTCCCATCATAATAGCCCTCCTCTTCCTGTTACAAACCAAATTCCTCTACACTCCCTTCTTCTACCATTAACAGCCAACCTTTCTCAACTGTCTTTCTATAATACAATACCCCATAACCATATCCCTATAATACACTACCCCATAACATTTACCCTTGACCTAAACCTAATTACTGTATAATTTGTTTCCCCTGACAGTTACCAGGGGCAACTCACACTTGTGAAATTGTATATTCTTGTCTGCTTAGGTATTCTTTGTAAATAATATGTCTGTAACATATACTATATCTGTAACATTTTTTTCTGTTTTATGTGTAATATGCTGTTGTTTTTAATGTATCTGTTTATCTTGGAGCTTTTCTCCCCGGGCCTCAGCTGAAAATGGATATGAATCCAGTCAGACTATCCTGGTCAACAAATGTAAAATAAATAAATAAATAAATAAAATAAAATAAAATAATACACCTACCCATATAACAGCTCCATCTCCAACCATGCATATCTCACTTCTCTCGTCCTCCTACTCACATTAACAGCACCTCCTACCCCCTACCCCCTTTTCATAAAGACCCTACATATCCTCATACTTATGACTTCCCTTACTCACTACATCCTATAACTATCTCTGCATCTCTCCTTCCTATCAATACTCAGCTCCCTAAAATAAAAATTCCCCCCCTCCCACCCACTAACATAAAAAAGCAAGACAAAGTACATCAAATACTACCCACTAAAAATCAAACTTCATGTTGTTTCTACTACCCTACACTTATCTGGTGGCATACACCCAAATCCAGGACCTGTGTTGAACACTAACACCCTATTAAACTTCTCACCAAATACAGGCCATACTTCCATAACAAATAAACAAATCTCTTTCTACTCTATCAATACCTGAAGCATCCTTAACAAACTCAGCTAATTTCATGCATGGATAGCTACTCGCACCCCAGATGTTATCTCCCTAAATGAAACTTGGCTAAAACCCCAACACCTACATAAAGATATTCTACCCCCTGGTTATAATATACTTTGCCTTGATCCCCTTAACAGAAAAGGAGGTAGAGTTGCCATAGCTTACTCCAATAACGTCTCTATCTCCCATCCCATGCAAACCATTCCATCCTTTACACCAGCAGAAGTACTGACAGCCAACCTAAAGCTCAATGAGTGTACTACTACTACTACAGTAGTTGCCATCTACATCCCACCTGGGACAACGTCCCCTTGTTGGAGAACATTCTTTCATATCTTTCACAAAACTTCTCTAATGAAACCATCCTCCTCGGGGATGTAAACATAAATTGGCAAACTCTCTATAATCCAAACTCTCCACTTCATATAAATCTATATGGATATACACAACGTATCCCTCAACCAACCCATACTAATAACTCTCACTCTCCTAGCACCCTAATCAATTTGATACTTGTTTCAAAACCCTCCAAATACCATAGCCCTGAAACTCTTCCTGATTCCCTAAGTGACCACTTGCTTATTAAAGTGCTCAGTTATACTCCTCATATCTCTAAATCCCACAGATTCATCACCAGTCATAAGCTCTCTAACTTTAATCCTGAAACATTTAATACCCTACTCTCTAGAGTAAACTAGAACTTCCTTATGCAGCTCCCTCTTGATGAAGCAGTCCAAACTTTTAACTCAACTTTCCTTAATATCCCAGACTCACTAGCCTCACTCTGGAAAGTACAGATTAAAGCTAATATATCCCCTTGGCTATCCAAAATTTCTCACACCCGTATCAAGGCTAGAGATTGGGCATGGAAACATGGATAAAATCTAAACTCCCTGCCAACCTGCAAAGGTATAAAGAACTTAGGAAGCAGACAAAACAACTCATCAATAAAGATAAAAAAGATTTCTACAACAATCCCCCCAAAACTCTAAAATCTGATCCTAAAAAGTTCTGGAACGCTATAAAGCAAATACTACACCCTGGCAACCCTACCCCACACAATCCTTGTTCAGATAAATCATCTGAAGAAACCATCAACACCTTTAATACTTATTTTATAGAATCAATATCCAAACTATTCAGTCCCAGCCCTAACTCCTTAAACACCAATACTCAAAACTGCCCTGTACCTACTTCACCTACTAACACAGAAAACACTTTCTCCCTTAATCCAGTTCCTACTACCTACATCAAAACTCTACTCTCTAAGTTCAAACCATGCTCTGCATCTGCAGATAACATCTCTTCATACTTTCTCCAGATTGCTGCACACTCTTTTGCTCTGCCTGTATCAATCATAATAAATCGCTCCATCTCCGAATCTAAAGTTCCATCAATCTGGAAACAATTATATACACTACCCATATACAAAGGAGGTAACTCCTTTGAAATCTCTAATTTCAGACCTATTGTTATCCTCTCCCCCTTATCTAAAGTCTTGGAGAAATGTATACATAAACAAGTTATGCAATATCTCACACAGAATCAATTGCTCAATCCAACACAGCATGGTTTCAGACCAAAACATAGTACCTCTACAGCTCTACTATCCTTCCTCAACACTATTTCTTTAACCAGAGATGATCACAAACTTATCTCTTGCTTATTCCTTGATCAATCAAAGGCCTTTGACACAGTTTCTCACTCTCTGCTTCTACACAAACGGTCTGATCTCAACTTCATCCAAGATACAGTCTTACTGACAGATATCAATCAGTAAAATGGCACTCTGCTCATTCTACCCCCCTTCCCGTAAAAAAGGGTATTCCCCAAGGATCCATTCTTGGACAACTACTTTTTAGTATCTTGACCAATATACTCTATTCTTCCTGCCCACAGTCTACCATAGTCCAATGCACTGATGACTCTGAAGTCATCACCATTGCTAACTCCCCATCTGAACTTCTAACAGCCACCCAGTCATCCTTCAATGGAGTTGAGACATCGCTCTCTAATAATCAGCTCATCCTCAACCCAAAAAACATAAAATGGTTATTCTTTCTCCCCAAAATAGTTAACCACATCAAATATTTCTTCTCCATAATGTCCCTTAACAATACCCCTATCAAAGTTGACACCTGCACTAAACTCCTTGGTGTCACCATTGATGATCAGCTAAAACTCGACCTTCACATAAATAATTGCATCAGAAAAAAACATCAGAAACTAGGTCTTCTGTATAGAAATAAACAATTCCTTACCACTGAAGTCAGGATCACTCTTTCACATGCCTAACTTATTGATCACAAATACTTACAAATCTAAACTCTACTCCACTAGCAAGACTTGAATCAACCTACCACAAGATAGCAAGATTTGCAGCCCACCAAACCTATACATCCCACCACTGTCCCTCCTTAAAAGATTGGCTTGAACTTCCTCATCTGCATCTTCTCTCCCAGCTCCAAACTATTCACTCCATCCTTTACCAGCCAGCCTCCTGCCCTGCTCTAAGTTCTGTCATCTCCCACTACTCTCCTACTAGGCACCTCAGGAGTTCAACCCAAGGTCTATTACTTATCAGTAAACCCAAGTCTAAGTCTGGGTGCAACATCTATAGCTACAACCCCTCAATAGCCTGGAACAAACTCCCACTTGAAGTCAGATCCCTTACACATCTCAAACAATTAAAAACAGACACAAAAGAGTATTTTAAAAGACACTGGACCTGCCTCTGTTCCCAACCTCCCTGAATACATCTGTCATACAAACTAATTGCCCTTCCCTTAGTTCTTTATCTCTCATAATCTTTCTCTGTCCTCTTAACTCACCCCCCCCCTTTCTTTCAACTATCAATCTCTTCATTTTCTCTCCCTGCCATTTATCTGTAAATTCCTTCTAATATACTGGTATAATGCTGCTCATGTATTACTTAAGAAAATAGTCTAACTTATCATGAGACTTCTTATAGTAATGCTGTCTGCTTCCCTTGGACTTATGTCTTTCTACCATCATGTACTACTGCATGTATTTTTAAATTATATTGAATTGTTAATTGTTTGTATCACTTGGAGCTTTTCTCCCTGGCCTCTGCTGAAAAAGGGCTTTAGCTCAGTCAGACATTCCCGGTTAACAAATGTAAAATAAATAAATAAAGTATCTATGCATTCACAATAACAACACTATTTCTGTTTTCTTGCCATATGTTATCATACAATGCTTATAGTACTCCCTTTAACATGCACAGCATTTCCTACTAATGGCCAGTGACTGCGGTCATTTAAGCCAACATCTGAATGTTAGGACTGTGGTTCTCCTAAATTAGTCAATGTAATTGCAGGCTTTTTAAAGTCTCTTTTCCCTGACACACCATTAATATGTGAAAGCCGATTGCTCCTTCAGTCAGGGTAATCAAATACACCATCCAATGCTGGTCTTTGCATTGTTAGGATGTGTGCATGTAATCATGTAGGTTCTTTGTTTACATTCCCTACACTTGGTGCAGCTTTTGGTATTCAGGAATGTTAATGATTTCATATCTTATTTGCATAAATACAGTTCACAAAGGGTTGACCCTGCACTCCTTAGACAGGATGAATGACACACTGGATTGGACAGTTTCTGTGATGGAACATCTGTTGGGGAAGGGTGTGTATCCATGTTTCAAGACAGTTGCTCCATCTTCTGGAGTTAGCACATGTGGTCATGAAAAAATACTGTCAGTGATTGTAGTTTCCACACTCAGATGTGATAGGCCATGAAATCATGGTTCTAGACATGGTCCTGATGAGAACTCATACAGCAAACAGAGATCACATTTAGGAAGCACTCCAGGTTCTAGCTGGGGCCTTGGAAGTACTAGTGCAACTCATGGCAAAGGTGTTTTTCATGGTCAGAGGTGATGATCCTGAACTGAGTAATGTGCCATGCACAGCTCACACCTGTCCAGGATGTTAGGAAATAGTGCTAACACAGTGCCTGATTGTGTTCAGGCAGACATATGCACAGATAAAAGTAATTCACTTACCCATACCATTTCACACACATGCAGACTATGTAAACAGTGCTGCTGATTGCTATACATCTTTTGTTACTGGCCCCAAACATTGTACACTCTGAAAAATAGTTCTGTTTCTTACTTGTACACACATTCACTTCTTTGTTGTCAGGTTTGATCTCCCCCCCCCCCCCACCATGTGCAAATAATGATGGCTGTGCCTTACCCTTCAAACATGCTTTTGTAGCTTAGGGTTGCATGTAAGTGTGATGCACACAATTGATATCTGATGCTTGCATGTTCACAAGACGGAATTTATCAATAAGTATTGCAAAGCTAAAGTTGTTGATTTCCTGTTCCTACTAATTTGTGAATGACTTACTGCTATATTGTTGTATTGCATCATGTTTCAGTTAGTGTTGTCATTACAGCATTGGAAGCATTAGGTACTTCAGTCTTCCTTCTTGGTATAGTTGTAGGTTGCAAGCATCTTACAGAGGAGACATTACTGACATAACTGTAAAATCACAAAAAAAGTTTCTACTTAGGTGCATATATGTATTTCTATATGAGAGTAATCAGTTATATAAATTACTTTTTCTTTACAGGTTCCACTCTTAACTTGCATTACTACGGGTAACAATTGCATCCATGGGGGATGCTCCTGTCTGATGCTGTTGGAACACAAGAATTACATGATTAAATAAAGGTTGTGGTGTCTGACAGGCATAATTTTTCCTGGTTGTATGTGCATAGGATCTTAGACTCTAAACTAGCTAAGGATTTTGTGCACTATCCTTTGCTTCTTAGCCAGAGCCAGGTCATACTATACACACTTCCCTCTGTCAGCACCATGTGCATCTGGTGGTTCTACCTTAGACTCTTCATCTGTACCTGCTGCTACAATCAGCCTTTCTTGTGGTGATTGCAAATGTGGTCTTGCCCCTTGCTTTGCTTGTTGAAACTGTTTCCTAAGAATTATATTCTAACACATGGCACACACAGACTGCAAGTATTTCAGCACATGTGCCCGGAGCATATTGCAGTGCACCTCCTGATGTGTCTAGACACCAGAGTCCTGATATATGCAAATCAAACACATCCATCCAGCCAGTCAGCCATCCATTCATCCATCCATCCATCCATCCATCCATCCATCCATCCATCCATCACCCCTTTTGCCCATTTTTGCACATGAGGTCAGGGTGTCACTTCAACAATGACAATTATCTAGAGCCATATTCTGTGATATTCCTAGTTTGTATCCCTGCTCAGTGGGGTTGAGTGGATTTCTCATGTGTGTCATGAGCCAGGACTCCAGTGCATAACCTGCATCCCTGACTAGATGCCGTGGAGGACTGTAGCCCTAGCAAATCTGGTGTACATCTCACAAGTGTGCCATATGTATGAGTCATGGAAACTGCGTGGGTTACCTGCACAGATGTTGTGGATGATCCCTTGAGCATTACAGACAGCCTGACAGTTTCTAGAGAGAAAACATTTATTTTTATTTATTTTTATGTTATTGCCTAAAATTACTGCTTGGTTCTTACTCTCTCTTTATTGTGCTAGTGGGAAACAGATATGTTCCTTTGCATGTAGTAGCATTGCATTTAAAAAGAGATGTAATATTCTCGATGCTAATGCCTGTGTCACCCCTAGTACATCTACTGTAGGGTCTCTAGCAAGTACCAGTAGCGAGTATATATAATGCTATACATGCTTTTGTTTCCACTGTGATGGGTTATCCATGATTTCCCTGTTGCCTGCAGTGAGTCCAGCAGAGGTTGCATATTTCCTCCTGTGTTTCCCTGTCCATCATGTATGCCTCAGCAATTTCTGTTTCATGCAGTCCATGATAAATTAAACGTGGTCTTAACACCCTTCTTCAACTTCCTGAGGGTCTGTCAGCAGCACCCTGATTTAAAGCCTGTTACACATAACAGCATAATGTAGCAACAGCAACCTCTAATGTGTTTTGTTTTTCTAAGTGTAATCATACATGTATTCCAAAAGGTTTTGGTGTATGCGGCAAAAGCCTATACTTATGGAATACCTCCACCATGTTGGATTGGTTTATTAGCATGCACTTCATCTCTTTATGCTTTTATTAGTATGCTCTGCTATTTCTCTTTGTTTGGAGGCTCTAGATGTTGTGTAGAGCCACTTACTGAATATCAGTTAGCACACTATCATGTTGGAAGGTTTGGGCAATACCAGCATGATTGCTACACATCTTGTAACTCTTTGTAAATCCTAGTTAATATATTTTGTAGGAAAAACTAAGTCCTGCATCATGAATCCCTTTGACTGTAAAGCCAAAAAACAAAATGTAGTGGTAAAATAAGATGTTTTATTAGTTACAGCAAATATCCAGTCATTATTTAGTGTTATACATCATGATGTGGGTATTGATTGGCTGGGGGTCTAGCTAAAGGAAGCTGATAATGTATCTCTCTTTGGTATTCATACGATTACTAAGTTAATGGACATTGTCTTTAACTATAATTATTTTGCCTGACTTAATGTTTTAAGCAGGTATGTCGTGACACTATGAGTGCAGCAGTAGCCCCTAGCAATGTTAATTTGGTTTTAACTCATTGAGAAAAGAATACATTTATGCTAGTATTTTGTTAGATATGTTAGGTTTTGCTGTTGATTGCTGACAGTCTTTTTTATTGGGAAAGGATGTGCTAAACAGCTAGAATGTTTCTTAAACTGTATTAGTCAGACCACATCTTCTTAAAATTAAAAGAATGTATTCCTAGTTCAAAGGTAAAAGTTTTAGATCTTGAGATATACAAAATTCATGGTGGACACCTTGCCACTTGGACATGTTATAAGGAGATTACCACTAATGCTATTTTACATTGTTAGCATACACCCGAAAATAATTAAGGAGGGTACGATGTGGTCAGGCTAAGTGGATTAATAGCCTGACTAATGATCAGAAGATGATCTATAATCAGTTATTATGTTTGATAAAGACATTTTTTGTTAGGTTTATATCAAAGTTCATGTACATGAAGGAATAACGAAAGCACATAGCAGCAGTATTGTTAACAGGGAGATAGATGGATTGCAGTGGGAATTAGCTATGGGTCTCCCCCTATGTATCAAGAATATATTAAATGAGAATTGGAAATTTGTGTCTTCCCATGATACTTTGGCAAGGAGATTGGGTGATAAACCTAAGATTATTACAAAAATTTCAGAGACTGTATCCTCCTGGATTTAATGTTAGTCATGAGAAAAAAAAAACTTATAAGTCTGAAGATCGTTGAGCTTGTAGGTACATTGTACATAGTACAATTTGTTATTTAAACTCTTTAGATAAAAGCAATGGTATCACCAGGCTATTTTACATGTTGCTCTGAATATATGGTTTATATTGCTATATGTAATACCCAAGGAACATTTTATGTGGGGAAAAAAACACAACAGCTTTAAAACTGAGAATATATAAGCATTGGTATGCCATCACCAACAAAAAAAAACATTGGATGCTTAATATATGCAAACACTAGAATTTTCTAAATACAAAAAAAAAAATATGAATTGGACCATCAGTCATTAGATTTTCATGAAATGGAAAGAGAATGTTCTTGAAGTTAAAGAGTTTCAATGGCAGATTTTATTGAATGCCTTTGAAAAACCTGAGCTCAGTGATATTTCAAGTTTTAGATGCATTTTAAAGTAGAAAGGATTAACAAACTGAATAAAAGTGACTTGTTTGTGACTGGTTTGTTCTTAACACATGATTTTTTATATGCATAAATAATTAACTTTTTTGTAAGTTTTAGCCATGTCCAACCCGGAAATAATGGACATGCTGCACCTCAGAAAATCCAAATCCCATCGAGCTACACACTCGAGAGACTTGAACCTCAGCACTGAAATAAATAGGACATGCTGGAGGGACAGATTCATAACCCAGAGGCTCCCTTCACTCTGGAATAAAATCCCAGTCCAGGTTAGGCAGATTCCCTCATTGACTCTCTTCAAGAGGAATCTTGATGAGTGGATGGGAGATCGTAGGTTTACCCCGGGTATCACTTCTGTGTCACTGTTAGACAGAGGCACAGTATACTAACCTCAAAAAAGGGCATAGCAAAATTAATTTAAAATGGGTGTCGAAAACCAAACACACTCTGGCTAGGCTTATAAATGCCCTAGGGCAGATAGCCTAGTATGAACCTATGAAACTATGAACCTATGAATAGTCCGATGAAGTCTTAACTAATAGACAAAAGCAGTTACTGTTTTTATGCACAGTAGACACTGCATTTGTAGGTGAAGTACTGGAATGCAAAGTTGTTTGGCATCTGCAACAATATTCTGGTTAATTTTACTTCTGCAGAAATTATGCATATTGACTTAGCAAGTGTTATCAGCTGATTAATATTTCTTATGCTCTTCTTCAATACTCTTCTATTTAAAATGTATTAAATGGTGCTACACATGGCTGGATCATATGGTATGATGTTAGTGATCCTTCTGCAATTCTGAATGGATTTCCCAACATATAACAGATGCTTGATACATGAAAAGAAAAGTGTTTATGCTTTGATGAACATCCTGTGGTGTGATATACTATTGCTTAATTTATTTTTTAAGTTCTAATTTTGTTTTGGGTAAAGTTACAAAAATATTTGTATGCTTGAGGATTTGTTTTATTTTATGCTGAGTGCGGGTTTTGAGTCCTTGTCCCTAGTATGCATGAATGCTCTGGTTGATTATTTTAGCCATGGATCAGGTTTTGCTTCGTCTCTTTTTCCTCAAGTATGAGTCTGCTTATAAGTATGCACTGCAATGAATTTTGCAATGGTATTTTGAGTGTATGTGTGTGTGTGTGTGTGTGTGTGTGTGTGTGTGTGTGTGTGTGTGTGTGTGCGCGTGTGTATGTGTGTGTCTGTGTGTGTGTGTTTGTATGTGTCTATGAGAAAGAAGGTGAAAATGTACAAAAATTAATTAAATATATTTTCTCACTGATTGATGTATATGCATATGCCAGTAATGTAAGAAATGCATTATGCTGGTTATACCAGTATGGGTTATCAGGTTACCACACTATTTTAAGTGAAAAGTTAATAAGGGGTAAGGAGAGCATGTTATTTAGAAAGCAATCACAGGTAATATAATATCTGTATCTGGGAGAAGAAGAAGAAGTAATATTATACAGATCGCATCTTAAAAACAGGAGATAGTAAGTGATTAAATCAAAGGTCAGTTACACAAAAAACAACATAAAGAAGGGAAGGTATAACAGGTCAGAATAGTAGGTGAGAGAAGACAAAGATATGGATAAAGAGGAACAGTTGATGGAGTGTTTAACATGGAATATTAAAGGTTTAGTAACCTGCTTAAATTGTTAGACTGATATAAAAAGTTAAATAGACAGAACTAGAAATTTATTTTGACACACGAAACAAAGATCAGAGCAAACAATGCTTCAATAATTTTGAAAGGTTAAAAAGGATAGACAGTTTGTAGTTGTACAAGAACAACAAGGTGAGTCGTAATTTCATTAATTCATGATTTGCTCGTTTTGGTGAAGGAGAACAGTACAAAGGGTTAAGAGGGGAGATGAGTTGTCTGTAAAGTGGCCAGAGAACATGGTAAACTGTTAATAGACTGCTTCTATGTCCTTAAAGAAAAGACAACCATGTACACCTACAAACATTCTAGGAGGCACTTAGATCACTTTAGAAGAATAATGTAACCCTCTTAATTGTTGGGGGGAGGGATTTTAATGTAATGTAATGAGTAACGCTTAGAAAGATGCGATTCTAAGAGGTAGGATATAGTGGGATACAGTTATGAAAGTATGGGCAAAACCTTTAGGCCCAGGTGAGTTAAACTGCACCTAGATGGCTAATAGGGTAGGAAGTACCAGTAGAACTGACTTATGACTAGTTTCATCGAATGCCATTTTACAAGTCCTGGAGGTAAAACATAAAGGTGGTGCTCTATTAGACCACTGAGCTATCCAATTTACATAAAAAAATTCTATAAAGATTAAGACGGTGGGGGGAGGGAGGGGTGGTTGGATCCTGTACTATTAAAAAAGGAGGAAATAATGAAAAGATTAAAGGGATAGATGAACGAAATTTGGAAGTAGTATCCAGTTAGCAGTGTTTCTTTGTCCACAGGGACACACAGGGACACACATGGGGGAAGATGGAATAGAAAGGGCAGAGGGAAGTCAGGGGGGCATAGATAATTCTTAAGTGGAAATAGGCCCCATTTTTATTGTTTTAGGAAAAACAGATTGTTAAAGTCTTGGGAAACTGAACAGGAGAAAAGTGTGGGCAAGAAACATATAACAAAAAGCAGACTACAGAACAGACAAAGGTATGTACACCAAGCTAAATTATATAAAGTAATGCAACAATGAACATAACAGCAGTACTATGATATAATTAACTGAGAGACAAACTTACAAATAGGACCAGGAATGATGTCATGCATGTGCCAAGGAACAATACCTGGCCAAAAAGGGCAATGTAGCACAGACGTACATATATCTGTAGTCACTCCTTGGGCATCAGCACTGCAAACACCAGTTAGTAATCATCAGGCCAAATCAGATCCACAGAAACAAATGCAGGATCACAGTAGCAGAGTTTGATTAGAACCTTCAACAATGCATGCAAGAGGCAACCATCTGTGCATCAAACCAAATACCAGTCCTATATTATGTCTGATAACTGGATGTGTTATGGACAAGTGATCATAATAAATGCACTGCTGCTCAGCAGATACTTCACAGTGTAGGCCTAGGAAATGTCATAAACCTATGACATCAATGACTGCAGACAGGCTTACCATGAAAATATATGTCATGCAAGCAGTGTGCACAATATGCCCGTTCCTGATATGTTACAATCCTGTTGAACACTGGTACATTCCTGTGCATTGACTCAATGGTGATATGGGTAATGTTGGCCAGAGTATTGCAACACAACATGATGAATGTCATCAATTACGTGCAGCAACACAAAGTCAGGCATATGCACAGTAAAAAAGCCAGATGAGTTCATGTGATATCATTTCAGACATAACACATGCAGAAGTACATGTCTCAACACAGAATGCTTGTGTGTTGCATGTTAGTGTCATCCCTATCTGGATAGGAGAAGCACCTCACAACAGAGTATCCAGACATCGAAAACTTTACAATACAAAAAATAAGAAGATAAAGATGAAAAGTATAAAAGAAGATTAGTAATGGAGAAGTTAAAGAAATGGAAACTGAGGTTATGGAGTACCTGCAAAGTGAAGGATTCAGTGTAGAAAATCTAACTCAGAAAGCACCACAGCAGGATGGAGCAATAGACATCCAAATTACGGAGAAACCAGTGGAACATTAAGCAACTGGTTAGTTGCCATAAGAAGATATTTTGGAGCCTTTCACAGGAAAGCTGTATAAATGCTCATTTGAAGCTGGACAGCAAGGGAAGGAACAGGAAACCGTGGCAACTCTGATGCAGTCAATGATGAGGAGTGATGGGCCAGTGAGTTCCCCTATGACAGAGCAATGGATGACAAAGAATGAAATTGAAGAGAATGTGTTACATTAAGATGTTATAGAACTTTCTATTAGCATGCCCGCAGAAAATGAACAAAAAATGTGCCCTCAGTTTAGAAGAAAATTAGCTAAGGGAATAGTTGCTTGATTTAATAGAGATAGATAGACATATTAAGATCAGTGAAAGAAATAGACTGCAGAAGGTCAGTAAAACCCAAGAAGTTAGAAGTTTGATAAAACAAATGAACACAGTAATTAGGACTGTCCATAGAGGTCCATGTGATATAACAGAAGTAAACAGGATATATTACTGCCCAGCTAAATTAATAACAGATACAATTCTAACATAAGAACACAGGGTAGTGAGGGAAAGGAAGCGGAGAAATCGAATTCCATCATGGAAGTATCAAATAGACAAAACTATAAAGCAATTAAGGCAAGAAGTGTCACTGTTAGAAGAGTATAGAAGAGGACCAGATCAACAAAAATACTCAGAAAGACAGATGTGGTAAAAGCAATGCACAGTATTATAATGGATCAGGATTTATCATGCACTATCGCAAATAATAAACTAAAAATCTCAGCACAGGTAGAACAATTTAGAAGCTACACAGATAAATATAAAGGAAAAGTACAAAATATGAAATTTATTGATGACCCAAAAAGGTTTTATAGAGGACTGGGAAACAAGGTAAAAGGAATTGAAGATGCTAAATGAACAGAAGAAGTTAAAGAAAGAATAAAAAATTCAAAGGTACAGAATGAGAAATAGGATTAAGTAACAGCCAGAGAGACTGAAACAAAGTTGAGAAAAGCCTCTAATTGGATAACTCCAGGCCCAGATGTAGTAACTAACTTCTGGTTAAAAGTATTAACATCTTTGCACATAGATTTAGCCATGAGTAAGAACTATCTATATGCACACCCAGAACAGACACCAACCTGGCTAACATCAGGAAAAACAATGCTCCTAATTGAGACTGAACCTGTACCTACCCTAAAAATTATAGACCAATAACTTGCATTCCAGCAACATATAAAATCTACACTGGAATAGATGCCAACAGAGTTTATAGTCATTTAAAAGAAAACTCAATCATGGCAATAAAACAAAAGGACAATAAAAGAAAGCCATATGGAACAAATTTGTTGTTAAAGTCATAGTGGAAAATTCTAAAAAGGGGAAGAATCTAAGTACACTGATAAACTACATCACAGCGACCATGAAACAGTGGCAAACCACTTTTCAGTTAAGTCATGATAAAGGACAAATTATTATTCTAGGGATAAAAATCCAAAGGGGAGTTATTCCAGGGTGACTCTGACACTGTTGGTCTTTGCCTTGCCCTTAACCCATTGAGCTGACTGCTTAACAGATTAGGTCATGGCTATAATATGTCTCCAGAAAGCAACAAAGTGTAAAGACTTCTCATCTTCTCTTTGTCAATGATTTAAAACTGCAAAAAAGCCAGATGAGTTCATGTGATATCATTTCAGACATAACACATGCAGAAGTACATGTCTCAACACAGAATGCTTGTGTGTTGCATGTTAGTGTCATCCCTATCTGGATAGGAGAAGCACCTCACAACAGAGTATCCAGACATCGAAAACTTTACAATACAAAAAATAAGAAGATAAAGATGAAAAGTATAAAAGAAGATTATTAATGGAGAAGTTAAAGAAATGGAAACTGAGGTTATGGAGTACCTGCGAAGTGAAGGATTCAGTGTAGAAAATCTAACTCAGAAAGCACCACAGCAGGATGGAGCAATAGACATCCAAATTACGGAGAAACCAGTGGAACATTAAGCAACTGGTTAGTTGCCATAAGAAGATATTTTGGAGCCTTTCACAGGAAAGCTGTATAAATGTTCATTTGAAGCTGGACAGCAAGGGAAGGAACAGGAAACCGTGGCAACTCTGATGCAGTCAATGATGAGGAGTGATGGGCCAGTGAGTTCCCCTATGACAGAGCAATGGATGACAAAGAATGAAATTGAAGAGAATGTGTTACATTAAGATGTTATAGAACTTTCTATTAGCATGCCCGCAGAAAATGAACAAAAATGTGCCCTCAGTTTAGAAGAAAATTAGCTAAGGGAATAGTTGCTTGATTTAATAGAGATAGATAGACATATTAAGATCAGTGAAAGAAATAGACTGCAGAAAGTCAGTAAAACCCAAGAAGTTAGAAGTTTGATAAAACAAATGAACACAGTAATTAGGACTGTCCATAGAGGTCCATGTGATATAACAGAAGTAAACAGGATATATTACTGCCCAGCTAAATTAATAACAGATACAATTCTAACATAAGAACACAGGGTAGTGAGGGAAAGGAAGCGGAGAAATCGAATTCCATCATGGAAGTATCAAATAGACAAAAATATAAAGCAATTAAGGCAAGAAGTGTCACTGTTAGAAGAGTATAGAAGAGGAACAGATCAACAAAAATACTCAGAAAGACAGATGTGGTAAAAGCAATGCACAGTATTATAATGGATCAGGACTTATCATGCACTATCGCAAATAATAAACTAAAAATCTCAGCACAGGTAGAACAATTTAGAAGCTACACAGATAAATATAAAGGAAAAGTACAAAATATGAAATTTATTGATGACCCAAAAAGGTTTTATAGAGGACTGGGAAACAAGGTAAAAGGAATTGAAAAAACACCAAAAAAAGAAGAAATAGATACATTTTAGAGAACAATTTATGAAGATCCTGTGGAACATAACAAAGATGCTAAATGAACAGAAGAAGTTAAAGAAAGAATAAGAAATTCAAAGGTACAGAATGAGAAATAGGATTAAGTAACAGCCAGAGAGATTGAAACAAAGTTGAGAAAAGCCTCTAATTGGATAACTCCAGGCCCAGATGTAGTACCTAACTTCTGGTTAAAAGTATTAACATCTTTGCACATAGATTTAGCCATGAGTAAGAACTATCTATATGCACACCTAGAACAGACACCAACCTGGCTAACATCAGGAAAAACAATGCTCCTAATTGAGACTGAACCTGTACCTACCCTAAAAATTATAGACCAATAACTTGCATTCCAGCAACATATAAAATATACACTGGAATAGATGCCAACAGAGTTTATAGTCATTTAAAAGAAAACTCAATCGTGGCAATAAAACAAAAGGGCAATAAAAGAAAGCCATATGGAACAAATTTGTTGTTAAAGTCATAGTGGAAAACTCTAAAAAGGGGAAGAATCTAAGTACACTGATAAACTACATCACAGCGACCATGAAACAGTGGCAAACCACTTTTCAGTTAAGTCATGATAAAGGACAAATTATTATTCTAGGGATAAAAATCCAAAGGGGAGTTATTCCAGGGTGACTCTGACACTGTTGGTCTTTGCCTTGCCCTTAACCCATTGAGCTGACTGCTTAACAGATTAGGTCATGGCTATAATATGGCTCCAGAAAGCAACAAAGTGTAAAGACTTCTCATCTTCTCTTTGTCAATGATTTTAAACTGCATAGCTCATCAGATGAGGAACTGAAAGCACAACTGCAAGTAGTCAAAACTTTTTCAGATGATATACATTTTTCCTTTGGCCTTGAAAAATGTACAAAAGCAGGAAAACTGCAGTACCAAAGAAAACATCAGTTTGGGACAAGAATGTGATATAAAATAACTTGTGCAATAGGGAGTATATAAATATCTGAGAATTGATGAAGGATTAACAATAAAACATGAACAAATGTGAATAAAACTTAATAAGAAATGTTTTAAAAGACTTAAGTTAATCCTGAAAACAGCATTGACATCTAGGAACAAAATTAAAGTTGTAAACCAATTTACTCTTCCTGTCCTAACTTACAGTTTTGGAATGACTGACTGGCCCCAAAGGTGTTGGATAGATTAGACAGGAAAACAAGAAGAAAGCTTCATGCTCACCAAATGATTTATAAAAATCACTGCATCCCAAGATTATGTATTCCCCATTCCGAAGGAAGTATGGGCCTCCCTGAAACTGATTACATGTATAGATTTGCAATCATGGGAATTAATACATAGCTCTTAACTTCATAAGACCCAAACATAGTGAAAGTTTTGAAACATGAGGAGAATAAATCTAAGACGACTTCCCTTTTTAGTCTAGCAGAAGCATATCGGCATAAAGTGGCAAAGGAAATCAAACCAGAAGTAGATAAAAATCAGTTAGCAACTGAATGTGCCAAAAAAAAACAAAGGAAAGAATATAAGGTGAAGGATCAGATGAGAAAGCAAGAAATGTGGAAAATGTATAAATATAGTTGCAAGTATAGAAAACTTCTGGAAGAACCTCATGTTGATCAGGATCAAATGCAGGAATGGTTTAGGAGAGCTGAATTCAAACCAAAAGATGAAAGGTTAATATTGGCAGTCCAAGACAGTGGGCTACGTACATGTTGGTGTACAAAGTCCATTGAACAACTGGAAGAAACAGACAAATGTAGGTTTTGTAAAACAGAATTGGAAACAGTTCTAAACCTTGTTGTGCTGGTTGTGATATACTAATGGCAGAAGGACTGTATACTGAAAGGCATAATAATGTGGCAAGACTGTTGCACTGGGGATTGTGCAAGCATTATAATACTGAAGTAGCTGAAAAACACTGTAAACATGAGCCACAAAGCATCATAGAAAATGATGACGTCTACATCACCCAGAGGTCATACCTCTCAACTGTACAGATTTTCACAGAATGTCCAGATTTTTGGCTCATATTTTTGGCCTGTTCCTCATAAAATTTGTAGTTTTCTGGCAAATCACTGGGATGATCTGAGGATTGAAGTCACTAAATAATGACAAACATTTTAGTTTCTGACTTCAAATCCTTCAGAAAATGTAAATTGTGTTACGCTAGCAACTTTCTAAATTTATCAGAGCAATATTTAAAATATGTCCCAATTTTTGGGCCTTTGTCCCCCCATTTTGTCAGGCTTTGTCCAGATTTCTTGTACTAAGAGTTTGATAGGTATGATGGGATCACCCATTACCAACAGTTCAAAAGACAGATGCAAGAAAACCAGATACAGTGGTCCATGAAAAGAAGACAAAAGTAGCACTGATCATTGAAAATGCTACACCCAGTGACTACAGTGTCTTGCGTACAGAGAGACACAAAGCCAAACATATCAGGATTTGCAGGCAGAAACGAGAGCAATGTGGAAGAAAGTTATCCAGACAGTTCCAATAGTAGTAGGAGCAATGGGTCTTATAAAAAAGAATCTACATGTATATAGATATGTTACCAATCTATGTAACTCCATACGAATTGCAGAAGGAGTCATTACTAGGAACATTGCAGGTGCTGCAAAGAGCACACCTGGATGCTGTAAAAGATTGAAACTATAGTAATTTCATGAACTATAATCATACCTTAACCTAGGAATGAAGTCCATTCCTGCCATGGTATTAGAAACCCAAAAGATTTGGAGGGATTAAAAAGTCAGAGTAATGTCAAAGGCCAAAAAGGCAACTGTCACATAAAGGATCTCCTGAATGTCAAAACATCCTACACACATATGCCATACATATGTGTACCATATGGGCAAAATGCATGGGAAGGACAGAGGTTTACAGGCATACACTAGGCAAACACCCACTAGGGTCCTTATAAACTTAGGGGTCCACTTTCTAATCTCGAAATGCAAAAATTTCAAATTTCAGTATTTCAACACCAACATGTTGAAAGTGCAGTTTTACGAAACTGCACTTTGTCAAATCTGTTTCCCAACTCCGTGATAGGTGTGCTGTGGTGTGTAATTTAGTGTGTTCTCTCTTTTTAAGGGTATTGCGGTCTGTTTAATGATGTTTGTTTATGTACGGGGATTCAGGTAGGTGTTTAACTTTTAAAGCTTTTGGTAGAAATTTGTTAAAATGTAATTTTTGTGGGAGTTGTAGGAGTAGGTTGGGGTAGGTAGGTGAGAGTGTTTGTTTGTGTGAGTTTTGAATGTGTTGATTTTTGTATGTGTGTGCGTGTGTGTGTGTGTGTGTGTGTGTGTGTGTGTGTGTGTGTGTGTGTGTGTGTGTGTGTGTGTGTGTGTGTGTGTTTGCGTGTGTGTGTGTTATTAGTGAGTGTAAATTTTATTGTCTGCAATGGGGGTGTAGGGCAAGTAAAGGAAGGCTTGTGTGTTTTTTTTGAGTTAGTGCGACCTTGGAGTTGGTATTTAAGTAGCGGGGGTGTGGGGGTGCAGGGGCGCTTTTCAGAGGTGCCGGAAGCTGTTGAAGACTTGGGGGATGGAGGGTGAGAGGGCACTTAGTGATCTAAAAAGGGCAATTTTTTTAAAACTATTTACTACCACAACATAGGTTCACTTGCAGAACATTTTAAGCTTAGCCAATTTCTTATGATGGTGCTTGAATTAACATTTCCTGATTGGTCTCACCTATCCCATGGCTGATAATTGTATATTAGCCCTAGTGAGAATAAATGTGATCATACTATAGATAATTTGAGGGGACTCATGTAAGGGATGCAGCATTTAGGAAATGCCTCTATCCATTAGTGGCACTAGGGGCAATCCTGGAGTACATTTTCTATTACCCATCCTTAGATCCAAGTTGCATTTGAATATGGACAGAGATGAGCTTTGTTTTACTTAAATGGATAGTCTGTTCTAGATATATATCCATCTCTCCACAACATTCAGTTTAGATACCTGGACTGAGTATTTCTGATGCCATTTGACTTGTTGATGTTCAGTAGATCCATCTTTATTAGGACGGAGGATGCCTTGTATGCCAGACACATCACCTCTATGCACTCTGCAGGATACTGAGTATAGTGATAAATCTTTGAGGTGTTCCATGCAATACCTAAGGTATCTCTGTGGGTTGGGTATTCCAATTGTTGCATGGGTCTAGACAAATACATGCCAAAGTGGGCATCATACAAAATGATTGACCTAATAAGGGCTTTGCAAAGGGGGACAATAACATCTCTATATCTAGTCACAATAAATTTGTTTATAATCTGTGCAATATAGAAAGAATTTCTTATGACTCTGGGCACATGTTGGTCAAAAGGTAGGTCACTGTACACACAAGTTCCCAAATGCCAAACAACTGGGTCAGTTCTCGGGGGATATTGTCAATTTGGCAGTTCCCTGGAGTAGATGACTTCCCAAAGGATACAATAATGTATTTCTTGGAGTTTAGTTTCAATTCATGATTCTGACACCAGTTATTATTTGGTACAAGCCTTCCTGCATGATGGTTAAGTCATTTGGGGATTCAATAACTGCTCCTAGCTTACAGTTATCTCAAACATAGTTATCCAAAGCCCTTTGGTATTTCCTTTTACTTTTGAGATATATATGCCAAACAGAAAAAGTCTCAGCACCAAACCCTGGCGGACTCCATTGGTGAGTGGTCTCTACTCCTATTTTGATCTCCTGCATCCTGTAAGGAAGCATACACGTGTATGTTCTTTGATTCACATTCCTGATTCTATTAACCTGATTGTATTAAATTATATTCCTTGTATAATACAGCACCACTTGTTAGAATGTGTTTTAAGTTTGTAGTTTGGAACAGTCTTCTAGTAAGCAATGAAACAAAATGTATGAATCAATAATGACAAAACTACCCATTTCAGAAAATTTCAACCATAAAACGCCACTCAAACATCTGTTATTACAATCCACCAATATCAGTAAATATGCAAAATCTCTGCAGAAGTAAGTCATCTAAATAATTCCACATTAAAGGAATCAGTAACAAATGCAGAGGTTGCTGCTAGCAAACAACTTTATATTTCATTGTTTCATCTACAAATAAAGTACCTGTTGCCCTTGAAGAATAAATTGCCTATGTTATATTATAAATGATAAGCTAGTAATTCTGCAATGGGGAATGGATGGCAAACTGATTATGGGTTTATAGTTACTAGGTCACCCCTCCAAAGGAGGACATTTATAGGAGTGAAGCATCCACTCCCATTAAAGTACAACACAGTACAGTATCAGCGATCCATCTGCATACTGTGGGAGTAGTACCCACAGCCTTCTGCATCAAAAGCAAGTATACTACCTGTTGTGCTACGAACAAAGCAAACAACTTAGCATAAGTAGCACTAAACTTCTGTTCCCCTGAAGCTCTCAGCTCCTTGTAAAATCCACTTGAAGATCAACTAAATATCTTAACTTCACAGCAAAAGAAATCTGGAAAAAGCCAACATTTATTTGGGGGGCAAAGGTCCAAAACTAGGACACATTTTAAATATTGCTTGTATAATCTTAGAAAGTTGCTAAAATAAATTGTTCTGTGCTATCATGTGTTTCCTGAAAGATAGGAAGACTGAAACTTAAAGAGCTATCAATATTTAGTGAATTCAGTTCTCACTGATTTTATTTATTTTTTATTTTTATTTTACATTTGTTTACCGGGAAAGTCCAACTGGACACATGTCCATTTTCAGCGGAGGCCCTGGGAGAAAAGCTCCACATTACAATACAGTACATGAGAGTAAAAAGAAGTAGAACATACATACATATGGCTTATATACACATCAGGACACGGACACACACACACACACACACACACACACACACACACACACACACACACACACACACACACACACACACACACACAAAACACACATACATGGGAGCAGCATAACACCTGCAAATAAAGGAACAAAACTCTCTTTACTGGCATGACTCTGGCTCTGGCAGCACCAGTGGAACAGCGGCAGCATAACTCCTGTAATACAGAGTAATAAGAAAACAAGAACAGCTAAGTTTAGTTAGTTTAACTTTCACGAGTGAATCTACGTTAGAGTGAAAACTTCACTTCATTAATTTTTCCAGACAGGTCTTGCAGCTGTAAAAGGGGGGGGGGGTTCCCCTCCCCCTGGCTATATGGTTCCGGCACCCATGCCCTCTGCAGAAACATATGGTTGTTGTATTGTTTGAGGTATTTAGTGTTTATGTACTGTTTTGGGGGGAGGGTTGTATTTTTATTTGTGTTGTGTTATTTTTGGTATTTTAATTGTTCGTTGTTTTGAACTTTCGTGTTTATGAGGTTTTGAGTTTCTAGTCTTGAAATATTGAAATTCAAGTAATCTCTGTGGTATCCCCAAAGTCTCAAAACAACCCACTAAAGTGTAGTGGGCCAAAAACAAAACAGTGTAAGAAACTTCTCTGTGTGGAAGATTTTCAGTCCATATATTTCTAGTTAATCACTGTATATTAATCAGATCAGACAATAGTAGTAAAAGTAGCAAACTTAAACTCGTCTTAAGTCAAAACAAAACAAAACAAAAAATAATAATAGAAAATATATAATTATACAGCATTACTAAGTATTCAAAAGTAATCCAAGCAAGGCAGGCAGTCTGTTTCCAGTCAAAAATCCTTTATTAAGTACACGGACAAGCGATCCAAGTAAAACAAAAATAGAGTAATAATTTCCTCAAAGCTTGTGAGGATTTGAGGGGTGAAGTTGGAAATGCTATATCCTGAGGCTCAGTGAATGTGGCACCATTAACTGCCAGTTCAGCACTTTGCTGTGTACTGCTCTTGAGGTTTCTGACATAGCTGTAGGAGGCCTTATGGTTATCTTTCACCTGGGAGGCCATCTTAATTTCAAAGTTGGTATTGCTTGACCTAATTAGCCCTCGTGTTTGCCTATTTACTTAGATGGGAGAGATTTTATCTTTATGGGAATTACCCTTCCTGGATTTTGCCATATTTTTTTTTTCCTTTTGTTGTATATCCTGATTAATTTGGGATGCCATCAAGGCAGTTTGCTTTTGAGGCTAGTCCTGGGCTTACATCTGGTAAGTATAGCAGCCTCTATGCAGCTATTGACATGGTTGTAAAGAGTTTCTGAGAGCAATTCACCATAGGCTGCTGTGCTCCTGGGGTTTAGAGAGGCACTGAATTTTGATTAACCATCACTTAATAAAAGATAATTTGCTTTGAAATAGTTCCTAATTGCTACAGGTTCTAATGGGATTATGGAGTTGATTTTAATTTTGAAGGAGACAGCTTTATGGTTGGATCTTACCAGGGAGGACAACACATTGGGAGGGGGGTGCAGCATTCTTCTGTATTTCTGAGCATGAGATCCATTATGTCGGAGCCTCTAGTGGGTGTATTTACTATATGGTCAAGGGTTTTTTATTTAGGAAGTGCAGAAATCATAGTAAGACCCCACATATAATGCACAACCATTATGAAATATGGTTTCAGTAAATACCCACGACAGTCATGTGTGGCACAAAGCATCACACATGTATGTGTCCATAAAACAGAATGACATGCAAGTGCTGCAGTCAAGAAATTGAATGGTACAGAAAGGTGCACCTGTGTGTTGCATGCACAAGTAACAGTGCTGAAATGCAACTTGGGTGCTATGTATCCCGACACATATGATCCGAATACCACCATTTAGGAGAGGAAGACCACTTCTGGCACACCCCACACATGGCCCTCAACCATCATTGTCTGTGCAGCAATGTGTATGTAAAGTACAGCAGTGTAAGTAAACTTGCCATAAAAGTAGATGTTCAGATGATCACTGCTGGAGTAGCCTAAGCTATATGGGTTATATCCTGCATAGGATATAAACAGCCAGCCAGATTTCAAAGTTTCAGTGCAACTTTCATGCATTCAAACTGTTATTCAGCTTGAGCTGAGCTAACTAAAAAGACAGGTTTGGTCACCAAGCTCTTCAGAGCTTTCATGCCAACTGAGAGAGTTACATTGAGCTCTGAGAGGACAGTGCTAAGACCAAAAACATAAATAAATAAATAAATAAATAAATAAATAAATAAATAAATAAATGTCCAAACCCTGGCATAAAAATACACCCAAAACCAAGGGAGATGGATGGATGGAGTGGCTACTGCAGCAGCGATTGTTTGAACAGCTGCTACTACAGTAAGTTTATTTAAACAACTTTATTATGTTTTTCATATTCATCACTGCTAAACTAGGCTAAGGTATGTAGGTAGGTTGTCATAGCTTTGAAAAGCTGGAAGGTGGAAGGAAAAGGTTCTAACAGCCCATGGAGAATGGTCCTAGCAAAGCCTGACCTAGACCTGGAGAAGGAATCTAACTTGTTGTGCTTTATAAAAGTATGCACAAAGAACCAATTTGCTGCTTCTAGAAAATGTCTAGAGTCCATCCCTTTCCAAAAAAGCACAGATGAAGCAAAGGCCCTAGTTGAAAGTACCTTGACCCTACCTGGAATTATTTTCTTGTGGTGAGAATAACAAAAGGTAACAGCCTGAGGCAACCACTTGTATATAGTCTGTTTTGACACAAGTTGTCCCTTCTTCTTACCTTCACAAAAAATGAACAAATGGTTGGAAGCTATGAAAGATTTCATTCTGTCAAGACATTACCTGAGTGGCCTGTGGTCATCCAAGGTATGAAGTATCTCGGATACCACTTTAGGCATAAAAGAACGATTAGTGCTCAAGGAACCCTGTCTGTGTAGAAAATGAGATAGGTCTAACAAACCATAAGAGCATGCAGCTCAGATACTCTTTCTGCAGAGGCCAGAGCAAACTACAAAAATGTTTTCCATGTTAAGAACCTCAAGTCAGCTAGATTAGCTGTTCAAATGGAGTAAGAATTAGCATCTCTAATGCAAAATTAAGATTCCAAGGAGGAGCCACCAGTTATCTTAGAGGTCTTTTATACAAAACCCCTTTCAAAAACATTTCGAAATGGGAATGTCTTGAAAGGGGGATCCATGGACAGACATGCTGAAATAGCCTAAAAATGAACCTTGATAGAAGATTAAGATAGGCCATAGAAAAGCAACTCGACAAATATAGCAAAACCAGAGAAACACTAGCCCTGAATGGATGCCGGTTATGTTGTTGGAAAAGACGTTTCCATTTGATAATATATGATTTTCTAGTAGCAGACATTTTTCCTTACATTAGCACCTGCTGCATGTCCTTGGTAAACAGATAAAGATATTAAAACCCTATCATCCAGGTAGTCAGTTGAAATTGTTTATGATTGATGTGTATCAAAAACTTCTGTTCTTGTGAGTAGATGCAGTCTCTGAGGGAGCTTGTGCTAGTTACTCCTGGCCAGTTCCAAAAGAAGGGACACCCACTGTTGCCTGAGCCAGAAGAGAGTCACCGCTATGATCTTGGGAATCCCTTCTGAATTTTGAGAAGTACTCTGGATATCAGTGGAAAGGGTGGCAAACACAAAGGAACATTGCTGTCTGAGGAAAGGAAAAGGCATCTGACTTCCAAACTTTCTTACATGGAGTCTTGTAGCAGATCTTTGACAGCTGATTGTTCAGGTAGGAGGCAAAAAGGTCTACCTGAGGAACTGTCCATAGATGGATCAAATCTTTAAAGAGGCTCTAATCTAGTTTCCATTCATGGCAGTCTGCATTTGTCCAGATCAACTTATCTGCCACACAGTTTTGCTCTGATGGAATGTAGGAAGCCTGTAGATTGAGATTGTGGTGTAAAGCTATATCCCATGCTAACATGGCAAGTCTGCATAAGGTATAAGACCTGGTTCCTACTTGCTTTTTATGTACTACATCACTGTGGTATTGCCTATGAGAACTAGAAGTGGTCCTGAGGACCAAAGTTGATTCATTGAGTTGAGTTGAGTGACTTGATATGGGCAACATTTCTTCTACATCTAGGTGCTTGTATTTGTCAATTTTCTCTCAAATACCAGCTCCACAAGCAAAGTCTGAGGCATCTGCAGTTTCTGACTCCTTTAGAGAAGGAGGGGAGAAAGGGAGTCCTGGATTCAGGGATATTAGATATCTCCACTAAATGATTTCTCTTCTCACAAATCCCAGAATTGGCATCTGAAAAGATAACGGGTCATTGTGCTAGAACCAAAGAGACTTCAGATACCGTTGTATCTTTCTCATGTGGTGTCTTGTTAGAGGTATCATGAGCATCATAGATGCCATTGCACCCAGAATCCTGAAGTATTACCATGCAATAACCAAAGTCTGAGTGGAAAACCCCACAGACAGATATAAATGTTAATACAAGGTTTTTCCTGAAGAAGAAAATCTCTTTGCATAGAGATGTCTAGTAGACACTCCAGGAAGACAATTCTATGTGATGGATTCTAAAAAGACTTTTCAAATTTCTCTTGGAATCCGAGGCTACATAGGAGACTTCTCACATAAATGGCAGATTCCAAACACCATGAAAAAAGTCTCTCAAAGATAAGCAAGACATCTAAATGTGGATATCCTGTTGTCTGCAATATACTATAAATAAAGCTAGATACTTTGTGAACCCTCTTAAAGCACTGGATAATCCAGAGGGTAAGGCAGAGGACTGATAACGTGATATAGACACAAAAAACCTTAAAAAACATCTGAAGCCTGGATGCATAGAAATGTGATGTTAAGTGTCTTTTAAATCTAAGGTTACAAAAAATTCAAATGAGGAAAAAGGGGTAAAAGATTGCATAGAGAAGGCATTTTGAACTTGGACATTATCAAAAAAGTGGTTTAGGAAAGAGGTCCAGAACTGGTCTACAGGTATTTCCTTTTGCACCATAAACATTCATGAATAAAAATCTCTTACCCACTGGAAAAGAGGAACTGTTTCTATTACCCCTGAGAAAGCATGTGCTGTAGGACAGTGGGGAACAGAGGATTTGGTTTGGTGGATGTGAAATAAATTCCTGGAAAGGATGAATTTCTTCCCAGTGCCATCTGTACCCCTTTTGAATCAGTCTCAGAATCCATTTGTCTGAAATAATCTGTTTTCAAAGAGAGAAATGGAGATTCAAACTTTTTGGAAGGGATAAGGGAGTGCCAGAGATTGTGAATGTGTGTTGTGGGTGGGTGAGTGTTGGAACAAGGTCCCTTACATAGTCATTCTGACTTATTTGACTGTCCTTTATTTGGGGTTTCCTGCTTTCTTTATTGACCACCCTGCAATTGTTTTTTTTTTTTTCTGCCTCCCATCCTTTCACTAGGACTGTTTGTTTTATTTCTTTCCAAAACTGGACATGGGTGTAGAAAAACCCTTGCAAAAATTAGAAAAAATGACTGAAACAAATATGAGAGATTTCCTCTACCATTCTACCCCTGTCATTACATTTCTTGTCAACCCCTGAAGGAAAGAGACCAAAAACTAAGTTTCTATCCAAAAGTGAATTTAAAATTAAATTGAGGTTTTGAGAACACAGTTAGACAAAACTCCTCACCACAGTACCAGTGGCAACAATGCTAGATGTAGTATCTCCAGAGTCATAACCAGACTTTAAACAGTGAGCAGCATCCCTCTCAGTTCTCTTACTAGAAGGCATCTGGGCAAAGCCTAAAATAATAGGGGGATAAAGGCATCAAAACAGGTAGGGACTTTAAATATTGCTCTTATAAACTTGAAAGTTGCTACAATAACAGGATTTGTGCTAGCATGCATTTTCTGAAAAATTTGTGACTTCATTCCTCAATGATTTGCGAGAAAACCGCAAACTTTTTGAGGAATAGACCAAAATTATGAGGCAAAAACCTAGACATTCTGCAAAGATCTGGACAGATGAGAACTAAGAAATAGAAACTAAACCACACAAAGTAGATGTTGTCTGAGGAAGGAACTGCAGATAAAATATTCCTCTTACATTCATAATTAGTCAGCATAAACTTTAATGTATTTACCTTATAATTCAAATTTGTACAGATTAAAGTTGCAGAACCACATACATTTTTCCCAAACTTATCAATTTCTTTACCATCCTTGTCTGAAGGGGAAGGATTACAGTTAACAAAATGCTTGGCAGTAGCCTGATAGACTTAAGTTATAGCTGATGAGTCAGGTCTGGGATAAGAGTGTAGAAATTTGAAAGACTAAGAAACTTTCTCCATCCTATATGCATATTTAGGTGCCAAAAGCTGGCTATTAGGGAAACCACTGGCTATGACAAACACATCCTCCATTGTTGGCAGCACTGAGATGATAGGAGGTTCTGGCAATTCCATTTGTAACATTTCATAGTATTTTCTGAGGAATTGAAAAACCTAAGGATTCTCCCACTGAAAACAATGCCACAGTCTGGAAATAGTCTCAGAGAAAGAGAATCCTTAACATGGAATTGTAAATAATATGCTCTCTTCTGAGTCTTAAGTAGTAATCTGATAAGAAAAACATGCATCTGTCAGGTTACATTCCTCTCCAGATTCAATTTCCTGAATCTCAGCATGACATGAGGAATCCCTTTTTCACTTGCCAGAAACCACCTGATAAGAAGGGTCAATATCCTGGACAAGACCCTGAGCCAGACTTAGTAAACTACTCCTTGTCCAGAGACACTGGAGCAGGAGAAGATGCATGCTTAGTTTTCTGTCTTTAGTTGACAAGAAAAGTAAAGAAAATAGGATGTTTAATGGCGGCAACAGCTTCCACAAGGATGGGCACAACTTTCAGGTTAGCAGGGTCACTTTCCCTGTCCCTTCTCCAAATAGTGGCAAGAGTGGCTTACCAATTGCCCACTAAGGGATCCCCAACAGCTGCAGAGGACATGGCTAATCTTTGGCCCATAGTGGCTAAATGGGCAACAGAAGATGGATCGGGGGAAAAAGATGAGTGGTCTGAGGAAGCAGCTTTGGTCACAGCAGAGTCACCCACTTGCAGCTAAGGCAAACTGCTAGCCTGCTATGTCGGGAAAGACTGTTTAGTTAACTTTTGTTTTTTTGTGGCTAGAAGAAGAGCCAACCATGGAACCAGTAGTTTATTCCATGGCCAAGTCAAAAATGATGTCTCTTTCATGGGGAAACTAAATCACATAAGCTAATAAAATTTAAAAAGTAGAATAAAGACACTTTCTGCAATAAATACACAGTAAAACGTACTTTCTCACACTGGAAAGTAAATTTACATATTAAAAATTATATCGGCAAAGTTTTTCCTGAAAGAGAACATATCTCTCCAGTAATAAAACAGCACAAGTCAGCCATCAATCCTCTGAAGCCCAGAGAGGATCACTTTCTTCAGAGGCAGGAAAGCTCTGAAGGGCTTGGCACCATAATGTTTCTTTTAGTCAACTCATCTTGAGTTGAATTATGGTTTGGGAGTGTGGAACATGCCCTGAAGCTCTGGAATCTAGCTGTTTGTTTTATCCTATGTCAAATAAAACATGGATTAATGTGTGCAGCAACAGCTTTAGGGACATCTGCTAAACCACAGTTTAATTTATAGAAGTTGATATGGTTTGAAACTCAATTACTGAACAAAGAGCAGCCCTTATTAATTTTCTTTAACACATTCATGAAGAACTTCACTTAGTTAGGTTGTTACAATCTTGCACATTGTATGAAAAGCATTTTATATTCTGTTGTACACGATACTGTTATCAAACTCTTGAAAGTAATCTTTTCTCATACTGTTATCAGATGAATTTCCATGGCTATCTTAATAGACCACAAGTAACAAAATGGAGTGGTTCAGTCTTATTATAGCTGCCACAGAAAATAGGACATCCCTAAGTATCAGAACTTGGCCAATTGCTTATTTCGCTCTCTGTGAACAACATGGCTCAGCAATGCCAAACTCAGTGAGTATGAAGACAAATCTGACATTGCTATATCTGTCAGCTCCTCATATGGCATCAATCATCTATACTAATCTTTCTTTAATTCTTTAAAATCCTGGCTAAACAACATGGGCCTTCAAATGAATGCTTCCAAATCTGAGCATGTGCTGTTCCCACAAAGTATCCGTCATCTTCATCCTGCACTAAGCATATTCAGTTATGCTTCCCTTACTCTATAACACATTTTTTTTTCATCACAGCACTTATGTTTATACCAAGTAGCAGAGGTTGTAAACTTCTAATAGTAGCCATAGCCATAAATAGTCAATTCAGATCAAACCTTTCCATAAAGAACATGATAGCAGAAATGGACTCACATAGGGGAACATTTATGGGCCAAATTATTCCTGTTGTTTAATATTAAACTAGTCACTACCAACATTTCTGATGTACCCTTTCTCACCTCTGGATGACCATTCCATTCCTGCACACACTAGAACAAGTGTACAAGGGAGTAGCTACAATTGCTTCAGGCAAAAAAAGCTGTTTAACCCATTGCGATCCTTTTTTTATCAATTGATTGATTTTTATGCACACTTTATTGACTGGATTAGTACCACTATGTTGCACTATACTGGCTAAGGGAAATTTGGCCAGGACCTCACATTTTTGAAAAACATAAAAACAAGAAATAAAAAAATGGATGTCAATAATACTGGGGCAATAGAGACTTCATTTTTTTCTATGAAAATTACTCAGGAAAGAGTGATGCCAATTTTGGATGAAATAATAGCTGAGGGTATACATGGAGTAAGGAAAAGATATGGAAGTAAAATGATTCTGAAAATAAAATACATAGTAGAAAATTTAGGAGATGGGAAAGATGAAGGAAGAATGGTGGTGTGTGATGTTGCAAAAGCTTTTGATAATATAAATAATAATGACATTTGGAATATTTTGAAAGAATATGGCACAGGAAAAAGGTTGCTACAGTTATTATGTCAACTTATGAAGTATCTTGAGTGCCTTTGATGGTGAATGGATGGTTAGGAAAGAAATATTAAGACAGAAAGAGGGAATGAAAGGGCTGCCGCCAAACTTAGGAAGCCTGAAACATGGAAGGTAACAAGAGATCCTGTAGAGCTATTAGAAATATTTTGGAAATTCTATGATACTGTCTATAAAGCAGAGAAATATGAAAATAAAAAAACAAACAAATGGAAATTTTATGGAAGAATTAAATATGCCAATGTCAGAGGAAGATGAAACTCAATTACTAACATTAAGGACAGGAGAAGATGAAATAAAATGGTGATGTATAACCAATCTACAGAAAGTCCCCAGGAATAGATGTTATTCCTGTGGAAGTTTGGAAGCAAGGAGGGAAAAACTGATAAAGATCTGGAAGGTTTTGTTTAACAACATTTTAAGAGGAGGAGAAGCACCAACATCCTGGAAGAAAGCAGTGGTAGCTGTAATATCTAAAGGGGGTAAAGATCCATCAGATCCAGCTTCATACAGGCCCATTGCAATACTAAACCATGATTATAAGGTGTACATGTCTATAATGGCTAAAAGAATGGGAAAAGTAATGCCAAAACTGATAGATATGGGTCAATGTGGTTTTATGGAAGGAAAGCAAACATTTGACAACATTAACTGAACACTGATGATCCAGAGGGAAGCAGAATGTAAGAAAATACCATTGTTGTTGGTGGGTCTTGATGCAGAGAAAGCATTTGACAGAGCATGCTGGGACTTTATGAGCAGGGCCATGGAAGCATTTGCATTTCCTGAAGATTGATTAGGAGGACTTATGAGGGATCTGAGGTGAAAATTAAAGTGGGTTGGGTCCTCTCTGATAATTTCTGCTTGAGCAGAGTAACCAGGCGGCGGTGTCCTCTTTCCCTTTTATTATTTGCATTATATTTAAAACCATTAGCAAAGAAAATAAGGGATGCATAAATTCAAGGATATAATTGGGATGGTAGTCAAGAAAAGCTGGCTTTTTTTGCAGGTGATATTATTTTATACCTGACAAAACCAGAAAGAGACATTACAGTTTTGTGGAACATTTTGAGACAGTTTCAGATCTTTTCGGGATACAAAATTAATGAAGCTAAAACAAAGGCAATAGTGATAAATTATGTACCCACACATGAGTTTCTTCGGGAATATCCATATTTATGGGCACATGATAAAATGAAGTATTTAGGAGTATGGATTAAAAATGATTCTAGTGTGGTAGCTAAGGGTATGTGGGAAAGAGACTAAATAAAAGATAATACAAAAACTTGAGAAAAAGGAAGCTTTGTTATATGGATATGGATAGTAAGATACAAGCAGTTAAACTGTTTTTAGCCCCTTTAGACTTAGACACAGGTCAGACATATTTTTATCAACCAGAGCTGAAGTTGTGGATAGCAATTAATAAAGAGCTGAAGGACTTTATCTGAGAGGGGAAGATGGCAAGAGTCAAGTGGAATAAGCTGATTCTTCCAGTAGAACAGGACGGAATGGAATTACCCAATTTGAAGGGGTATTTCACAGTAACATAGTTAACACTCCTATATATAGCACAAGCAGAAAACTATAATTCAAGGTGGAAAGGGAAGATGACTGTGATTTGGAATGCAGGTCTTTAAGCAGAATAACAATAATCATACAGAATATTATATCCATAAAGTAGCAAATAGTATTCTAAGAACTAAGCCAACAAGGGATTGGAGAAATGAGATTCTGCCAATAGGAGTGACCGCAATTAGGGGTATAGACAATAGGTAAAAGGGGGATAGAATTTATTGGAGAAAACTGGCAAAGGAACCAAGGTATTGGGTGCAAATAACCCGAGAGAAAAAGATGATAGAATGAGAAGACACCAATAATTTATTTGGATTGCAGGTTAGAGATTGCCTTTCCTATTAGGGATTGATATCACAGCATAGGCACAGAGAAATAAACAGAGGGGACCTAAATGAAAGACCAGCACTGGTAGAGGTTTTATTTGAATCTAGAACAGAAGCTGACATTAAAAAAGGAATAATTAGTAGAGCATATAAAATAGTTTATGCTAACTATAAGAATCAGTCAGAAGAGGTTAGAAAAGATTGGGAAGAGTTCTGTGAAGTAGATAACAGACATTAACAAATGTTACAAGAAAATGTTCCTGCTGTATAATAAGTACTGGCTTATGAGCATCTGAGCTTGCTATAATCAAGGTAGTTAGTGGAGTGGAAAGAAAGGTAGTGGTTGGATGGGGAGGGTGATATTAGAGTGGGAGTTGCAAGGGCATGTTTTTAGGTGCGCTTTTAGTAAAGTTTTGAAGTGGGTGCATGATGCTATGGAGATAAATGTGGGTGGGAGGGAGTTCCATAATTTGGCTATGGTGCAAGAGAATAGTGCTTCACCAGCAGAGTTATTGGCTTTAGTGATCTGCAAGTGATTTTTGTTGCTGGATCTTAGTGGTCTGGTGGTGAGATAGGGTTGGAGTAGATTCTGGAAGGATGGGGCATTTAGTGGATGATTTACTCGTTTGTGAGCAAGTGAGAGTTGATACCATTGAAGGAGGTGAGTGAGTTCAAGCCAGTCCAGTTCAGCAGGTTTATTCATTAACTAAACAATAATAGAATACTTCCTCACCAAAAAAAAAAAACTTTGGTATGAGCTCCCTAAGTTACTAAAAGTATCTAAAGCCATATCATTTTACTCCATGTATTACATACCTCTACATAACAACTTCTGCATAATGCAGCAAATAACCCTATCCTGTTTGACAGTTTACATGTTCTTGAAACAGGTATCACAGCCAGTATCTATTCTAGGACTCAAAGTCTACATGGTAACATTCACAGGACCTGCTGGCAGGATAGGTACCTCTCCCCAAGGATCCCCAAATGATGGAATAAGCTCAACTTCCATATATAGCTCCCTAACATTCTTTTAATCTAACCTAAATTAGTGAATGGGGATCCATAAATTCACTCAAAGTCTAGCTGATTTATCCATTATGAGAAAAGGAGCCAGCAGTGTGGAATTGTAGTGGCAAAACGCCTAATGGTATGCTGGACTAATAGCCAGGTATATACCAATGAACTTGTGAATACATACATGCTTGGACCGTGTTTGTGAACTACAAATGCAGTACATAACAGAGTAATAACAAACCTGGCTATTAACTATTCTTTAACCATGCATCTTATATTACACTTAAGCAAAATCTTACAAATAGTATTAAACCCAATTAGTGTTGTTGCCTGATGCGTACTAATGCCAGGACGGAGAGTGCGGTCCACCCTAGGATAATGCCCTAATTAGGGATGGCAGCTTAGTTAATTTCCTCAGGCTCAAACTCTGTACCCTGGTTACAGGAAACAAGAGCCTAAATCCTCTATACCAACTAATAAAAAATGAGCTTCAATACATTTTCAAGGAATTGAGTTTCAGTGCTTTTTCAAGAAATTGTAAACTTTTGTGCATTTTTAAGGAATCATGAGCTTCAAGGGAAGAGAAGTTTACTGCTGCTCATGCTAAGTCTATTTTCTGTTTTCAATGTGCAAATGTTTTGTTTAGCACGTGGTCATAGCACAACAGTTAGCATGCTTGCTTTTGATGCAGAAGGCTATGGGTTCAACTCTCATGACATATACATGGATGGCTGATACTTTGTTGTACTTTTATGGGGAGGGGTGGGGATGCTGCATGCCTGAGTGTATCCTCCTTTGGATAAGATGCCTAGTAGCTATGAACCTGTTGTCAGTTTTCCATCCATTCCATATTGCAATATTACCAGCTTACCTTTTTTTTAATGTGACATAGGCAATTTATTCTTCAAGGGCAGCAGGCACTGAAATTGTAGATGAAACACTGAAATACAAAGTTGTTTGCTAGCATCAGCCTCTTTAGTAATTATATGATCTCTTTGATGTGAAATCATTCAGAGGACTTTTACTTCTTAAGTTCATAGGTTCATAGGTAGGTACTAGGCTATCTGCCCGAGGGCATTTATAAGCCGAGCCAGAGTGTGTCGGCTTTCGCCACCCCATTGATTAATTAACTGATCCTCTGTCAAGCAGAGCCAATGAAGTGATCCCAGGGATGTATTTTCTGTTAAACATCCACTCGTTAAGGTTTGCCTTGAAGAGTGTTAGTGAAGGGCTCTGCCTGATGTAATTTGGAATTTTGTTCCAAAGCATGGGGAGTCTCTGTGACAGGAAACTATCCCTCCAGCATATTCTATTTATTGTTGTGGCAAGGTTTAGCACACTAGAGCATGTGGCTCATAGTGACTTGGATTTCTTTAAGTGGAGCATGTCCATCAATTCTGAATTGGACATGGCTTTATAAGTCAGGCAGAGATCACTTCTGAGTAAGCGATATGCCACTGAGTACAGCTGGAGTTTTTTCAGTCGTGCTGCATAGGACATATGTTTGAGGCCAGTAATCCTCTTGGTGAGGTGCTTTTGTGGTCTTTCCAGCTGTTGGAAGTGTCTTGTGAGGTACATCCCAAATGGGGCATTGTACTCTATGATGGGTCTAATGAGTGACGAGTAGAGCGGCACTATAACTTCTTTATTTCTAGATGTGAACCCTTTAGTAATTAGATGGGCCACATAGAAGGATTTCCTAACTACTTTGGCAATATGATTGTTAAAGGAGAGATTACTATCTACCTGGGTCCCCAGATCTCTTATTACCTCTTCTGTATTAAGGGGGTTGCCACCTATGTGGTAATTTGTGGGTGTTTTGTTTTTCCCAAATGGGATGCCTATGCATTTTTTGGCATTTAGCTTGAGGCCATGACTTTGACACAAGGTGTCCGTCTCAGTAAGACCCTTTTGGAGGATGTCCGTGTCAGCTGGAGAGTCAATTATGGCTCCCAGTTTGCAGTCATTGGCGAACTTGGTTAGCCATAGTCTTCCTGTGTTTGCCTGTACTTCTGAGAAGTATATGCCAAACAGGAGGGGGTCAAAGGACCGAGCCTTGCGGGACACCACTTGTGACTGGTTTAGAGTCGGACCTGGAGCCCGCTATTCTTACCGTGTGAGTTCTGCCTGTAAGCCAGTTGGCAACCCATCTTGTGATGTAGGGGTTTATGTTCAAGCTGGTGAGTTTTTCAGTAATACCCAAGTGGGAAATGGTGTTGAAAGCCTTGGCGAGGTCAAGGTAGGCTGTGTGAACCACCTTTCCCTCATCTATGGCCTTGGTGACTGTCTCAAAGATGTCAACCAGGTTTAGTAGGCATGATCTTCCCTTAACAAAGCCGAAATGGGTCGGGTCAAGTATTTGGAGGTCCACAATGTCTTTGTTAATGAGTTCCATGATGATGTGCTCCATAGCCTTGAAGACCAGGCTAGTCAGTCCTATGGTGCGATAGTTACCAGGGTCAGTTGTGGCCCCTCCTTTGTGGAGAGGAATAACCATTGCTGTGCACCATTCTATGGGCATGTAGCCTGTGGAGAGGCTGAGGTTGAACAGCATGTTTAGCTGGGGGGTTAGTTCGTTCTGTAGTTCATGCAAGATACAGCCTTGGACACCATCTGGTCCCATTGATGCTGTGTTTTTGGCTTTTGAAAGGGTTGTTTTCACCTGTGCGTCTGTGATTTTTGGGACACTACACTTTTCCGATATTGTTGTGGGTCCTTTTGGAGGTGAGAGGGGATGAAGTTTGCACTGAATCTATCTGCCAGGATATTGGCAATATCAGTAGGTTCAGTATATTTTGTGCTATTTTGCACTGGTTCAGTGCATATCTGCGAGTTGACATTTAGATTCTTAACATAGCTAAAGAAGGCTTTGGGGTTATCTTTTGAATCCTTCACTATTTTTCTTTTGAAGTTAGCCTTAGATGATTTCATGAGGGACCTTAGTTTCTTACTGATACTGCTCAGGGATGTCTTTCCTTCTTGGGATTTGCTTTTTTTTCTGAACTAGTTTCCTCCTTCTATTGTATAGCCTGTTTATTGCAGGGGTCCACCAAACTGGTTTCCTTCTCTTACAATGAGTTTTGGTTTTGCTAGGGATGGCACGATCCATGCATCCTTGTAGGTGTTCAGAGGGTGCATTTGTAAAGGTTTCTGCATCTTGGGCAGCGTTATCCTTTAGCGTGGGGGCTTTGAAACTTACCACCTCTGTCTTAAGTAAAGTGAAGTTTGCTTTAGAAAAGTTTTTTACTGTGGTTTCCTTAGTTGGGGGTGATGTGGGGGTGTGGACATCCAGAGTGATTAGTTTATGGTCTGATCTAACCAGTGATGGGTTGACCTCCGGTGAGGACCACCTGTTGCCCATGTTGGTGATGATCAGGTCCAATATGTTTTCACCTCTGGTAGGGGAGTTTACCAGGTGATCCAGGGTGTTTGAATTGATGAATTCCAGGAAGCACTTGGCCTGGAAATTTGTACTCGAGTAGTTTTCCCAGTGAATGTTAGAGTAATTGAAATCGCTCAATATCAGGATGTTCGGTAGGACCCTCATGTTTTCCAGTGTCTCCAGAAATGTGGAGTGGTGGTCCTGGGTCATGGAGGGTGATCTGTAGCAGGCCACAATTTGCATTGCAGATTTGCCCAATGTTAGTTGCACATGGATGATCTCAGAGGTATCATGCTGCGCCACTAAACCTGGAGGTGTAGGTGTCCTTGATGAATATGGATACACCCCCTCCTTTTGTGTTTCGGTCTGTGTTCTGTGGTATGAGTTGTAGTCCAGTAGTGCTGGGGTGCTCTGTGGAGCCTTGAACCAGGTTTCAGTTACTGCACAGATGTCGACATTCTCCATACTGAGGAGTGCTTCGAGCGCGTGCATTTTGAGATTTAAACTCCTGGCGTTGAGTAGCATAACCCTCAGTTTTTTGTTAATTGTGCTGTTTATGGAGGTGGGTTTGACTTTTGAGCCTTGCCTAAAAAAAGCACTATGGGGGTAGCAAGAGCCTTAGCCAGTATTCAAAAGCCTAGGGGTGACATGTGCAAGCCATCTCTTGTGAAGCCAACGGCTTGTCAAGCATGTCGTCCCAGGCTGACAGACACTGGATCCCCTTTGAATGACACCAGAAGCTTAGCCAATTGTTGAAATTGATAATTTTTTTCTTTATACTGAGGTGTCATTCTTGGTGAGGGCAGGATGCTACTCAGGGTCAGGGTCATACCAGCCTGGGCTGAATGATCAGAGAGCTCTTCCATGTCTCTTTTCATGTAGTCCAGGGAGGTACGTCTCAGGTCATTCACAACAACATGAATAATGACAGAGTCATATTTGTACTTGTTCTTGAGTGACCTGAGTGATTGTGTTATGTGGCGGATTCTGGCTCCCAACAGGCAGCTAACAGTAACCTTCTGCTTGTCCAGCCTAGTGAATGGGACATCAGTGTGCCTGACTAAAGAGTCACCTATTACTAGTGCATTAGGTATGTTATTTCGCCTTAAGAGCTGTGATTGTGCGGCACACTGATTTTGTTTTTTATGTGTTGTCTGGTTTGTTTGGGGGTCTACTTTGGAGGTCTCAGATGTTTTTTCAGGTTTTTATTTAAAGCCTCCGATTATGATTTTGTGTATTTATGTATATTTTTTGCCAGTGCTGTTTTAGTAGGTCTGTGTGTGGCTGGAGGTGTGGTGCAAGTGTTAGCCTTCTCCTCTTGACTGTCTGTTCCAGTCTTGGGTGGAGACAGCTTAGCTGCCAGTTTGGCTGTATAATTGCATCTCTTGCATATGTTAGTGTTTTGTGGTAGGAGGAGAGGGTTGTCTGTGTACATAAGGCAGTTGTAACATTGCCTCAGGATACCCAGATTCACCAGCTGGACTGGAGAGTGCACCTGAAGTTGCCCTTTGGTCATGCTTGAATAGTAATGTGAGCTGCTTAGTCGCTTGGTTGGGGAGGGGTGAATAAAAAGCCTTGCCTTGCTAGGCAATCAGTGTCAGGGTATATTAGTGCTTGCTATTAGGTCTGAGCAAGTTCTGGGCTGTAAGATGCTTTTTGAGTGCTTAGGTTGAGAGTTAGACTAGTTTCAAGGGAAAAACTGAAGAGGAGACTTAGTGGAGCCGGGAATAATTTAACCATAGCTAACCGGCACTGCCCGGTGCGCAAAACCGTGCAAACGTGGTTTTTATAATAGGGAAATGGAAGAGATAGAAATTAGCCCAAAATGGCCAATAAACTACTAACTTCTGGGCTGGAACCACTCCTTCAATGACAGATAGGTTTCTCAAAGCTCCCCTCTCTCACAGGAACAGAGAAACTTCCTTCTATCCAAGTAAGGTATGGGCAACTCAGAAACTAGTATCATAGCCCTGAATTCAGCACTAGCCTGAAAACTGGACTATACTAGCTTAGTAAGGCAGGAAACAAGGACATTTTTTTTTTTTTTTTTTTTTTTTGAAAAGATAAGGCAAAAACAGTAAAAAATACACTTAAAACAGCTTTAAATGACTGCAAAAGATCAGAAAAGGCTATCACACTTTAGTGTGTAGCCTACAACAGTTAAACAAATTATTTAAACAAAAAAAACTTTGTAAAAGTGCAGGCAGTCAAATAAGTACAATATGTGAAAAAAACAAGCTTTTAAATCACAATAAATGCTGGAAAATCTGTGTTTAGGTGGAAAACAGTTAAGTACAGCAAGAAAGTTCAGAAAACTGATACTTAATCAATCCAAAGTTTGTCTTCTAAGCTAGAAGGCTTGTATCAGTTTAAGGCTTTCTAATGCTACCCAGTAGGTTAGTTACAGGAAAGATGGGAAACAAGTGCAGATGTGGTCTTTTAAACCAGAAAGTTGAAAGAGACGGACAAACTGTCCAAATGGTCAATAAACTACAATTTCTGGGACAAGAACCTCTCCGCTCATGGTAGTCAGGCTACCTAGTGCTTACCACTCCCACTGATAAGCTAGAAGGCTTTCTTCCAGCACCGATAGGCTTACAGGGCTCAGAAGCTTACCAACAGTCCTGGATACAGCAACTCTGTATCTGGACTAGGCTAGTTACAGGAAAGATGGGAAACAAGCGCAAGTGTGGCTTTTAAACCAGAACATTGAAAGAGATGGAAAAAAAACTGCCCAAACAGCCAATAGCTACAATTTCTGGGCCAGGAACCACTCCTCTTGTGGTAGATAGGCTACCTAATGCTCACCACTCCCATTGATAAGCTATAAGGCTTCCCAACAACACAGAAAGGCTTGGAGGGCTCAGAAGCTTACAAAGAGTCCTGGATACAGCAAATCTGTACCTGGACTAGACTACTTACAGGAAAGGTGGGAAACAAGTACAAACATAGGCTTTTAAGCCAGCAAGGTGAAAGAGATGAAAAACTGCCCAAACGGCCAAGTAAACTACAATTTCTGGGCCAAAACTCACTCTTCCCGCTCACTCTTCCCATGGAGGATAGGCTACCTAGTGCTTACCACTCCCACTGATAAGCTAGAAGGCTTCCCTCCAACACAGAAAGGCTTGGGGGGCTCAGAAGCTTACTAACAATCCTGGATACAGTAACTCTGTACCCAGACTAGGCTAGTTATAGGAAAGGCGGGAAACAGGCACAAGTGCGCCTTTCAAACCAGAAAGTTGAAAGAGATGGAAAAAAAAACTGCTCAAACAGCCAATAGCTACAATTTCTGGGCCAGGAACCACTTCTCTTGAGGTAGATAGGCTACCTGATGCTTACCATTCCCACTGATAAGCTAGAAGGCTTCCCTCCGACACAGAAAGGCTTCTTCATGAAAGACTTCTGCAGCGATTGTACATATTGACTGATATTGGTGGATTGTAATGACACAAGTTTGTGTGGCCTTTTATGATTGAAATGTTCTGATATGGGCAGTTTTGTCATTTTTGCATCATATATTTTATTGCATTGCTTACTGGAAAAATGTTAAAACTACATACTTTAACAAGTAATGCTGTATTATACAAGGAATATAATTTAATACAATCAGGAATGTAAATCAAAGAACACATGCATGTCTGCATGGTCCTAAAAATGTGTGCAGGGGTCCATAGTTTGAAAACTCCTAAAAAAATAAACTTTAACCTCCACTAGCTAGATGCATTTTTTTGAACATGGGTTTCAATGCCGTTTCAACGAATCTGATTTTCAGGAGCAGAGGAGTGTACTGTTAATGCTAAGTTTGTTTTCACTGTGAGACTCTATTGCTTTATTTAGCAAATGTCTGTCAGTGTTTATGCTACAAAATTTGGAATAAAAGTTTTAAATTAGATCCAAATATCTGTAATCACTGAAGAAGCAATGAAGAAAATAATATGCACACTGAGAGATCTGAACAATGTGTATGGTAACTGGGGAGATATAGCCAAATAATGGGACACTGGAATGGCTGCAGGGCATACCTCTCAACCGTCCAGATTTTCACAGAATGTCCTGATTTTTGACTCATATGTTTGGTCTGTTTCTTCATAAAATGTGTGGGCTTTTTTTTTCCCCCAAATCAGTGAGGACTGAAATCACTAAATAACAGCATACATCTGACACTTCATATCTTTCAGAAAATGCATGCTAACACAAATTATGTTATTCTAGTAACGGTCTAAGTTTAGAAGAACAATATTTAAAATATGTCCCTATTTTGGGCCTTTCCCCCATTATTTTAGGCTTTGTCTAGACTTCTTGTGCTCAGAAGTTGAGAGGTATGCTGGGGTAGTCTGTGTGTGTGCATGCGTGCGTGCGTGCGTGCGTGCGTGTGTGTGTGTGTGTGTGTGTGTGTGTGTGTGCATTTGTTTAAATATTTTGAAACTAGATAATTATATTCTGTTTTTTCATTGTACTCTTATGCCCTCTTTTTGTTTTGGTGGGATGGGAAGTAGCTAGCTGGGCTATTGACATAACTAACTTGATAACTTGCCCTTTCACTTTCTCAATTTACATACTTCCGTTAAGGCTGGCAAGTGAATATTTGTGTTAATTTGTGGGGGGTTGGTCAGCTGTGCTGTGGATGAAAGTAACTTGTCCTTTTTAACTGGTCAGTTTAGATTCCACCCTTTAAGTGCATTTGTGTGAATAAATATGAATATGTATGCTTTTTTGGGGGGGGCAATAGCTGTGTCCTTTTCATATTATTTTACTGGCTGTCTAGTGTGCATTTGTGTGAAATAAATTGAATTTTTTTTGGTGGGGGTGGCTAGCTGTGCAATGGGAACTTATCCTCTTAATATGCTCAGTTTAAAGCCTGGTATTAAGGGATGAACAGTACACATTTTTGCAAATTAAAATTGGAAAATGTATGTTGTTTTTCTTTAGGGGGTAGCTAGCTATGTTTTTGATGAAATAACTGGTGCTTAGTTTAAAGTCAGACATTGATGGTTAGTGTGCATTTGTGTGAAATATATTGGACTATTTTATGAAACACATTTGAACCTGTCTCCAATTTTAAAGAATGTTCTTTTATTTGCCTAATATACTTGGTCGGGTCTCCTTCAGAATATTGAAATTGCAGAACATTGAACCTCTGATCATCAAGGACCAGAGGATCAAAGTTCTGCAATATCAAAGACCAAAAAAAAAAAACTAAAATGTGAAAACTTTTTATTTCACATTTTTGCATTGGCAAGCCCCCCTGCACCTCCCACACCCCCTACTACTAAAATATACCAACTCTGAGACCTCACTACAGTGAACAGAATGGCACCACAAGGGAAATTTACTGTTCTCTTCACTGTAGTGCGATCTCAGAGTTGGTATATTTAAGCAGCAGGAAGTGTGGGGGTGCAGCTGTAAAATCTTACAAGCAAAGTTTCTATCTTTTTTAATTTAGTCTACTTTCATGTTTGATGTTGTAAAACATCGATTATCTTGTCCTCAATGATGTGTGGTTTGATGTTCTGCAACTCTGAACATTTGAAGTAGACCAACTTGGTCTGCATGTTTCTCTCATATTGTGTGTTAACTTATAGTCTGCCTTTACATGAGTAGTATACATTTGCATGAAATATGTAGCAGTCTTTACTCTCTTTCTCTGGCTCTCTGTCTCTCTGGGTGTTTATTTGTAAAGCCAAATTGAAACTGTTCCTGATTTTGCAGAATGTCCCCATGTTTGCTTCATCTTGATCTGTTCCTAATAGAATTTGGGGTCAACTGTCCACATAAGTTACCAAATCCTGTACTACTGGGTCAGCAGTTAGGGATGTGTTATAAATATCGTATTAAACCTTCCAAAGGAGATGATGATGCTTTTTTGACAGCTAGCTTAGTTCATGATTCTCGCACTACTTATTTGTTTGGGACAAGCCTTCCTGTAGGATGTCTGAGTCTCTTGGGGGAACTGATCACTGCTCCTAGCTTGCTCCTTGTTGGCTATTATTTTGTTTAATTTCATGGTTGTTAATAAAACAAATTTTCATAGAAGAGGAGGTGTTAGAAAAATCTCTGCTAGGGGGTTGGGGGGATGGTGTGTTAAAAAAAAATCTGCTCCAGGTGTCAAATATAATAGGTACGCCACTGGCTGTTGCTAATCTAATGCCTTCAGACAACCCTACCATATCACAACCAATTTCAGAAAGGAACATCCTTCAGTACTTTATAAACTAAAGTGAAATCTTGTTACCCTGTTGTGGAATAAAGAGTACAGCTAGCTTAAAAGTTTATTTGCATATAATGTGTGAAGTAATGCCACTATCTGTTTTCCTTTGTGCACTTTTAATACTTTGTATTGAGAAGTTAACATTCAGAGAATATATTGCTATCTGCTTTTAGATGTATACATAGTTGTAGGTTTAATTGGAGGCATGACTTCTAACTGTCAGGAACCAAAACACATGGCCATGTTAGGGAAGAGCAGTTCATTCCCAGATCTTGAAGGTCATGTGCTGTGCTTATACAATGTCTTGTTTTTACAGAATGGATAATTAATGGAACTCACCTAATTTTGTTGCTTATCCTATTGAGCATGCTGTTTCAGAGATGAATGAAGGGTGTACTCCTAGACCAATAAAAGGATGAAACAACAGCCGTTTTAAGTTTATGAGTCATTAAGTGGAGGATGCATGTTTCAGTTATCTGGCCAAAACAGGTTTGGGAGAGAAGTTAGATGTCGGAAAAAGCAAGATTTAAGTTTGTTCCCTGAATAAGCTGTACATTAAAAGTCTGATTATGTCATGACGTATAGAAAATGGCAAATGTTGAATGACTTGGTGTTGCATTCTTATTCATATTTTGTTTAGCAAAATATGATTTTCCGGGCATGAGTTTATTTTTTTAATCGTTTAATGTATTGCCTCATTGAACCAGTAGTAAAAGATTTGTATGATCCTCCTTTCGCTGTACTCATACACCAGAATTACTTATAGCCAGCAGATGCTGTATAACCCTGACTGGCCTGATGGTCATCTCTCAAATGTGGTATGAATGTATAGGGCCACTAGAAAAAGGGGCAAATGTTCATGTAATCAAATGTTTGCCATGTGTGCCTGAAATATTGAAAGCAAAGGTTTGTGGAGATAAGTGCAGCTTTGAAGATTAGGAGGGTGGGATTCTTTGTGCACAGGTGTGTGTGTGTGGGTTATGGGCTAGGGTTAATTAAGGGCTTAGTGTGT